>NW_008336255.1:300763-357824 GCF_000622305.1 Nannospalax galili | reverse complement strand
TAAAAAAATTTTTTTAAAGTTTTTTGATTTTTTATGTGTTATGCCTGCATGTGTGTAAGTGCACCTGTGCCATGGAGTGCCCACAGAGGACAGAAGTGGGCACTGGATCACAGAAACTGTAGTTACAGATGGTTATTAGTCGCCATGTGGGTGCTGGGATTTGAACCTCCATCTTCTGCAAGAACAGCCAGTGCTCTTAACTGCTGAGTCATTGCTCCAGCCCCCTCCTTTCACTTTTAAGTTAAGCAAGGTTTACTTTTCCCTTAGAAAATGCACCCGGCCTCCTGACTGTTTTCAATCCATACACCAAACCGTTTCCAGGAGTACCCACTCAAGGATCCCTGTTGGCGCAGACTCACCAGGAGACTGCCCAGGCCCTCATAGTCGAACACTTTCTTCTCGTAGGTTTCAGCCAGCTCTTTGCTCAGTGTGATGGCCTTCTCCCACATCTGTAGAAGGAAAGCAAGATGAGACGTGGAGGCCCAGCAGTCACCTCCTCACTCAGCAGCTGTCGGTTCCTCTGGTGTCACTAGGACTAAGCAGTCAGGCAGCTTGGACGCCTAGAGGGGACCCTGGTCTGCCGTCCCCCTCAGTGGGCTAACCCTTTCTTTCCTGACATCATAAGGATCTGCAGGCTGAATATCCCTCATTTGAAATGCTTGGGGCTACACGAATTTTAGATTTTGGATTTTTCTTTTTTGATTTGGGAGTATTTACTGCTGAGGCATCCCTAATCCATAGTATTCCAAAATCTGGTTTCGTTGGGTCATGTTGATGCTCAGCTGTTTCAGATTCCAGAACATTTTGCATTTTTGAATTAAGAGTGTTAACCTGTGTATCTTGGGTACTTAGGTGTCTCCTCTAGTTCTGTCTTCCAGAACACATGTTCCCACAGGAACAATATGGAGTTTAAAAGAGAAAAAAAAAATGGGCTGGAGGGATGGCTCAGTGGTTAAGAGCACTGACTGTCCTTGTAGAAGACCCATATTTGAATCCCAGCACCCACATGGCAGCTAACAACCATCTGTAACTCTAGTTCTAGGGGATCTGATACCCTCTTCTGTTTTCTGTAGGCATTGTACGACATGGGTACAGTTACATACATGCAGGCAACACGCTCATACCATAAAATAAAAATAATAAATAATTTTTTAAAGTGTTTAAAGAGCAAAGCGACAATGACTTGGCAAGATGGGTCATTTAAGGATCTGAGAGTGTTGGGGTGTCACTGGAGGGGAAAGGAAGCTGGTGTGAGACTCTGGAGTGTGTGTGCCTGTGAGTGTGTGTATGGGTGTGTATGGAGGGCTGTGTGTGTGTGTGTGTATGTGTGTATGTGAATGTGTTGGGGGGAGTATGTATATGTGTGTGCATATGTGGGTATGTATATGGGTATGTATGTGGGTGTATGTGTGAGAACGTCTGTGTATGTCTATTTATATATAGCCACATGTGTGTGTGGGGGGGGAGTATGTGTTTGTGTGTATGTGTGGGAATGTGTGTGTGTGTGTGTGTGTGTGTATGGGAGTATACGTGGGGGTGTCTGTATGCAGGAGTGTTGTGTGTGTGTGTGTGTGTGTGTGTGTGTGTGTGTGTGTGCATGCCAAGTACCACTGCACGACAACTGTTTGCAGGGACGGAAGGGGACTTGAGGCACTGTGGTGCAGAATTCGGCAAACTTTTTCCATGTAGGGCACTGACTACTCTGTCTCTACCCAAACTATGTACTAGTCAGTTTACACAAGACACTAATGTCTAAGGAGGCGTCAGGTCCTTTGCAGCCTCCTGGATGTCTGTGCTGTCTGAGACCGGCACCCCAGTGCAGCCCCCTCACCATTTCGGTAGCATGTGGAGTGTCTCAGATGAACACCATCCAAGACACTCACAGCTTACTTCATTTGTTCATTTTCTCTCCAGTAAAATCATCAGAATTCAAGGGCGTACAAGGGAATAATAAAGAGTGGGCCATGTTATATAATAAGGAATTCATCTCCTCTTTGTCCTGAGTTCCAGGGAGGAGCCTCCAAACCTTATCTCCTGTCCAGAAAAGTCAAAGTTTTTAATATTCCTCCAGTGCCCCGGTCCCCTTAGATCACCTGGGAATCTGACTAGGATGGGCCCTCCTGAGTTTGTTAAGGAAGTGACTCATGGTACTTCCTAGACAGAGTGAGGATGGGGGATAGCCTCATGATGAAAGAGCTGTAGCTATAAGCTGGGCATGGTAGCTCACCCTGAAATCCCAGCACTCTGGAGGCTGAGGCAGGAGGATTACAAATTCAAGGTTAGTCTGGGCAATGTAATAAGATTCTGTTTGAAAAAAAAAAAATCAACAACAACAAAATAAAACAGTTTTGTGGAACATGCCTTTAATCCCAGCACTAGGAGGCAGAGGCAAGGATGGAGTTCTGTGAAGTCCAAGCCAGCCTGGTCTACAGAGTGAGCTCCAGGTCAGCCAGGACTACATAGTAAGACCCTGTCTCAAAAAACAAAAAGAAAAAAAAAGTAGTGTAGAGCTTGGTATTACAAGCCCTGCCTCCAGGAGGGTGAGAGGGCTTGCAGATTGAATTCAGTCATGTAGTTAATAATTCAATCATGCCTATGTTATAGCAAATTCTGTAAAGTTCAGGTTCAGGTGAGCTTTCTAGATGGCAAATACATTGGGTTTTAAATTATTTATTTTTTTATTCATTTTGAGACTGGTTGTTCAGAAAATGTTGGTCTCAAAAGATCCTTTTGCTCAGCCTCCTGAGTTGCTAAGATTACAGGTGCACAGTACTGCATCTGGTAGACAAGTTGACTTACTGGAGAAGGAGGGAGGGGATGCTGGAGCTCTGAGACCCCTCCCCATTTAGTCATTTGGCTGGTCCTGATTTGTGTGTAATAATTAAATGTACTAATCTCCCCAATTCTGTTAGTCATTCTAGCAAATTATCAATCAACCCTGAGGGGGCTGCCCTTGGCTTCTAGTCAGTTGAACAGAGGAGTGTAAATGGTCTGGAGACCCTCACACTTACAGCTACCATCAGAAGGAAGTGCAGTTTAAAAAACAGATTATTTTTTTATTTGGACACCCCCCCAAAAAATTAATATGCATTTGGCTAGTTGTGGAACTGTGTTAGACTCCATCTGTTGCAAAAAAGAAGCTTCTTTGATGGGTAGTGAGAGGTCCGCTTGCCCAACCTAAAGAACTGTGGGCAACTGATGGCCGCTGGCACAGAGAGAAGCAGGCTCTTACAGGGATGGGACTCCTAGAAGGCTGAGCAGGCTCCAATGGATGGATCCATGCTGAGGGACATATGGGGACACAGATCGGATTCTATAGGCCGTATGTATATACAGTGGAATACACCGAAGTGGGGGCGGAACGGGGAGGTGCAGATGGAGAAGGAAATCTAAGTATCATCAAATTAGATTGTATAAAAATCATAAAAATTCAATGAAAAAAGAAAAGTAATTTCAAAAAAAGTCTTTCTATTTGTGCATACGTGTACATGCACTGTGCATGTATGGGATATGTGTGTATATGCATGTGTGTATATGGGGAGGTGTGGGTGTGCTGGCCTGTGTGGAGGCTTGAGGTTGAGGTCACGTGTCTTGTCCTCAATTGCTTCTGCACCTTATTTTTTTGAGAAAGGTTTTCTCACTGAATTTGAAGCTCATCACTTTGGCTAGCCTGGCTGGCCAGTAAACCCCAGAATTCTCCTGTCTCCTCCTCCCAACTCCGGGGTTACAGGCATGCATCCCTGTGCTCAGCTTTTACACAGGTAGTGGGAATCCAAACTCAGGTCCTTAAGTTCACAGAGCAAGCTCTCTGCCCACTGGGCCATCTCCTAGATGTGAGTGCAATTCTGTTGTTAGCCTGTGTACCCTGTGCTGACTCGGTGCCTCAAACTGGAATGTACTGATTATAGTCCTTTTTCTCTTCCCACTGGTATGAGAACAGAGAACCCACAACTCACTTTGCCTTTGTCAAAGTAGGATATGATTTCCTGATACAGTTTCTCCTTAAGTTCTTGCTGGGTGTAAACACAGTAGCTGTCCCTCTGAAGTAAGTGGGGTACACAGGGCTTGTCAGACCACTAGAAAGCAAAAAGCAACACCAGGGATGAACATCACGTGTCCATTCATTAAGAGAGATGAATGTAGCAAATATTCAGACAGGAAAAATCAGGAATATCCCTCTTTGCATATGTCTGACTCATCCATATTGTATTTTAAGTTATTTACTAAACACAAACATTGCATACACGCGGATAGCCATATGCCAGCTCTGAAACAAGTGTCATGCCAAATGGACGAACACGTGCAGCATTCCTGGGAAAAGCAAGGCATCAAGCGGGGCTGCGACCACCGTGACCACAGTACCGAAGGCATCGTGAACACATCACATGAGGGCTACAAACTGTCACTGTTTGTGAACGTTACATCCTTCAGAGTTCAAGGCAGTCTACCAAAAAAGCACTAGACACAACAACTCAGTACAAACTAGCAAAAATTTAAAAAATTAAAAACATTTGAAAATAAACCTCAGCTACAAAGATTACTAGTCGTGCAGAGGATAACAGAAGGAAATGCCCCAGCGACATGAAGCCAACAGTTAAGATAACTCAGACATCACAAGGATCATTCAGGCCTTACATGCGGAGAACACGCATGTGCCATGCGAGGGCACAGCAGCAGACCTGAAGAAAGGGAAACTCACACTACGATCTCATAAACACGTAAATTCTCACCACAATCTGCCCCCACCCCCACCTCTTTTGGTAGTGTGACTTGAATCCAGGGGTTTAAGCATGCTGGGCATGCGCTCTACAACTGAGCTAAATCCCCAGCCTTCTTTTTTTTTTTTTTCTTTTTTTACAGCAGACAACAAATTTGATTAAACGTAAAGAAATAAACTCACACAGGAAGATTCCCAAGTGGCAAGGGGATTTGGAAACCGAAATCTAAAGCTCCCAGGAGGGCTTGGGCCTTTTCAGTATTGGTGGTGGTATAGGGTGGGTCCCTCACCCCTGATTTTGGATTGGCTAACTTGTTGTAGTTCCAGGGTATGTCCAGTCCTGGCCTTGGACTTAGCTAAACTGGTTTGAACCAGTCAGCCAGGAGAAGAGGCCCTACTAGCTGGAGCGGAGGTCCTCAGGCCTTTGTAAAGAAGCTGGAAGTTTGTCATCTGTTACTTCTTTGTGGTCCTTTCCTTTTGTATTGGTTGCCCTGTTAGGGATAAGTCAGCTTCTGGCCCCTCCCTCCCAGAGGGCTGGCTCTAGGCTAGACCAGCTCTAAGTGCGGATGATTTGCACTTAGCTCTTTGGAAAGACCTCACAGACTTGCTGGACGTCCTTTCAGAGGAAAACTGGCCCTGCCCTGAGACACTGCTCATCTTCAGTGGTTCCCTCCTCAAAACCTATTGGGCTGGGCATGGTAGTGCATGCCTTTAATCCCAGGGGAGGCAGAGGCAGGGGGATCTCTGTGAGATGGAGGTCAGCCTGATCTACAGGCCAGCAGGGTATACAGGGAGTCCCTATGTCAAAAAAACCCAGCCTTCTTTTTAACATTTAAAAAATTTTCAAACAGAGTCACTCAGTTGCTCAGGCTGGTCTTCAGCTCGTGATCCTCTCTGCCTCAGGCTCCCCATCAACTGGGATTACACCACCAGGCCCTTCAAAGTCAGTTTTCTCTTTTCTTCTTTTTCCTTCTCTTCCCTCTTTCTGACTCCCTCCCCCTCCCCTCTCCATTTCTCTCTTCTCTAGCTCCCTTCCCTTCCCCTGTCCTCCTCCCCTCCCCATTTCCCTTCCCCTCTCCTCTCTCCAGTCTCCTCCTCCCCTCCCCTCCCTTCCCCTCCCCTTTTCTTCCCTTCTGTCCTTTCACTGGAGATTGAGTTTAGGTACATGAGCATGATAGACAAGCACTTTACCACTGAACTACATCCCAATCATAGGCCAGTTTCATGATTCTAAGACCACATGGAAAAATACAAAAGAAAGAAAACAATAAACAAAGGAGCAGTGCTGAGTAGGTGCCAGGAGATAAGACACTGTTAGAAATTAATCACAAAAATCATACAGTGCTAACAGTACATGAAAAGAGGGCGGCCCACAGGAAAATGGATACTAGGATGACACCTCCCCAACAGAATTCAGCACGTTTAAAGCTGAGATCTTATGCTAGTGAGGAAGACGTGGGTGATATTTAACAAATACCAACTCTGTCTGGGAAGAAAAGCTGGATCCACACCTCATACGTGACACCAGGAAAGGGCAGTTTACTTTTTAAAAATTTTTTGATGTAGGCTCTCCCGATGTAGCCCAGGCAAGCTGCGCCAACATAGTTACCTGCAGAAGCTCTGCATGCAGGAGAAGCGTGTAGGCAGCTTCCGTGTAGTTCTCACAGTCACGGTGCAGATCTCGAAGCTTGTACAGGTATCTGGGAAGAAGGGGAGAGAGAAGTCCCTTTGTCTCAGCCAGGTGAGCTAGCACCTAGTGCAGTCCAGTCAGTGCCAGCCTGCTGCCAAGGTCTTCCCTCTCATCTTGGAACACCTCCCTTCGCTTGGGCAAGACTCATGACCTCCCTTTCTATACCACTGTGTTTCCCTCCACTCTTCCTTTAAGGCAGTGTTCTCAATTTAAATTTTTTAAGCCTTGGTCCTCTTTTGGAGGTAAGGAAAAGCTTTGGAATCTCTGCCTGAGGCAATGCGTAGAGCAGATGAACACCTTTGTTTCCCGGTTGGGGATTAATGAATGACTCCCCAATCTAGGGCTCTGTGGTGGTTATCTTTCCTGCCTGTCCTTTTGGGTGTCTCCTGATTATCCTGGCTGGAAGTTTCCCATCCTTCCCTGAACCCTGACATGCCTGTTACAGACTCCCTCAAACTGCACTCATTTGGGCTCTGTCTAGTGAGCTCATCTTCTGATGGAAGATGGAGCACATCTGTATTTTCAGGAGCCTGTCAAGGCAGCCAGCACGGTGACAGGGCAGAATACTTTCTGGTTGGAAAATGTATCTTAAATACACGATACAAAACTGCAAAGCCAGGCATTTCCTTCACTTACCTTATGTATATATCCTCTCGCTTCTTTTCTTTATAAAAATTCTGTCAAAAAGGTCACAAAACACCAACATAAATTAAAAGCTGTTGATGAGCTTTCCACAAAAATAGCCAAAGTGTGATTGTTGCTGTTGTTTTATTACTTTTATTTTCGATTTTTATTTATTTGTGTGTGTGTGTGTGTGTGTGTGTGTGTGTGTGTGTGTGTGTGTATGTGTGTGTATGAGCACAACTGCCCATGGAAGCCAGAAGAGGGCGTTGGAGTCCCTGGAGCTGGAATTACAGGTGGTTGTTGTCTGACTGACATGGATGCTGAGAGCTGAACCCCAGTCCTCTGGAAGAGCAGCAAATACTCTAACCATTGAGTCATCGCTCCAGGCTCCAAGGCTGCTTTTCACATGTCTCTTTTCCAAAGAGCTCTTTAAGAAGCTCCCCCCAGCAGAACAGGAAACTATGAGTTAGAAAGAAGCAGGAGCAGGTGGTTTCGAATGTGCTTCTGAGAAACATGAGAAATTTCTATGGGACCAGCATATGCCCAGCCAGTGCACCCTGAAGTCACTTGGTACATCAGGGAAGTGGGAGGTTCTGGGGTTACGTTAGGCAAAAGAATGCTCAGCAACCTAAACCTTGGAGGTCTAGGTTCCCAGGGAAAGGGAAAGCCAGCGTTCTATCATCAGGAGGTTGCACAGACTAACTTTATTTCACGGCATAGGTTTCTGCCTATGTGTTACAATCACAACTGTAAAGCAGTCGCACCTGAGTAAGCCTGAGACCTTCAAGGAGAGCTGAATGGAGCACTTATGTCATGTTTTCCAGGCCCACTTCCAAATTTACCCTAAAAGTCTGGTCTCGCTCTATCTGTGAGTCCTTAAGCGAGTCTGACTCAGTAGGGCACAGAGTCCATAAAGGTGGCCCAGGGTGCCTGTATATCCGTGCTATTAACCTAGAGCTGAGCCACAGCGAGCGGGAGCCACAGTGCCCGCTTGCCATCCTGGGGACAGGCACTTACCAGAACGTTCACAGTGCAGCTCATGCGGTTTTCCTTGCTCTCGTCATGCATGATGATGGTTCTGTAGTCAAGCAGGTTCTCCAAGAGGCTGCTGACCAGGAGGGCAAAGACTTCCCCGGAGCCTGAGAGGTATTTATGCTTCCGGCAATGTTCCAGAAGCCTGGAGAGGGAGGGAGAGAAATTTCCCACATTTCACGCACTTGCTCTGGCACTATCTGTGAGCACCAACCACAGTCCCCACAGCAGGGAGCACTAGACTTATGATACACACCCTGCTTATCCTGGGACTTTCAACTGGGCCAGACCTGTTTTCTCAAGTTCTCTCTCTTCGGGACCCAGTCACCATCCACTATCACTTGGAATCCTAGCTCACAGCAGCCTCTGAACATCAATTGGTTTGTGGATTCCCCAGCAGATGTACAAATGAGAACCTTTGCTCACAAGGTTCGTGCATCCTCACAGTTCTAACCCGTCTACATGAGAATGCCCTTCCTGTGTCTTTATTCTCTCTAAGGCCTGGCATTGCATGGACATTCTAGAAAGTCTCAGGTGGATGCCCAGCCCAGAGGAACCTGGCAGACATCTTTGTGAGTGACACTTCAGGTAAATGCATTTTCAGATAGAAATGCAGCACTCTAGACAGGCAGACTGATCTAGATCTCCCTTTTGGGGGGTGGGTCATAGAAAGCAAAATTCTGGGGCTTCTTGGACAAGTAAAAGAAAACTTCAGAAATGGAGAAAAAAGAAAGGAAACAGGGGCTAAAGAATCTGCCCAGAGTCTAGGAGCATACTTGTGTAGATTTGTGAAGTTGTGTTGTCTGAGCCAGTGATCCAGAAACGACAAAGAAAACAGAAAGACCTTTCCAGGAAAAATAAGCCGTAGGGATCTTTTAAATGAGTAACTTATCTTATGTATCTATTATGCATGTGTATAGGTATGTGTGTTTGTGTATGTGTGTATGTATGTTTATGCATGTATACATGTGTATGTGTATATAGAGTCTGGGTGTGTGTGTCTGCAGAACCAGAAAGTGAATCTAGGGCCTTGAGTATCTAGGCAAGTACTCTACTACAGACTGAGCTACATCCTCAAATCTTAGGTGTGTTTCTTTCTATCTGTGCATAACTTCTCTGCTTAACTCAGATTAATCCAGTATTTCAAAAGTCATAAACTAGAACGCTGGGCGGTGGTGGTGCGCGCTTTTAATCCCAGACCTCGGGAGGCAGAGGCAGGATGATCTCTATGAGATTAAGGCCAGCCTGGTCCACATAATGACTTCCAGGTGAGCTGGGACTAAGGAAACCCTGTCAAACAAACAAAAACAACAAAAAGTTATAAGTTAGGATGGTTTGAAGGTCAAACAGAGACCTAATGGAAAAATGATAAAATGATCACCAAAAGGGCTATCATTAGTAACAAAATGCAGAAGATTTCTAGCTCCTTAAAACCGGGCCTGTTCGGAGCTGGAGAGATGGCTCAGTGGTTAAGACCACTGACTGCTCTTGCAGAGGACCTGGGTTTGATTCCCAGCACCCACATGGTAGCTATGAACCATCCTTAACTCCAGTTCCAGGGGAATCCGACGCCCTCTTCTGACCTCTGCAGCACCATAGAACATGGGTGCGCTCACATATATGCAGGCAATATGCTCATACACATAAAATAAAAGTAATAAATAAAATATATTTTTTTAAAATTGGGCCTGTTCTTCAACTCCACTCAGCTGGTAGGGGTTGAATGTGCTGGCTCCTCCTTGGAGACTCTTTTAAGCTCACGGTCAGGCTGGTTCACAAAACTGCCCCAGAACAGGAGAATAATAAAATGATGGAGCAGAGACAGGAAAAGAGATGCAGAGGGTCAATGGTAGCCAAGTTCAGAGAACACAAGAAATGAATGCGTAAGGTGTTCTCGGCCCGGAACAATGGAAAGATCAGATAATAATAAGCTAACTCCCCCCACCCCAGTTTTGGGGGCTCTTTTTGAGACAGGGTCTCCCTGTTGACCTGGCTATGTAGACCAGGCTGGCCTTGAAAACAGAGAGATCCTCCTGTCTCTGCCGCCAGAGTGGTGGGATAAAACGTGTGCACCATCACACCCAGCTTCCCCCGCCCCTCATTTGTGTGTGTGTGTGTGGGGGTATGTATATATTTTTACATGTGTGGGTGGGTACCTTTGCATGTGTGTGAGGCCTGAGGTCCTGATGGCAAGAACCAACCTCAATTGCTCTTTCACTTTATTCACTGAGGCAGGGTCTCTCAATCAAACCTACAGCTCACCAATTTGGCAAGTCCTGCTAGCCAGCTTGCTCCTGTGATCCCCTGACTCTACCTGCCCAGGGCTGAGATTACAGGTGGGCTACTACCCGGCATGTATGTGGGTTCTGGGGATCCAAATTCTGGTCCTTCCACTTGTGTGGCAAGCACCTTTACAAATGAGCCATCTCCCCAGCCCTGCAGTTAGCCTTTGTAAAGTGTGAACTCTGCAATGAACACTATGTTGACACACTGTCTCATTTAATCTAACAACAATACTAAAAAGTAGATACTATTCTCATAAATGAGAAACAAGGGCAATATCTGGCAAGATGGCGCACTGGATCCAAAGTCAAACTCATAGCATGCAGTGAAAACAGAATTTAGAACTCAGTCTTGCCAGTGCCAACAGCCAAGGAGAGCGCCACTGAGTGTGTGGAGGCCGGACGGGGACAGTAGAGATAACGTGAGCTCAGATGAGGGCATGGATATCTGCGTGGAGTGGAAAGACCAAGTTGGTGGGAGAGAGAACCACTTTGTTACTAGAACTCCTTTACAGAGCCTGAGGTATTTTTAAATATAAAGTTGACCTTGAAATGTTTTCCTTTTAAATGACTGCTTTGAAGCTGTAATTAGAAGTGCCAGTACTTTTGCTAAAGTTCCGAATTCAGACACTGGGCAGGATGCCACCATTTGGTGTGTTCCCTCGTCTCCTTCATCTGCTCTGTTCTCCAGGTTGGCCAGAAAAACCTGGGGTGGACTCACATTGGATAAGCACTACAATCAGCAGCATAAATTCCATCCGCACCACCGAGGACCACTGTGGGGGGCGGGGAGTGATTCTGAGGCTGCTGACTGCTGGGTGGGCAGCTGAAGCTCAGCTGTTCTCCACGCCAAATGACACCACTGGCTTAAGGTGTTTCTGAGATACTCACAGCTTTTCCAGAAGGACCTTATATTGCTCATCTCCTCGGCCCCCTTCCACCTCTTGATCCAGCTTGGTGATCAACTCATTCTCAAACTGAAAGAAAAGACAGTTTCACAGGAGAATGTTGAAAACCTAGAAGAATGTGTACAACACACGTGGCCAGTCTGTGTAGATCGGGTTTAACCCCTTTAGCAAATTGGGAATTGTTTTCAACACAGATGGGGGCTGTCCTACAGCACACTACTTATAAGTACCACACCATGGCCCTGTCAAAACATTCTGAAGCAGTCTAGTATATTTGTCCTTGGCTGGACATTAGCAAAAACACCTGAAATGCTACTTTATAATTATGCATCTAAAAACAGATTAATAATTCTTCTGCTCCTCCTCCTGCCCTGTCTGTATTCGACACACTGTTTTGCTATGTATTACTGGTTGGTCTAGAATCCAAGCAATCCACCTGCCTCAGTACTATACTGAGCTTTAATGCTATTTTTGTGTCTTGTCTAAGTTTTGGTGATGCGATTGCTTTTGCTGAGCTTCATAGCTGCAAAACCTTCCTTTCGGTATGAATAGGTTTATAGGTGTGATGGTTAAACTCAGTTGTTAATTTGGCTGTTTCTGGGATGCACTAAGAGACAGGCCTCTGGGAAGGTTTGTGAAGGTATTTCCTATAAGGGGTAACTAAGGGAGGAAGACTCTCCCCGAGTGGTCAGCACCTTCTGGCAGTAACCCAGATGTAAAACTGTTTTAGGGGGGCAGGGGGGTGTGTGGAGAGATGGCTCAGTGGTTAAGAGCACCAACGGCTCTCTCAGAGGACCTGGGTTTGATTCCCAGCACCCACATGGCGGCTAACAACTGTCCATAGCTCCAGTTCCAGGGGATCTGACACCTTCTTCTGTCCTCCACAGGCATTGTATGACATAGGTGCACTTACACACATACAGGCAATACACTCATACACATAAAAATAAAACAGTTATCGCTGGGTGTGGTGGCGCACACCTTTAATCCCAGCACTTGGGAGGCAGAGGCAGGTGGGTCTTTGTGAGTTCGAGGCCAGCCTGGTCTACATAGTGAGTTCCAAGACAGCTGGGGCTATAAGGAGACCCTGTCTCAAAAAGACGACAAAAAAGAACTGGCTTGGCCTTGTCTGCCCACCTTCCCTATATAGGAGAGGCTAGGCATTCGCTCTGCCTCCTTGTTTTAACCCATAGAAAGAGCCAAAATGAAGATAATCTATAAATAAATAAATAAATAAATAAATAAATAAGAGAGAGAGAGAGAGAGAGAGAGAAAGAAGAAAGAAAAACTGTGTGAGGGAAGAGCAGTGCTCTTTGCCTGCCCAACTCTGCTCCTGATGGCTAGTGCCTCTACCCTCTTGCTGCTGTTCAGATGCCAGGTTCTTCGGTCTTCCAAATTGGACTGAAGACCAGAGGTTCTCCAGAACTCCTCCAGGCCATCAGCACCAGTGTTGAGGTGTCCGGTTTTATGGGCCAAGCAGCTACCAGGTCCTCAGCCTCTCCAGCATGCAGACAGCCACTGTACTACCCAGCTGATCTAATGAACGTTCTTTGAGGAACATATTTGTGCTATGCATTCCGTCCCTCTAAACCCTGACTAAGGCAGTGGGTAAGTGAAGGGAGGCCTAGAAGACGCAGGCAAACTAAAATTCTCAACAGTAATGAATGGGTGCAGGATCCACTGTGCCTCTCCCTCGGCTGGCCTACAGCAAGACAGGTTACACCCTTCAAATCCCTGCAGCAGGGTAAAGAGGAACCCATTCAGTTTTTTACCTTCTGAGTCAGACCGGCCTCGGGAAGGACATGGGGAACAGATTCCTCCTAGGCTCAGGCCACAAGGCCTGATGATGTGTCTAATTCTTATACATAAAAAGGGAGTTTTAGAAGGACTCTGATTTTCCATTCAGGGTACTGCTTTTACCCGTAGAGAGAAGATAAGCAAGACCTAAGCGTTATGAGGTTAGAGAGGTCCCAGAATCTGCCACTTCTTACCATATGGAAATTGCCATTGCCACTGAAATTGAACTCACACTGCATCATATCAAAGAAAATGGGGATTGTGGCTTTCCGGAGCTCCACTTCAGGGGTCAGAGTGACCTCCAGAATGGGACCCACCATAGATGGGATGAATTTGATTTTGTGAGGACCTGAAATGAAAGTAAATGAGGGTATTAGAAAAATCAGGTCATGGGAAACCATTATACCCTTTCTTCACAGGGTCCGTAAGAGCAGAAAAAGTTTACATGGATAAACCATCTCAATTCAGGAGTGACAGATGCTGCATTCTGATAACATGTGGATGACATGATACAAAGGGTTCGCTGTCAACGTCCCAGGAGGAAGGGTGTGGGGCCACAGAGCAACCTTATTTCTGGATATCCATACTGACAAATCTTGGGGTTATTTCAATTAAAAGAAGGAGCCATCATGGGTGTGTCTTTTTAATGAAACTTATGCTCATAAATCTTACTTTAGAACAAAAACTAAAGAATTCACCGAGGGATGCTTATTTCAAGGAGTTGGGCTGGGGCCTATTCAAGGGCAGACACTCACCCAGGTTGTACCACATGTCCCGGATCCTAAAGCCGATTTCCTTTCTCATGTCCCCATATCTAGAAAGAAGAGCAGAAGTTGAGAAAAGGAAACAAGTCACATGCAATACAGTTGTCCCTCGGATCTGCAAAGGACTGGCTCCAGGATCCCCTGTCTGAGGACACTTGAATTGCAGGTGCGCATGGCCCTTACAAAGAACAGCTTAGGATTTGCATCGCTTAGATGACTCAGGATACTCAATACAAAGGCCTGGAGATGCCACTTAGTGGCAGAACATTTGCCTTCCATGTGCAAGGCTCTGAGTTTGATTTCTAGAACTAAAGAGAAGAGGCAGAGGTAGTGGAGGATTGCTACAAAACTGTGTTTTCCAGATATGACAGGGCCATTGCACACATGAACACACAGTTGTTCTGACTAGACGCAGAAGGATGGTGGATGGGCTCACAAAGTTCCACCCCTAGCTGCAAGGCTAGTGGCAGTTGATGGCTGCTGGGAGGAGGAGCGTGTCAGTTTGCTGAAAGGCTTCCCTATTCCATTGGATGGCCCAACACCCATACACAGTGACAGCACAAAGTGGACTCAGTGGGTTTGAAAAAGAGCACATGATGGGGCTGGAGAGACGGCTCAGGCGTTAAGAGCACTGGCTGCTCGTTCAGAGGACCTGGGTTCAGTTCCCAGCACCCACATGGAGGCTAATAATCTTCCGTAACTCCACTTCCAGAGGATGACACGGGTGCACACACACACATGCAGACAATACACTCATACACATAAAAATAAAAATAATAAATAAAATATTTAAAAACATTTCTACTGATTTGAGAATTTCATACAATGCATTTTGATCATATTCAGATCACTCTACACCCTCTACCCCCTCACCTTACCAGCCCCCCCGACACACTCTATTATTTGTCTTTTTACAGAAAGCCTGTTGAGTCTAATCTATGTTTTCTAAATGCTCTTGGGTGTGAGTCTATTCCTTGGAGTCTAGTCAACCTATGGGGCAATAACTAGTATTTTTTATTTTAAGACAAAGTCTCATGTAGCCCAGGCTGGTATGCAACTTGCTATGCCACCAAGGTTGCCCTTGAACTACTGATTCTCTTGCCTCCTCTTCCTGAGTGTTGGGTTTATAACCTTGCATCACCACACCCAACTTCATGTGTTCTATCTTTTTTTTTTTTTCCATTTGTAGTCAACTAACTTCACTTATGCTTGTTAAACCAAACTTCTCTGATAAAGAAGTTCTATTGCTACTGGAAACCTATAAAGCAGGTTAGACATTTTATCTTTTAAAGCAGTCACTAAACCTTACTGAACCTATCTGTTGTAAAGGAGCTCTGTGGTGTCTGTGACCATGGATGCATGGTTATCAATCTTATGTTGTTTAGGGGGGAACCACAGGTAGAAGAATATTATGTAATTTGCCTAGCATATCACATACCACAGCAAGGGGTCATAGAACTAAAATGCCAAGTTAACTTTCAATTTTCTTTGAGTTTCCAGGCTCTAGATGAACTCTGAAACAGGCCTGAGAGGAATGTAGGGAAACATGTTCCCACATCTCACATCTGAACATAGTTCCATTTGAATCCCAAGCCAGGAATCGGGAGAGCATTTTTAGGTTATGTTGGAGACTTGGTATTTGTGCTACAGTAACAGAGAGGTAGATGACTGGGCCCAAAGAGTAGGCTTTGCAAAACTTAAGGAGGCTCTATGCCTGCAATTTTGATGAGCTGCCAGGGGATGGCAGGGGATCCTGGGCAAGCGCATGAAGGTACAGCCTCCATGAAAAACATGGGTGACGCTAGAGATGGCTCAGCAGTTAAGAGCACTGCCCGCTCTTGCAGAAGACTTGGGTTTGGTTCCCAGTACCCACATGGCAGCTAACAACCATGCATAACTCCAGTTCCAGGGGATCTGATGCCCTCTTATGGCCTCCACAGGCATTGCAAGCACATGCTGCGTTTAGGTACATGCAGACAAAGTAAATAAAATTTAAAAATATGGATGACTGATGAGGTGGTGGGGAAGGGAAGATCTGAGGTCTACTGAGTGATGAAGTATAAGACACCAGCAACACGAACAAGTCCCTGTGATTTCTGTGATACTCAAAATGTCACTGAAAACAGACCAGTTGGCCTCCCAGCCATCACCAAATCTTTAAAGGATACTTACTTTTTCAAAATTTTGTTGCGCTTGGCTTGTGAGAAGGTTTCAAGTTGAAGGGACTCATGGGTGAGAAATGCCACCGCCAAATGGAAGTAATTATTCCAGAGCTGTTTGGGAGTCATTGTGTAGGAAGAAAGAAATGGAAAAGAACATCAGTGAGGGCCAGAATAAAACAGACCCACATGCACGAGAGGCACTAGCTGGGGATTCACAAAAAATCCAAATGAAATCCACAGGACTTCTTGTACGTTTCTGGGGTTTCAATTACTCACTTCTGAATGTTTGAAGGTTAATATTAGGCTTTAAAAAATAATCCAAACTTTACATTTTTCTTTACTCAGGGGATAAAGGAGATGTGCTGCCAAGAATTATACCTATTTATAGCAGGTGGCTTGGCAATGCATATCAAAGTGCTAAGTTCTGCCAAACTTTGGAACTAGTAAATACTTTCAGGATTTTTTTTCTTGACAAAATAACTGTGGTTAGTTACACATATATAAAACCAAAGAAGGTCCTCACAGAGCTATTTAATGTAATGGAAAATGAAAACAGGCTAAATCTTCTTAAGAATTTAGTTAAATCATTCATGGCCAAGTCATGTGATAGACTGCAGTCAGCTGTTTAAAATATTATGAAACTACTTAACATCATTAGGAAAAAAAATCACAGGTTGTCAGAAGAAAAGTAAGGAAAGTAGACTAATGGTTTATCAAAAAGCAGCACGGCTCATTTCTATTTTGGCATATATTTATACACATATGACTACATATACATATGTGTATAATATATCTATTCATACAGATGAACATACATATTTATAACCTTCCCTAACTCTCCATAATAACAGTTCTACAGATAGAAAAAGCACATCACCAACTAAACACTGTCAGCAATGTAAACTCAGAGAGCTGGAACCTGGTAGACCTTCACCAGGGACCAGAAGAGCACTGAGTACATGCGAACACACTCCTATTGATTAGATGAAGGAATAAATGAAGATGAAGCTACTGGTTACCTGTTTTTCAGGTACTCAGTGTAATAATAGCAACAGTGTGCTTATGAACTGAACCCATCTGCTGTAGCAGAGCTATCTGGTCTCTGTCTGTAACCCTGCATGCATATGTATGTTCGCATATATGTACACAGGCTCGACATGAAGGTGCTAGCAATAAAAGAAAGGACTAGAGCAATCTCCCTTATCTGAGACTTTGCTTTCTGAAGTTTCAGTTATCTGCAGTCCACTGTGGTCTGAAAATATTAGCATTTATTTCACTGGACATCACATTCACACCAACTTTATTATCCTGCCATAATTGTTCTGCTTTCCCATTCCTGGTTGGTGTTAATCTCATACATGCCAGATGCATAAAGCGAGCGTTATCACAGGTGTCTATGCAAAGGAATACAGTGCCCATAGGTTCAGTACTGTCTGAGGTTGCGGGCGTCCTCTGGTGGTCCTGGACTGACTCTCAGAGGGTAAAGGAGACTATGGTATTTGTATTTTCTTTTTTTTATTTAGGTATATTTTCTATTATAGGTTGGCTCTTTCTGTTTACAGGTGTGTTGTTTTTTAAAATTATTTGTTTTTAAGTTTATTTTATTTATTATTTTTATTTTATGTGTAGGAGTGTATTGCCTGCATGTATGTGAGTGCACCTGTGTCGTGCAATGCCGCGGAGGTCAGAAGAGGGCTTTGGATTCCCCTGGAACTGGAGTTAAGGACGGTTTGTAGCCACCATGTGGGTGCTGGGAATCGAACACAGGTCCTCTGCTAGAGCAGTCAGCGCTCTTAACCGCTGACCCATCTCTCCAGCCCCTAATTTATTTTATGAGTGTTTTGCCTCCATATATGTAAGTGCACCTGTGTCATGCAGTGCCCACAGAGGCCAGAAGAGGGCATCAAATCCCCTGGAACTGGTGGTTGTTAGCTGCCATGTGGGTGCTGAGAACCAAACCCAGGCCCTCTGGAAGAGCAGCCAGTGATCTTAACCACTGAGCCATCTTTCCAGCCCCTGTGTTATTTTATATAATGAAAAAGAAAATACATTTTATTGTGTTTGGAGAACTGTTTCAAGAATGTGTGCTTTGGGAAATCTGAAAGCCTTTATTTGGCAGTGATAAAGCTTGAGGTACCACTTTCCTAAGTGAGATATTCTCTTCCTGTGGTTAAGAATTTGCCGGGCATGGTGGCGCGCGCCTGTAGTCCCAGCACTCAGGAGGTAGAGGCAGGTGGATCTCTGTGAGTTCAAGGCCAGCCTGGTCTACATGGTGAGTTCCAGGACAGCTGGGGTTACAGGGAGACCCTACTTCAAAAAGACCAAAAAATAAAATATAAAATAAAATAAATTCCAGAGACTTCCAGGTGGGTGGATAATTACCTGAAGTTCAAAGCTTGCCTGGTCCATGAAGCATCTCGTGAGAACTTCAGCAAACTGATTAATAGCACGGAGGAAAACCCTAGGGAGGAAGGCACAGATGAAGAAGGCAGCCCTGTGTCCTTGGAGATATTTCCCCACCTACTTCGGACATGAACCAAGGAACTGGCTAGGAAATGCAAGAGTACCTACCAGTGTCCTTAGAGGCCGTTCACAGCCAGTCTATGGAAGGAGCCACAGAAGCTCAGGGTCCCTGGCTGCCTGCCAGAGTCTCGGGTCTATAGCACAAGTTCCCTGAGGGTGGCACAGAAGCTACAAGCCCAGGCCACTGGAGCCCCCAGGCAGCTGTTCACTACAGGCCATTCTGCTACATACTACAGTATTTCCCTTTTACAGGTCAGGTTTTCAGGTACAGTTGTTCTCTAATCTCTACCTCGTTGGAAAAACTTTTGCTGATTGGGTATCAGGGCCATGGAGAGTAAATCATGTTTATTTTAATGATTTGGCTTATTTGACTCGTTAAGAAAATCCAAAAGCTATAATAAATATAATGTAATACAATATAATAATATAAAATGCAACATCATATATATTTAGTTCATTCCATGTCTACTCAACAAGTATTTAATCACTGGGCAACAATGCTAAGATACCATGGTGATATGCTCAAAAATATAATTCCCAGTCTTATGAACAGTGATGGATTCTTACCACTTATAAATGTAGTTATGTTCCAACAGAGAATGTGGGAAAAAATTCCATGACAGAGTTTCAAAGAGGTGTGAGAAATCAAAAGGAGGAAAAGATTAACATTCATATCAGGTTGGGACAGAAGGTCCCATTGGAGGGGTGTTTGGGAAGGGCCATGAGCAATGGAGTGGGGCTGAATACCAGAGATGAAAGAGAAGGCACAGCAGGCCACAGCAGCAAGTAAGTCAGAGAACGTGCCAGGAACCAGGAGCACGTCTGGTTGGCACACAGGTTACATGTATAGGGAAACTGTGGGAAGGAACTGCTGGAAAGACATCAGGATAAGGAGGCTGTGGAAACACTGGGACAGGGTATGGGGAGCTGACGTCGAGTGGATTAACAAGAGGATGATGAAGACACCAGCCCAGGAAAGCAGAGATGGCCAGTGGGAGCTCGGTGAAATGGAGGTCTCAAGCACACACATTAGGGTCGAAAAGAGGGAAGATCCTCATTTTACAGGTGAGAGGGTTTGAGGCAGGGGGATATAACAGCTTAAAGTCTGCACAGCTGACCAGGGTGTTAAAGGTCGAAGCCTCTGGATTGGCCATGGGTGATCTCACCTGCTCTGTGTCATGTTCATGACCATCCAATCTTTGGCATATACATTCTTTCCAATCAGATCCTTAAACATGATAAAGGTTTCCATTAGGAAGTCCTGTGGAGAGCAAAGGAGGAACAGTTGGGGAAACAGGCTCAAATAGCCTTTCTTTCAGCAGGTGAACAGAAGGCTCCCTATATCTAGATAACACAGTGCTGGGATATGGTATGACCTTTTCCATGAGGTTGATCATGAATTCTTCCTTTTATTTTTGGTCTTTTTGAGACAGGGTCTCCCTGTAGCCCCAGCTGGCCTGGATACAATGCATTCTTATATGTAACTATTGTGTGATTTGATTTATTTTGTTTTGGTATCATGAGACAGGATCTTGCTGTGGAACCCAAGCTGGCCTCCTGCTTCAGCCTCCCAAGTATTAGGATTGTAGGTGTTCAATACCACCCTTGGATTATGATTTTATTTTTTTGTACTGCACGACTTTATAAGGAAAATGGACATACAAAATTATCCACACTTTACATATGGTACCAAAAGGCCAAGAAAAGCTGAATGGTCACAGAAATGAGGAACCAGGAGAGGCAGGACAGAGATTGGGGAAGCTGGACCCCATGTTTACAGGCCTTATTTCTTCGGTCTTCTGCTGTTGCTGTGTGAATATGCACTTAAAAATAAGTGCTTGTGCCGGGCGTGGTGGTGCACCCCTTTAATCCCAGCGCTTGGGAGGCAGAGTCAGGCGGATCTCTGTGAGTTTGAAGCCAGCCTGGTCTACATAGTGAGTTCCAGGATAGCTGGGGCTACAGGGAGACCCTGTCTCAAAAAGACAAAAAATAAATAAATAAAAATAAAAATAAAAGTGCTTGCACTTAAAAATTAAAATCACCAACTTTTAACAGATAGGAGTTTATTTTTCTTGACTACAGTGAAAAGAAAATTGCCACACAAGCAGAAGGGTCATAATTCTTCCCTTTGCAGAAATGTTATCATATGTAGCCCAGAAAAAAGGGTCCTGAAAGGAGATGGTCATAGTGGCTTGTGAGGACTGTATTATTTATACAGGCACATAGAGCACAGGATAATAAAATGGCTAGTCTTGCCTAAAGGGGACTGTGAGCAAAAAGCAACTCAGAAATAGAATAGCCAGACTGAAAAACAAAACATACATGTCTTGAAATCATTTTTACTACTTAACTAAATTTAGACTTTTTCCACTGTGATCACTGAAAAGAAAATCCAGTTTGCTTTCTTGAACACTATCCCACATAGTCACACATTCAGAAGCATATCATGTAGTGCTAAGAACCCTGCACTGGAGAGACAGGATGCCTACACCTACCTGTCCATCCATCCATCCATCCATCCATCCATCCATCCATCCTTCCATCTATATCTGTCTGTCTATCTGTCTGTCTGTCTATCATCTATCTATCTATCTATCTATCTATCTATCTATCTATCTATCTATCTATCTATCTATCTATCTATCTATCTATCTATCTATCTATCTATCTATCTATCTATCTATCTATCTATCTATCTATCTATCTATCTATATCATCCATCTATCTATCTATCATCTATCTATCTATCTATCTATCTATCATTCAATCATCTATCTATCTATCTATCTATCTATCTATCTATCTATCTATCATCTATCTATCTGTCAATCATCCATTTGGAGACAGGGTCTCACATAGCCCAGGCTAGTATTGAACTTGCTATGTAGCTGAAGCTGTCCTCCCATCTCCACTTCCCCAGGGCTGGGATTACAGGTGGAACTCACGCCTGGCAGGACACCCATTTCTAATGTTTTTCTGAGCTGTTGGTTAGTCTATGAATAGATTCACTTTGGGTGCCCCATGGCACAGGATTGGGACAGGTTCTGGCCTGGAAGCCTTTCTGCCCTGGATTGGTCCTTCTGATTCAATAATAAATCAGACTCACTCATGTTTGGAATGTAGACATTTTCCATGAGTTTAGGATATTTTGAGTATACATTTAAAGTGCTTATTAACTATTCTGCTTACTTTTTTGCTCAAATCAACAACAACAAAATTACAGGTTGTGAGACAAGGATTAAATTGAGATGCCAGCAAGCTGCACCTGATAATTCCTTGATAGTCAACACTTGGTAATTTGAGTTAACAGATGGCATCTTCAAGCAGAGAATCCCAAGACCGCCCATTGTCCACTACAGACAAGGTTCCTATGGGGTTTATGCCTATGGCAGCAGGAATTGGGGCAGGACAGTCTCTGGGGAGGAAGAGGCCTCACTGCATACAATAGCTTTGCTCCTGGGGATTAGTGTCTCCATGACACCTCACTCCCCCAAGCATTAGCTCCTGCTTGGAGACAGAGACTTGGGGGAAAAGATCACCATGGTCTGCCACACAGGAGGGAAGGTTTTTCACTTCCTACTTAATTGTGGATCCAAACTGTCTGTCTGTGGATTCAGAATGTCCTACTTTACTTGCTTTCTGAAGGAAATTTGAAAGAAAAAAAATCACTAGGATATTTTAATGTTTTCTTACCAATGAATAATAGTAAAAGTATTATTATAAAAAGCTGCTTCTCACAGGCTTTGAATGCATGCATGGCACAAAGCTAGGCATTCTCCAGACACAGATTTAATTACCACTCATATTAATGCTCAAGGTTGACATGTTTACAGATGAGGGAAATGGTTTAATGACATCAAGTAGCTTCCTTCAAATTTCATTCAAGAAAGTGGAATACTCAAAATTCAAAACCTGTGTCATCTGCTACACCATCTGCCCCAGAGTTCACTCAACTACCTCAGTCCCCCCTCCAAGCCCTGCCCCCCGGCGCCACCCCCAATCTGTCCGGATTGTTTTGCATTGGTCACTACAGACACGGCCACATATGGCTGATTCCTGTACCATGCTGCCTCCCCTTGGGCTCACAGCTTAAGCCAAGTGAACCAACACTATGAGGGTCCATAAATGGACTAACAACACATTCTCTCCAATTTCCTGTCTTTGTCTATCACTTGGGCACTGCAGGAAAGGAAGACAGTGAGGGATGGAGTTGAATCTCCTTTGGTACACTGGCCACACGTGCTTGGCATAATACAGGTAGCAAGAGAGAATCTAGAGCATGGAGAAGACGTAACCGCACATGGATGGAAGAAGCCATCTGAGATCAGCTTGCCATCCAGCCCAGGCTGGGTCCACTGCTCAGCAAGATCAGAACTTGACAGACAGCTTACTTCCACTAAGAGTTCCCTGAAGGCCTTGGGTGATGCATGCTTTCAGTAACTATGACAACAATGTTCTGTTTAAAGCATCGGAGGGTGGCTTCCAAACACTGTAAGGGGCCGTGTGCGTGCATGCATGCATGCGTGTGTGTGTGTGTGTGTGTTCTTGTTTCCTCTGTAAAAGGAGGCTGCCTGCTGAGCACATTCTGAAGAACTGTTATACATGGTCAAGAAGATTATTCCATGCCAAGGCCCAAGGAACAAGCGTTTCCTTACACGAGACATTATCCTCTTGGCAGGGCAAGAAGATACTCCAAATGTTTCTAAACAAGGGCCCTCACTTGTCCAAGAGCGACGATCGTTTGGAGAATGAACTGACCTCTTCTTTAAATTCTATCAAGGGGAAAGTAAGAATTAGCTGTCTGTGGACAGCACGTCATACTGCAGATGGTTGGGAAAGAAAATCTTAGACTCAAGATGCTCAGTTTCAGTTACTGTTCGCTAAATACGATCCATCTTCAGAGGAGCCTGGTGGTGCTCAGGAGATGAGGCAGGAGGATCATGGGAGCTTGAGGTCAGTCTGGGCTACGAGGCAAGACTTGTCTCAAAAACGACAACAACAGCAACAACAGCAAGAGCTTTTGCGTTACCAGCACCCAGAGCAGACAACTTACGATGATGTCCTGTTTGGTTTTGAAGGTGCTGATGTAGTGGCTGTAGTGACTGTCTTCCATTTGTCGTAAGATGGCAATCATACAAGCCACGAAGCTGCCCTGGAAGAGAAAAGCAGCACAGATTCAAGGTTCCACAGACAAACGGATGAAACAGACATCATGAGATGTCATGCATTTGGCGTTTTCTACTCAGGAAGCTCTGCAGGGACCCTCAGAACTGGAAACTCACTTCCTCCCAAAGGCCCAAAGTTATTTCTGCTTTAAGTACCTACTAGTGTGAGTCAGGAAACCTGGCTGTGACTTTGGAATTCTCTTGGTCTAGGGATAGTAAGATTACCAGTTAAGGTAAACTAGCTTGTGGCTTTTGAGTTTCTCATGGGGACAGAGTTGTAGTGGAAAAGTTCATGGAGCAACATCTGACATACTTAGATGAGCCAAATCTGAATGTAGAGGAAGGTCAGGAAGAAAAAGAAAGGTGCCGGTCGAGCATCCGTAATGGAAAATCTGAAATGCTCTGAGATTTAGACTTTTGAAGCATTTTGGATTTTTTGGATTGTGGATGATCAACCAGTAAGGTTTATGCAAATAGTCTAAAACATAAAAATCTCCCTAATCTAAATACCTTGGTCTCAAGTATCCCTGAAAAGGGATGCTTAACCTGCAGCAGTGTTGGGAGGGCAAAGGGTGGGGAGGACAGGAAACGTTAATTCTCTCACTAGAACCCTGCATGCCATTTCTTTGACTCTAGAACACTTTAGCCAGTGACCCTTAGTCTGTGAATCATATGGAACTCTGTGCCTGTCTCAAAGAAGACAGATAACTATGTGATAATTGCAATTTCTACTTGTGAAGTTGAGAGCTTACACTCTGGGTGTTCTTCCCTTTACACAAACTTGAGTCGAAGACTTCCTTTTTGAGTTAGAGGACAAACATCTGGGGTACCACCCTTTCGTACTCTTGCAGATACAAATGCCACATGAATTTAAATGAACTTGGCACAGAGGAGCCAAGGTACAACTACTCTTAGGAGGGTGGGCATACTTCCAAACAGCAAGGAGAGACCCCTTATTTCTAAACGGATGCTTGCCTTATTTGCTTTCCTTAAAATGGTTATTTTTTCCTACCAATAAGGCAATGTAAATTGATTATACTAAGGCTTTTGACATATTTTACAATTATCATAAACTTGTATTTACACCACAATCAAAAGCTATTTGTTTCTGTGGGCTCTTGCCTATGCTGGATTTTTAATTTAATTTCACCTTCTTTAATTTGCATTGCATTTGTTCTGAATTAACCATTCAATCCATATAGTTTAGGTCCAGTTTTGTTTTGTTTTTCATTTTGTTTTTTATTCATATTGTTTTTTGAGACAGGGTCTCATGTAGCCCAGGCTAACTTCCAATTCCCTATATAATAGAGGATAACCTTGAACTTTAGATCTTCCTGTCCCCAATTCCTGAGTGCTGAGATACAGGTGTGCATAGCCTTGGTTCATGTGGTGCTGGGGTTCAAACCCAGGGTCTTGTGTAGACCAAGAAGCACTCTGCCCATTAAGCTACATCGTAGTCTTTCTGTTCACATTCTGTACTTATTTTTCTATTAAAGTTTTATCTACTTAGCAGCAGCTTATAGTAGTATATATTAAGGCTATTAGCTCCTAGTACGTGTGATAACTAATTTTACAATTTGGTGCATGACCTTGATTTCACATATTTATTTTCAAATACAGGGATTTAAATTTTCATCACGCAGAATCTTTTTTTTAATACTTTGAAATTCAAGAATCCCTTTTCTTATAAGATCAGATACATAACCCTTCCCTTTATACTGTCCCCAGCTGCTCTGTGACTTAATATTTTAACACAGAACCCTTCATTTCATTTGACATTTATCTTGAAGGTATAGCACAAAATCAAAGTCAAATTCAATTTTTCCCCAAATTGTTAATTCACTTTTCAAATTATATTAAATCAAAAATCTTGTTTCTTTACTGAAAAGGGAATTTTCATATAATTGTTCTGCCTTTAAATTCCCTCAGTTCTGTTTTATTATGTGTATATACATTCATATATATATATACATATATATACACACCATTGCATGCATCTACTATGATTTTAGTTATTTTCCAATGTGACAAGTGAGCCTTCCATTATTACATGTACTCGGCTGTTCATTTATCTGTATCTCACTTATTATTTCTGTGGCGCAGTGAATCAGAATTCTCTTTTAACTCCCTAAATAGCTGCCTGTTTTATGGAAAGACCACTGAACATGTTTATTTCTAAACCCGCTACTTAGTAAAGTTTTCATTAGTTCTACTAACTTTTCTGTCGACCTTCCTGTTTCAAAGAAATGCTGGTCATTTCAGCTATAAATAGTGACAATTACTATCAGTTTTGCTTTTTTCAATACCTTAAGATGTACCTTATTACATGAGCAAACAGTGTTGAGATTGAGCATCTTGATTCTCCATTTTAGGGCCACTGAGTTTTATGACACCTAGTGATTTTACTTTAGAAATATTTGGTCGGGGTTGAGACAAGGTCTCTCTTTTGCCCCAGTTGGCCTGGAACTCACTATGTAGACCAGGCTGACCTCAATCTCACAGAGGCCTGCTTCTGCCTCTCAAGTGCTAGGATTAAAGATGTGCACCATCATGCCCAGCTTCCACTTTAGAAATCTTTTTGCCTCTTCTTTACTTTGTTTACTATTTTGTGTCCACATGTATGTATCATGGCACACTTGTGAAGGTCAGAGGAAATTTTTGGGAGTCTGTACTCTCCATCTACTATGTGGGTCCCAGAGATCAAACTCATTTATTATCAGGTTTGACAGCACGTTTACCTGCTGAGCCATCTGGATAGCCCATGAGTTAGCATTTCTTTGCCAAAAATTCTACTGCTCTGAGGGTAAGAGCCTTGACTTCACAGGAAGAAACCTTCATTTTCAGAGAGGATGCCTTCCTGTAGGAACACTTACCTCTCAGATTCGAGATCCAGGGGTGTCCTACCTAATCCTTCTATGCAAGACCTGAACCCTTCTACACTACCTTTTGGAATAGATTGGGCTTCAAACCATTAGAGATGTTTAGCAACACTTGTATTCTCACTGGATTCAGTTCTCTCTCCTGCGATTCTTCACGGCACCCTGTAGGGTTTCTGCCCCAGCAGGGCTCTTCGTAAGAGCCCCTCCCTGATTCCTCCTGACGGCTCCTTCATGGTTCTGTCCAAATTCTACCTTCTTGGGGGAAGCTATTTGTAAGCACCTTATTTAAATCAATGACTCCTCACTCTCACTTTTGCTTATTCTGGTGGATGCCTTTGTCCAAGCACCTGTCTCCATCTAACAGGCACATGTGCTTTACTCTGTCACGACTCTTCCTACTAGAAGGTCAGTTTCCCAAAGGCAGTGAGTGTTGTGTCTATTTTGTTCACAGGAGCATCTCAATAGTTTCATATTTGTTGAACAGATGAATGCTTTTTACCTATGACAGAAATTTAAGAGCAGCGTTTTTGTCCTTTGTCCTTGTCATGTGCTGTTTAGACTTTTATGTTTGTTTTGAGACAGGGTCTCCCTGTAGTCCTGGCTGGCCTGGAACTCACTATATAGACCAGGCTAGCCTTGATCTCACAGAGATCCGCCTGCCTCTGCCTCCTGAGTATTGGGATTAAAGGCATGCACCACCATACCCAGCTGCTGTTTAAGCTTGTTGAAAGCAGACTCTGAGATGGAGGAGGTCCAGCATGTTTACTTCAAGTGTTCTCCGAAACATGTTTTCCTGGGGCGGGCTGGTTCCCTAGCTCAGGGAAAAGGAAAACAGCAAGCAGCTAAGGGTATTGAAAACATTGTGTCCTTGGGTAGTGAAATGGCTCAGCAGGTAAAAGTGCTTACTGCCAAGCTTGATGACCTCAGTGCACTCCTTGGGACCCACATGGTAGAAAGAGAGGACTAACTCCCACAAGCTGTCCTCTGACTTTCCACACATCCATGATGACATACATGTGTTCCCCTGTACTTGCACATATACACGCACAGCATAAATAAATGTAATTTTAAAAAGAAACATGACTTCTTAAGACCAGCTAGAAGAGGGGGCGGGAGAGATGGCTCAGTGAACACTTGCTGTTCTATCAGAGGACCGGCTAGCCTTGATCTGCACCCCACATGGTGACTAACAACCATCTGTAACTCCAGTTCCAGAGGATCCAACACCCTTCTCTGGTCTCTATGGGCACTGCATGCATGTGGTACACTTACATACACACAAGCAAATCAGGCATACACATAAAATATATTTTTTCAAAAAAAGGACAACTAGGGGCTGGAGAGATGGCTCAGCGGTTAAGAACACTGACTGTTCTTGCAGAAGACCCGGATTCGAATCCCAGCACCCACATGGCAGCTAGCGACTGTCTGTAACTCCAGTTCCAGGAATGCCAACAGCATCTTCTGTCTTCCGCGGGCATTGCACGACACGGGTGCACTTACCTATATGCTGGCAATATACCTGTCTCCCCCCCCCTCCCCCTTCTGCTTTCATCACACACACACACACACACACACACACACACACACACACACACACACACAGCTAGAAGGCAAACTATTTCCAAGAGAGATTAATACCGTTTATCCCGTGACACAGAAATTCCTACAGTGGGAATAGGAGGCCAGTAGTTCAGCCATGGGAAGATCATCCATGGCGACAGCTCAATCAAGAACTCTGGCTGCCTGCTTCAACTTCCTCAGTTGATTTCTGCTGGATGTTCTAAGACCCTGATTTGATGATGTTGTCTTGGTTGCTGTCTTAATCTGGCTACTCCAGTCATCTCTGCCAGATGGCTATGGTAAACTGGTGTGATGATGTCTGTGTGCCTGCTGCTTCTATCTGCCTCCTGCTATCTACTTTTTTACTTCTGCTTGTTGTAGTCTTAAGACACTCCTTCAAAACGGAAAATATGCCATCAAAGATCCTTCTTTGAACTGTACAGAAAGGTCCTCTAATTAAAATCTAACTTCACCTTTTGGTGCAGTCAGTAAATTGCTAATTTTAATGATGAACAATCTGCAGTTACCTCTGCTGTCAGTTACACTCTTTACTGACAACTATCTGACATAGTGGACGGACCGGGAGGCCAGATCAACACTGGGCTTTCTAAAAGCACACTAAACACAAATTCTTTAAGACATTCATTTTTTTTCCCTTGAACTTTAAAAGGGCCTGGTGGTTCTACTGAGGACCATCCAACCTGGGGCAGAAAGCTCACGAGGGAGCTGACACCTGCTTGGAGTTATAACTGAAGACTGTGATGTGATGGGACCACTTGAGCTCAGTGTCCAGACACTAGTCCCCACAGGCAGATGGAACACAGGGAGATCGGGCGCCTGAGTGTGGGCCACTGAGTGACACTCACGATGTGAGGAGACTGCCGGCTCATCCCAATCACCGTCCGGTTGATCCTTCTCAACAGCCGTTCCATGATCCGCAATACATGTGTTGAAGTGGGGCCCTGCAGGGGAACAGAGCTGTGACACACACTTCTGACTCAGCTCGTCTCCACACAGGGAAGACCTACACAGAGGGGCCTCTCTTAAGACCTCATCCTGGCTTTTTCCCTTAAGCAATCTCTTCCTCCAAAGGGGAAGATGGGGTCACAGAGGGATATATAACTTCCCAAAGAAAATCAGTTGAGAGAAGTTCTATCATTTAAAATATGATAGGCTGGGAATGTAGCTCAGTTGGTTGAATGCTTGCCTAGTGTTTAAAAATGAACGTGGCAGGGCATGGTGGGGTGTGTATGCCTTGAATCCCAGCACTTAGTAGGCAGAGGCATGTAGATTTTTTTGACTCTGAGGCCAGTCTGGTCTACATAGAGAGTTCTATGCCAGCCAGTGAGACCCTGCCTCAAGAGAAAAAGAGAAAATTGAGGGAGGGAGGGAGGGAGGGAGGGAGGGAGGGAAGGAGGGAGGGAGGGAGGAAGGAAGGAAGATGCTGCGTATGTAGAGAGAGATGAAGGCGGTCCTAAAAACCCAGGGGGTTCTCAGGCTGGAGAGATGGCTTAGCTGTTAAGAATACTGGTTGTTCTTGAAGAAGACCCAGGTTCGAATCCCAGCACCCACATGGCAGCTAACAGCTGTCCTAACTCCAGTCCCAGGGGATCCAACAGCCTCTTCTGACCTCCATGGGGCATTGCACAAGATAGGTGCACTTACCTACATGCAGGCAATACACGCATATACAAAAAATAAAAATAATAAAAAAACATTTAAAAAAAACCCAGGGAGTTCTCTAAGTTCACTGCCGTTGAAGACAGCTTGGGGTACCCCACTGGCACACAGTGCCCAGCTCTGAGATGAGCGATCCCCAGGACAAGCAGGCACACACAAAAAGTGAAAGGAAAAACAAAGCTCTTGCTGTTTCTGTGCGGGGTGAAAAAGCAAAATGGTTTGACCCCTTGACCCCGTCTAAATAGAAATACTGAAGCCTGAACACCCAATGGAATTGGCAGATATCTTGGAGACGATTAGGGTTAGAGGAGATCATGAGGATGGGGTCCCAGTCTTTTCCTTACTGGAAAAGACACCATGGGCTGTGCACTCGCTCTCAGATGCACTCTCTGTCTCTTGCTTCATGTATTCATGGAGGAGAGACCACGCGAGCACACAGGGAGAAGGTGGCCAACCACAAGCCAGAGCTCAACCAAGCTGGTCTGACCTTAGACTTCCAGACTCCAGAGCTGTGAGGAAGTAAGGTTTTCGTGTTTAAACTCCACAGTCTGTGGTGTGTTGCAGTAGATGGGACAGGCTAATACAGGAATTTAATAATCTGTCACATGTGACTTTAAGCCATCACTCTAATTCTCTGAGATTTGTTTTAACAGCTGCAAAAGAAGGAAGGGAATAGTTTTCTTACAGGGCCCAACTGGACTGATGGGCACGAGAGCGCCTGATGGATGCACATTCTTTCTCTCCTTTCTCCTTCTCTACTCACTCAGCTCCGAGAGTCGGGAGTCAGCTTCACCTCCCTGAGCCTTTACCCATTCTTGCTTCATGATGGCTGTGTCAGCACTCCTGCTAAGGCTTCAGATAACTGAATCATTGCTATTTGTTTTCTTTGGGCTCACTGAATGTTTTAATATAGTACACGCCTTTAATCCTTGAACTCAGGAGGCAGAGGCAGGTGGATCTCTATGAGTTCAAGGCCAGCCTGGTCTACATAGGGAGTTCCAGGACAGCTGGGGCTACAGGGAGACCCTGTCTCAAAAAGACCAAACAAAACAAAACAAAACAAAACAAACAAACAAACAAACAAACAAAAAACAACCCCCCAAAAAGCCCATTTAACTAGGAGCTGGAGAGGCTGCTCAGTGGTGAGGATCATTTGCTACTTTTCCAGAGGACCCAAGTTCAGTTCCCAGCATCCACATGGTGGCACACAACTGCCTGTAACTCCAGTTCTAAGGGATCTGCTGCCCTCTTCTGGCCTCTGCACCAAGAACACACAGGGTACACTTACATATATGTAGGTAGACATACACATAAAATGAAAATGAATGACTCTCTAAAAAACACTTTACCAGAAAAATTGTATATAATCAATATACACCAACTGATGATCTTCATATATGCATACACTTGTGAAAACTCCTGTAATCAAATTAATTAACACATCTAGACCATGTGTGCTCTACATTTCCAAAACTAGTTTGTATGACAGTCTGTGTTCTGTGAAATTCTTCCCAACCACTAATCTAGTCTCTGCCTATGTGCCTTCAACTTTTTAAGCTATTTATATGATACTGTCATACTTTTCTACTCCTATACATATTATTATTTCTTTTTTAATTTTAAAAAATATTTTATTTATTATTTTTATTTTATGTGTATGCATGTATTGCCTGCATGTAGGTAAGTGCACCTGTGTTGTGCAATGCCAGGAGAGGACAAAAGCGGCCGTCAGATCCCCTGGAACTGGAGTTACAGACAGTTGTTAGCTGCCATGTGGGTGCTGGGATTTGAACCTGGGTTTTCTGCAAGAACAACCAGTGTTCTTAACAGCTGAGCCATCCCACCTGGCCCTTTTTAAATTTTTTTTTTAAAAAGGAATTTACTATTTTTGTTTTTTGAGTCAAGGTCTCGTCATGTAGCCCAGGCTGGCCTGAAACTTACTATATAGACCAGGCTGGCCTCAAACTCCCAGAGATCTACCTGCCTCTGCCTCCCAAGTGCTAGGATTAAAGGTGTGTACCACCACGCCCAGCTTTTTGTTTGTTTTTGAAGCTTTTTATTTTTATTTATGTGTATGTGTATGAGTGTGTGTATACCACATATGCATGGGTGCCTGAGGACGCTAGAAGACAGCATTAGATCCCCTGGAGCTGCATTTATCCCCTGGAGCTGCATCCCCTGGAGCTGCATTAGATCCCCTGGAGCTGCATTTATCCCCTGGAGCTGCATCCCCTGGAGCTGCATTAGATCCCCTGGAGCTGCATTTATCCCCTGGAGCTGCATTAGATCCCCTGTGAACTGCCTGATGTAGGTGCTGAGAACTGAGCTCTGGCCCTCTGCAAGAGCAGCAAGTGCTTTTAATTGCTGAGCCATTTCTCCAACCTCTATTTCTTATTTTTTCGATAGGGTCTCATGTAGGCCAGGCTGGCCTGGAATTCATTATATAGCTGAGGATGACTCTGATCTTCTGATCCTCCTCCTTCCCTCTCCTAAGTGCTGGAATTACATTTGTGCACTACCACAACTGGCTACTATGTATTTTTATATTAAGTAAAGTAACTTCTGCTTGTCCATCTTTCCTTCCCAGCTCCCTTCCCATTCCTTTCTCAGAGTGAAAGTGATATATAAAACCTACCTCCCTGGGAGACACTGGCTTCACTGCCTTGGAGGATGTATCCCTTAAGGTAGATGAGACTAGGTAGGGGGTGGGGGGGAGTTAGCATGAGAAAAGTTCCTCAAAGTCCAGATTTACATCCAAGGGGATGTGGGTATGAATGTTACACACACTGCACAGGGCCCAGCACTGGGCCAGCTCCTGAGGCACTGTGTCGACACTCCCCTCACTTCTGGCCATCACCCTTGCTTATCCAGTGCTGGGCATGGGACAGTTTGGTAAGGGTGTGTAACACAATTATTACCTCCAGGTACAGAGCATAAGCACTTCAGAGAGACACGAGGGGAGCTTTAAGGGGACGGGCAGGGTGTGCGGTATGGGCACCCACGCTGGCATCACTGCAGCTGTACTGAAGGATGAAGAGGCGTCTAAGCTGGAGCTGTGCCAAGCAGTGGATCCTGTTCCACATAGAGGCAACAGGACCAGTGATGACAGCCTTATGTTAGCTGAGAGGAGAGGACAGAGGAAGAGATACTGAGCTAGCGCATACAAACAGAAGAGCTAACAATGGTAAGGCACGGTGCTTGCCTGTCCTTCCAGCCCTCAGGAGGCTGAGGCAGGAGGGTAGTGAGTTTGAGGCCAATTTGGGCTCCATTGTAAGATTTAGTCATAAAAACAAACCCAAACAAAGCAAGCAAGCAGACACACACACACACACACACACACACACACACACACACACATGCACACAAACTCATAATAAAAAAAGCTTAGAGTTGAAACAACAATACCACCACGGTCAACAGAAACAATAACTGGACTTCAACAAATTTGAGGTCCTTTGTTTTGATGGTCTCTGCTCATCAAAGGGAATGTTATGCAAAAGATAAAACATAATCAAGCTAGTAGGAGTTAAACACAATTAGATCTCCTTGCACAGGAGTTGGACACAAGCCAGGACTTCAGGGTTCTGCTGGGTGACAAGAAGGCAGATAAAAGATGTTGCATAATATAAAAAACAGTATTGGAAGTGGAGAAGACCACGAAGCCTTTTCGAACAGTGCTTCCTGTTCTGCTCTGCTCTACTTCTATTACTGAAGAGGAAACCAAGGCACAGACTTAGCTAAGGACAGGTTGTTGCTGGTCACACTGGCACTAGAAACCCCCATTCAGCTCACACATCCTTTTTAGCCTGCCCCCATACACCACAGGGACAGTACTGGGATAGATCAGGATGATGATCAGGACACAGAGAGGAGATATTAGGACGCTACTTCCTGGATCAACCCCTCCTCTGGCACAGACCACAGATATATGCTGTGTAGAACACTGGCACCCTGCCTAGCCCAATATGCTTCATGTATTGTTGCTAAATGTAAAACCTTCATTTTACTATTTTAAATGTTAACCAGGTCCTAAAATTTTTTTTTTCTTCTTCTGGAACTCACTATGTAGACCAGGCTGGCCTCGAACTCACAAAGATCTACCTACTTCTGCCTCCCAAATGCTGGGATTAAAGGCATGCGTCACCATGCCCAGCTCTAAAAGTTATTATTATTTTTTTAATACTTTATTATTTTTATTTTATGTGTATGAGTGTATTGCCTGCATGTATGTGACTGCACCCATGTCATGCAATGCCGCAGAGGTCAGAAGAGGGCTTCGGATTCCCCTGCAACTGGAGTTATGGATGGTTCGTAGCCACCATGTGGGTGCTGGGAATCGAACCTGGGTCCTCTGCAAGAACAGTAAGTGCTCTTAATGGCTGAGACATCTCTCCAGCTCCTCTAAAAGTTAGTTTTTAAAAAATACTATGTGTATGATGTGTCTAGTCATATTTAATTATTTACTGCCAATATTTACTGGTTGGGGATCTGCCTCTCTCCACCCTACCCAGTGCTGGGGGTAGGGTTATAGGTATATGCAACCATGTCTAGCTTTTACATGGGTGCTGGGGATCCAAACTCAGGTCCTCATGTTTGCATAGAAAGCACTTTACCCACTGAGCCATCTCCCCACCCCATGAACTTAAAGTTCTTAAAAGCACTTCTAGGGACTCCAGTGGTAGGCAGCTGAGAAAATTAGCCCATAGAGGCCTCATGCTATGTGACTTCCCTTGTACCTCAACTTGCATAGGTGTTAAGGCATTTCTAGTCTCCCCTAAAAGGGGCACAGCTTGCTCCATTACCTCAGGGCTCCTGCACTGCCTAGACCAGGAAAGTCACAGAGCCCTTCCTGCTTGGTGCAATGGGACCAGCAGAGGTTCAGGCTACATCCTGGACTCACCACATCCTTCCTGTCCAGCACCTCCAGGATGTTGCTTAGAAGCTGCGAGCTGGCCTCGTGGTCAGGTTTGCTTGAGTGGTCATCCAGCTGGCCACTGAGCTGGTCCGTCAGCAGTGGCAGCAGCACCTCTCTGCACTCTGAGGAAGAACAGACAGGGGCTCACACAGGGGGCCACCACCTGCAGATCTGCTAGCTCCATCTGCCATTCTGCTTGTCCCTGGACACTCCGCAACCAGCCCAGCCACTTGGGGCAGAAACTTCAGTCATGTCCCTTGACTTCCCATACCAAGAACTTCCCACCACAGGTACATGTTGAGTATGTACAGTATTGACCCTTCTCTACCACACCCCCTCCTTTGGGGGCTGTTATTCTTTTTTCTTTTCCTCTTTCATTCTTCACTTTTTTCTTCAGTGCTAAGGCCTCTGTCTCAACTCCTGAGTCACACACAAAAGCCCTAACAATGTGAAAATTATGCAACGATTTCTCCAGTTTTTAAAGTTCTATATTTTTTGGTGCTAAGATTGATACACGTACTTTACTACTGGACCACACCCTCAACCCTTCTACAGCTTCTTAAAATGCCAGCATGGCACGCCAGCCCTAAGTCATGGAAACAGATAAAAACAAAGCAAACCATTCATATTTTCATAAAGTTTTCCACCTTATGGAGAGAATTTATTATAAAATTCTTATTAACACTGAGCTTCCTGAGTACATTTCTAGTACATTCTGCTCTTGTCTTTGGGGACATGTGGTTAATGGAGAGTGTGACTTATGTCTTTCTCCTGGGCTCTTCATTATGATGGTTCACTATTATGATGATTCCAGGTTCTCTGGGCACTCCAGAAGGGAGAGTTACCAGTGATCCTGCTTCCTCCAGTTAGAACAATCTATGAAGACTGACAAGATGCCTCAGCAGGTAAAGGCACCTGCCCTCAAGGGCCACCACGCCTGACCACCTGAGTTTGATACCTGGAGCTTACATGATGGAAAGAGAGAAGTGACTCTGACACTTGTCCTCTGACCTCCATGCATGTGTGGTGGCACACATCCATGTGGACACACCCTCACACACCCCCACACCCACACCCACACCAAATTAATTAAATATAAAAATAAATAAAAAGAAAATAATTATCTAGCTGGGTGTGGTAGTATAGGCCTAGCTATAATCTTAGCACTCAGGAGGCTGAGACAGGAAGATCTGCAGGTCTAGGTCTGCCTATAAACAAAAACTCTGTTTCAATACAAAAGAAAAGAGAAAAGGAGGAGAGGGAGGGGAGGGAAGAGAGGGGAGAGGAGAATGGAGGGGAGGGAGGGGAGGGGAGCAGACAGGAAGGGAGAAACAACAGTTATCTATTAGAAATACTAAACTGACTTCAATCTCTTAAACTGTTTTCCCAGAAGATCTGTAAACACCAACTGCCAAGAACGTTACTGGTGACAAAACAAAGTAAGCAAAGGGCCGCAGAAATTAAGGGCTGCTCAGCCATTAAGAGCACTGGCTGCTCTTGCAGAGGACTCCAGTTCAGTTCCCAGCACCCACATGGAAGCTAACAACTGTCTGTAACTCCAGTTCTAGGGGATCTAATGCCCTCTTCTGACCTCTGTAGGCATTGCACACACATGGTGCAGTTACATACATGCAGGCAAAAGGCTCATACATGTAAAATAAAAATAACAAATAAATAATTTTAAAACTACAAAGCTTAAGTGCTTTTTCCATGTGTGCACTCCCAATTTCGAGATGGACACAAAGTAAATGTTCATTAAATATTAGTTGAAATGCTCTGATTGATGTTTATGAGAGACCACTGGATATCAGGTCAGCTGTCACGGTGAATGTTTATATAGCACAATAAAGAAGAAAATCTAAGCTCTCGTTCTTAATTTAATAGTGTAAGAGCCGGGCGTGGTGGTGCACTCCTTTAGTCCCAGCACTCGGGAAGCAGAGGCAGGTGGTGGATCTCTGTGAATTCAAGGCCAGTCTGGCCTGCAAAGTGAGTTCCAGGACAGCTGGAGCTACAGGGAGACCCTGTCTCAAAAAGACAAACAAACAAAACAAAGCAAAACAACAACAAAAAACTTAAAACTGAACAAAACACAAGGCTGAGAGCTGCACAAATCAGTCTGCCACGAAGAGCCAGGATTTCAAAAGCTCATTTGCAAAATTTTATTGATAAACTTGGAAATGCTTTTTTGTTTGTATCTTTGTCTTCTTTTCATCCAGTAAACATCAAACAGACAACAGTGCAAGCACACTGTCACATTCAATTTAAATCGCTTGCAAAAATAACCTAAGCCAAATCTAATCTGAGGCACCCACACCAGACGCCAGAGACAGGAAGTACCATACGGAGAAACGTTTGACGTGACACCACGGTAGACCACGCTAGCACGCTTGTGGCCAAGCAGCACCATCTGCATCCCGAGATGCAGCAGGTTCGGAGACTTACCTGGCTGCTGGAAAAGGCTGCTCTCTACTATCTTGGTCATGCAGTTAAGTTTCTGCCGCACTAGCTGGTTGTCGGGAATGCTTTGAATGAACTTGCAGAAGAGCACGCTGGAAGAGAGGCCCGGGGTCAGGGTGTTCCTTTGGCCCAGCCGGAGGCATCCTTCCATGCCGTTTCACTCTCAGCATGGGAAGGTGCACCTGGAAAGCTCCCAAACAACCTAAGACTTGAGAGTGTCTCTAGGGCCTGCATTCCTGTTCCCTAGCGGGCTCTGCCTTAGAACTGACTCTGCCCCAACAGATCAACACATCCACACTGGCCAGCACCTTCCAGGCCTGTCTCAAAACTCATCTTCAGCAAAGTGCCTTCTCTGCAATCTCCACTCTAAGGTCCACTGCACTCCTGACCTTGCATTCCTGGGCTACTTAGGCACAGGGCTGGAAGTGTGTTATTCCACACGTCTTTTGTAGTTAATTTTATGTCTGCAGATCTCATTTTCCCAGAGAGCATGCAAGCCTCTCTCAGGGGCAGGCTTTGTGTGTTCTTTTATCTTTTCCACAGAACTGAGCACAAAAAGGCATTTCCTTAACAGCTGTCAGACCAGAGCATGTGTGGCGGATGGGCTGCTCATGCTGGTATCAAGAAACAAACTGTCTACTCACCTGAGCTCCACGGGATCAAACACCAGTTTGACATCATTAATTATGCTAGGCAGGTACTTCAAAGCTGCCCCCTGCAAGAAGCACAGTAAAGTCAGAGTCGGTGTCCAGGAAGAAAGCTGCAGAATGATGTCTCGGTCCCAGGAGGAAAAGGCGGGGCTTGGGGCTTGGACAGGGAACTGGACACAGATGTCCCTGCCATGAGAATTGATGCCATTGAGCCTAACTTTGTCTACCCTCTCTCCCCAAAATGCAGGAGGCCCAGGCCCTGGCCTTCGCTCCCTGGAGGCTCTGTGCACTTGTAACATACTTTTCTATAGGAGGTGATAATTAAATTCAAATTTCCCCGTCACCATTAGGAGCCAGGAAGAGACAGTAAGGTTCAAACAGGAGCCTTCTAGGATTTCATGCTTCACATTTTACAGAAACTGCTGCTGCTACAGATGATGGTGACTCTGTACTTCTAGAAGGGGAGGGGCAGAGGAGAAAGCTGCCTCCTGTCAGCGCATTGGGATTGGCGCGCTAAAATCAAGGGGTTCAGCAGGGCTCACCACAGCCATTCAAGAAATGTCTAAAGACATAGCTTGTCTTTGGAAAGCTGATATTTGAAAACACAAATGATTGTTAATGTTAAAATGTGGACATTTTCCTTCTCTTCTGTTGTTTGTTTGGGCAGTACGGTGTCTGGAACCCGTGGCCTCATGCATGCTAGGCAAACACTTCAGCACAGCGCCAATATGCTCAGCCCCCTTTACCTCTATAAGTCTTACTAAACTTCTCCGGGCCGCTACCATCGTTCACTCTACCCACTCCCAGCATGGCACATGTTCATGTGGGGCCTTAGAAGAGTCACCCATGAGGACACCAGGCTGACCTTGATCTTGACAGCTTCCTCCAGAGGCCTGTCCATTAGCGCATTGAAAGCAAGAAACAGCTGGCGGATTGAGTTATTAAATTCATCTCCATCTTCACTCTGACCATAAAATCTTAACAAGAAAAAGAAAAACAGATTTTCTCTTGTTAAAAGAAATTTTAGAGTAGATTTGTGGTCTCAAAAAACAACACTAGAGGTCAGTACCTTGCTGGTTACCACCTCTAATTGTGCAAAGATATCTTATGAGGGTACCCTAGGACTGTTTTTAAGGGACTAAGTCAGTCCAGTAGACCAAAAGGACAACAGGATTTGGGTAAGAGAGAGGTGGTCATTTGTAGGTAGAGTCCTAACACAGGCTGACCAAGGAGGACTGTCAGCTGGTAAGGATTCCTCGGGAGCTGTCTGGAGGGCCCAAGCCTGGACATGCATTGATCCTGTGGTTTGCAGGCACTGCTAACAAGCAGAAAAGTAAGAGCAAGTCACTGTGTTAGACATAGCAGGTGAGCCCCACAGGCCGGTCTTCCTCAGTTTACTAACGGGAAGAACAGAGAACTCCCAGAGCAGAAGTCCTTGACAACCAGTCTTGTACACTGTCCGCCAGCATCCTGCCTTCCCTCCTGTCCTTCCTTTCCACTGTCTTTGTGCCATCAAGTCTTGGTCTTCTGAACCGAGGTTTCAGGAAATGTGTGGAAGAACTCAAGCAGAAGGCTCTGAACCCAGTCCGGCCTACAAACCACATCCACTCTCTCTCTACAGCACTGCCCAGGCAGCTGCTGACCTGATCTACTACAGGGGCCTTCGATGCCATTGACAAATACTCACTTTGATTAAGTCCTCAACTTTTCTTTGTAAGATATGCCATCGACCCAGAACTTGCTTGTTTTACCTAAGAACATACTAGAAGGTCTTTGGCTAGTTTCTCCAAAACACAGAAAACTCAAATAGCAATGACACACAGTTGGTCAGTAAGGGGCATCTTCACCGTGTGTTCAAGGGTTGGTATAATGAATTCAGAAGATTATAAACACACTCAAATACATAACGCATGCAGATTTATATTTATATTACTCTCTGTCTCACCCATTCATCTAACACACTGAATAATCCTATCGGAAAATACAAAATTGAAAAGTCTCCAAAGTCCAAAACTTTATGAATGTTAAAAGCCACAAGTGAGGGGTTGGAGAGATGGCTCAGTGGTTAAGAACACTGACTGTTCTTGCAGAAGACCCAGGTTCAAATCCCAGCACCCACATGGCAGTTAACAACCGTCCATAACTCCAGTTCCCAGGGATCCGACACCCTCTTCTGTCCTCTGTGGGCATTGTAAGACACAGGTGCACTTACATGCAGGCATAACACTCATATGCATAAAATAAAAGTAATAAATTTAAAAAAATTTTTTTAAGCCCCAAGTGCAAAGTTCCGTATCTGACATCACATGAGAGGGGTCACAGTCAAAATACTGCTGCACTAAGTAACTGTGTGAAATTACCTTGGATTATGTATATGAGGTATATACAAAACGTAAAAGAGCTTTGTGTCTAGATTTGGATGTCACCCCTAAGATAGCTTATGTCATGAAAATATTCCAACCCCTCCCCCAAATCTGAAATTAGAAACTCTTCTGATCCTCAGCATTCAGTTAAGGGATATGGTAACTAAGGAGTATGAACTCCAATGAGATCATTATTGAATCAGAGGGTCACTGGTACATCTCATCTCACACATTTGGCAGAATTAAAAAAGAACTTGGAGTGGGGAGCTGACTGGTTGCTGCATAAGCAGGAGGCCTTGAGTTCAGAGCCCTAGCACTCAAACAAAGAGCTGGGCATGGCCACATGAGCATATAACTGCCCTACTGGGGTTTGGGGCTGGGGCACAGACAGGAGGATCACTGGGGCTTGCCAGAAAATGGTGAGCTCCTGGTTCAATGAGCGGCCCTGTCTCAATGAGCGGCCCATTGAAAAGGCAGAGAGTGATGGGGAAGGACACCCAATGTTGCTCTCTGGCCTCCACATGCATGCATGGGTACATGTGCATGTACAGAAATGCATACATGATGCACACATATATACAAAACAAAAAGAACTTTGTGATTTAGTTCTAAAAGTGTCTGAAGATCAATATACCTAAATAAAACCCACCTAAGTAAGTTCTTCTGCTCAGTTCTCAGCAGTTCAAGTTTCAGCAAACACCACCTCTGCCCACCCTAACCTCAAGATTGTCTAAGGCCGTTACCTTTCTCTCACTGCCATCAAATCTAACAGCAAATCCAATTAGCTCATCCTCTTGAATCAGCCCATCTCTTCATTTTCATCTAAGACAGAGGCCCGTGTCTCACCCTTAAACAGCCCAGGTGGCCACTAGTTTTGCATAATCCATTTTCTGTACAGGTGATGGAAATATGGAAAGCTAGATTATATTACTTCCCTAATCAAAGTCTCCCAGGGCCTCCTGCCATACTTGGAGTTAGATCCAGACTCCTGGTTTCCACAGGACCCTGTCTCCCTAAGACCCATCGTCACCAATCAGGGCTTCCAGTAAGTGACATATTAAGCCACCTGTACCCATAAGTTCTGATGTCATTACTGCCTTAGAATTCTCTGGGTGCAAAAGGATCTGCCACGAACCTTCCCCAGTGGTCTTAAAGTCCACCGCCATCCTTAACCTCAAAGTCCTGAAGTTTGGCCGTTCCATGACCACCTGTTCAAAGACCTAAGTACAGGCACGAGGAGCAAGGGGGTCCGGGCAAGCAGCACCAGCACCCTACCGCTGTGATCATTACCTCAAGTAGAGCACTCGCGACTGGATGATGAATCGGAACAAGTACTTCAAGGCTTTCAGAGCAGCAAAGAGCAATTCCGTCTTGCTAGAGTCATCAGCATTAGCCACATAAAAGTTCAGTACCTTGGAGAGTTTCCTGAAAAAGGTGAGAGGAAAGTTCTGTCATGGACAACACTGTAGGCTGAGGCCTGAAGCTTGGGGTGTGCTACACAGGAAGGGAAGGTGGCATCCTGATCCTGGGAAGCAGAGATTCCAGCTGTCACTCACACCCTCTTAATAGGTAAACTGACTCTTCTGCAACTTAGTTCCCTCTCTGTCTAGGTTTGGAACTTCTGAGACACACTGGACTATTCTATGAGTGTATTTATATTCCACAAAGCATAACTTTCCTTTGGGAAGGAACTGAAACACAGGATCAAGAAATGAAAGAGTTGGAGCTGGGGATATCGATCGGCAGATAAAACCCTTGTCAGAAAGGTGTAGACTGGATTTGAGATCCCCAGAACCTATATAAACGCCAGGTGGGTGTGGTGGCTCACAAGGCAAACACTTTACTGACTGAGCCATTTCCCCAGCATGAAAGTTTGAATTTTAGATTGCTCTTCATGTGCTAGGGTAGCTCAAGATTTCTAAGGGCACCAATATTTCATTTTTCCATTGAGAATCTGAGGTTTTGATAGAATAGGCTCCAAATCCAAAGGAAACAAGTGTTGCAAATAAACCTGGCAGGTGAGGGCGGTGTGTATGCTGACCAGCTGCTCTCTGGTAGATGTGTATATGTAGCAGGTATGGAGTGGTGCCCTAGTGCAGGGGTGTGGCCTGACCCTCAGCTCTGTGTTCCTCATTGGTGACACTACCCAGCCTGTGTGCTATGTTATGATTTCGCTTCCTTGGCTTGTGAAAATTTACTTAGCAGACAGGTAAGGAACTGCATACTTATAATCCCAGCACTTGGGAGGCAAGAGAATCACAAATTCAAGTTTGCCTGGGGGTCTCATTTCGCCCAGTGTGATTTGGATCCACAGGAGCAGATTTTCTCTGCTGTAGCTGCAGATCGCTTGGAAAGTAAGGGTGCCGCGTGGAGTAAAGCGTGTTGGTGTGTCTGCTGCCTCCCCAACCATGAGGCATTGGACCCACAGTGATAGCTGGTGACTGTGCTACATGGCATCTCCTCTGTATAACTTGCATTTCTGTATCATTGTGAATGGTTAGCTTAGAAAAGAACACTGAGGCTCAATGATACAACCTGATCTATCAGACAGCAGCAATCAATACGATGTGGCATGAGCCACTGTTGAAAGGCCTGCCAACCAATCCCGGCTACATTCCTGTCAGGATCTACCCCATCACTCTGCACAGGAACTGAAAAGCAAGGAGTGGGGGTTGGCAGGCCACATCCAGTGCCATTGGAGGCTGAGCATCCCAGAGAGATGCCTGGAGTGAGCAGAGGTCGGGTCCTTTAATCACAAACTACATAGAAAGACGGTGACTGTATGGAGAAGGGTAAAACCAGTCTCTTTTCTAAACATTTTTATTATTTTTATTTTATGTGTATGAGTGTATTGCCTGCATGTATGTGAGTGCATCCATGTCATGCAATGCCGCAGAGGTCAGAAGAGGGCTTCGGATTCCCCTGGAACTGGAGTTAAGGACGGTTTGTAGCCGCCATGTGGGTGCTGGGACTCGAACTCGGGTCCTCTGCAAGAGCAGTCAGTGCTCTTAACCGCTGAGCCATCTCTCCAGCCCCGAAACCAGTCTCTCTTAAGCAAAAGGAGAAAACCCAAGTCTTCTAACATCTCACATGCAGTCTGATACTCAAAGCACTGTGGTACACGGCCAAGGGCATGACCCGCCTCTCTACTGACTTAGTTTGGCTCAGCATCTCATGCCCATCTCACAGACATCCAGTTCCTCAGATCCTGAGTTTGGTTATCCATTTGGAGATTCTCTGCCTGTCTTCAACTCCCCACTCTGTGCTCTTGGGTTTGTCTTTTTGTGTGTGCTTGTATATGTCCATCGATGTGTGCACATGCACGTGTGTATGCATGTTCAGGTCAGGGGGCTGCACCAGGTGTCTTCCTCAATCATCATCCACTTTAATTTTTGAGACATTGCTTCACACTGGAATGCACGGATTCAGCTAGATTTAGCCAGCAAGCCTCAAGGACCCTTCTGTCTCCACCTCCCTAGAGCTGGGATTACAGGTACAGACTGCCATACCCGGCTTTTTATGTGGGCACTAGAGAGCAAACTCAGGGTCTCAAGCTGGCACAGCAAGCGCTTTACCAATGGAACCATCTCTCCAGCCACAGCTCTTGGGTTTTAAAGAAACACAGCCTTATCCAGAAGGAAGGACTGAGCTTGCCACTTTATCCAGTTTCCACAAAGTCTCCTCTTCCCACAAAGAAACTTAGAACAAAGTTCCGCCCTCTCAGCAGGCTGACTGTGTGAAGGTTTCCCCTTGTTTTCTATGTGTCTAGCCTCAACCACAGATCTAACATCACATAGCTCGCTTGAGTCATACTTACTCATATGCCAAAGTGGCACTGAAGTGCTTGTAAATGTAGGTTTCAAGGACGGGATTAAAATGCTGGAACTTGATGTCTCCGATCAGTGAAATAATGAAGACCTACAGAGGTGAAAAACATCGACTGCTCCACTGCACAACCCAAGCGTTCCATCCGCAAGCTGGATTTTAACCCGGGATGCTTTGCTTTCTGGACCATTTTCCACACCTTTCTATTCTACTACTCAAGCTGAAGTTGTCTTGGGGTTTATCTTTAACGTCAAGAGAGGCTATCACATGTGCAGTATATTACTGTGAATAAATCAACACAAGCCAGCACCCCTGGCTTCAGGAACCTATTGTCTCAAAAGAGTGGAGTCAACACGCTAGTGATTTAAGTCAGAGAAGAAAAGAGGACAGAAGGAAGGAAGATATAAACTCTAATTCTGAGTGTAGCTAATGCAACTTCCCATAACATTTTTCCCGAGTACCCCCCAATGATGTGAACACCACTAGAGTTTGGTCTCCCCATTTCCTCCTTATGGGTCACCTCCAAAGCTATGGGCTACAGAATCTACAAATAATTGCAGCATGCTTATAAAGGACAAAAACGGGCAAAGGAAGAGGCCCTTGGGACCCTTCTCCATGCCCAGGGCTAGCTGCTCTGTCCCACTGGGATTTGTTTCCATGGCCTCTAACCAGTCTCCAGTCTCCTTTCCCCATAAACCTGACCATCACTAAGCTCATCTCAGTGTGACAGCAACGCCTGTCTTCATCTCACATCATTAGCCTTGATGCCACGATCCCCTGCTGGACTTACTGGTTTCCCCAAACTGGCAAACACTACACAGTTGCAATCTGCCTCAATCTGCAGCCCCAACCTTCAGGTAAAATCTTGTTCCGGACGCTCCTCAACAATAAGGAGATGATTGGTCTAGATGTGTCTGCTTCCTCCCTCCTAGACAACACTCCTGCCCTTCCCAGGTTCTCATCACCACATATCCCTGTTCTGATTTCAGTTGTTGCAATGGGCTGAAAACTTCAGCACTGTGTGACGAACCTCACTGTCTGCCAGCTTCTTACCGTACCTAATGAGGCTGGGATTCATCTCTGACCTGTGAGTCCAGCCTCCCTTGCATGACTATACAAGGACATACATCCATAAGCGACAACTTTCCTTGTGAAGGGCATCTCTTGGGTTTTGACTAGAGCATGGTTAAGGAAGTTAAAGTGTCTGCTGATTTCTAATGCAATTAAACCCACTGTTTTCCCTAATAAGAAAGTGACAGTATGTTGAAAAGGTGAGCTGTAACGGAAAATGAAGTTCGGAATAGAAGTCATTTGTTTTCTAATTTTACTTCTGAGAGTTCAGACTAAAGAAATACTTAGATGATACAAATAATTATGCACAATGATATTCATGGTACTTTAATAATACGATCAAAGAATAAACACTAGTGAATGTACTGAACAGCTTACCAATGCGTCAAACACAAGGAAGTCATATGTCTCACTGTCTGACATTTCCATCATTATGTTAAAAAGTGCATCTAGCGTATCTTGCAAGAACTGAAGAAAAACAGAGAAGTTATTTGGGTTTCATTCGGCATCACACAACAGAAATTTGGCAATCATTAGGTTCTAATGGAATAGATGTAAACACGGAGATTTTTGTAAAAATTGGTTCCCTGGCTTAGCCATGAAGATATGGATATGTATATTTACAACTGGTTTAGTCGAATGTGGTGAACCAATGACGCAGTAAGCACGACACAGTAAGTACACTTGAAGCCAGGAAGACAGAGACATACCTTCACTATCTCACCTCCATCCACCTCCATTAACTTCTTCAGGTTGTGCTTAATGTTCTGGGAGTTGGAACGCCAATTTAATAAGCCTAGCAAGTCCACTGGGAAGAAAACCACAAACCACAGACATTAGAAGGCACAATCCAGACCACTGTGGGGCATAGCTGCCGAATTCTCTAGAAAAGATAACTGCTCCGGGACTGGGAAAATGACTCAGTGGGTACATGCACTTGCCAAACAAGCACAAAGGACCTGAGTCTGGATCTCCAGAACCCACATAGAGCTGGACGCAGCAGGGTACATCTGCAATCCCAGTGTTCCTATAGTGATAGCCTGGTATGCACAACAGCGATCGAGAGACCCTGTCTCAAACAAGTGGAAGGCTAGGACTGATACCTGAGGTTGTCCTCTATCCTACACATACAAACCATGGTACACACCTGCTTGAGCACACCCAAACACAGACTCCACATGTACACAAAGATTTTAAAAAGTAACTGCTTCTACTAGTAGCCAACGTAAGAAATGCCTCAGGAATCATTTCAATTTGTCATTTCCTATCTAAGTCAGAGAACACGTTGTGATACTCTTTAATCCTTCAAAGAAAAAATTAGCCACTGATGTACAAGAACAGAAAACACTGACTGGAACTCACATTTCTCAGATGACATCATAGTTATAAAAGCAAACATAAAACACTTGTATGTTTATGCCTCCAATTTCCTGTCTGAGGAATACCTATGTCTGGGTGATTCAGAGGGAAAGAGAAAGTGTGTGTGTGTGTGTGTGTGTGTGTGTGTGTGTGTGTGTGTATAAGCATCAATTCCCTTCAATGTTAGTACTGTACTGCAGAGATTTTGGTTTTTAGATGAGAAACACTTTATGACGTGAAATTGCTTCCTTTAGGCCACATGACTACTGAGGGGTGGTAGGAGAATTTAATTAGTTTTATCTAATTAAATTTAATATTTACATTTATGACATTTAAATATATGACAACTAACAAATGAAGAAATAATGAATTTCATTAGACTGGTTTCTCTTCCTACACGTGTGCAAATATTCTAAAAAAATCTGAAATCCAAAATGTGTCTAGTCCCAAGTACTTTAGATACGGGATATTCATCCTTCACTATCATCACTGTTATTTTAAAAGATGAGGAAACTGAGTCACGGGGAGGTCATGGAAGAGCTGGGACTTGACAGAGGCAAGCTCGCTCCAACTTACTTTGACATATTGAAACAAAATTAGGATCATATGCACAGAGTTAAAGTTTGCCGTGACCTTCACTATGTTTTAAAATTCAATATTTAGTGATCACATATATTTCATCATTTAATTATACTCTAAAATTTAAACAGATTCCAATTATTGGCCATTTGGGCTGTGCAAGTGTGTTGTCTACATTATAGATATCAGGGAACAACCTCTTTGTGCACAGCTTGTTGGAACCAAGTTCAATCTCAGGAGTTAAACTCAACTTCTGTAAATACTATACCCTTGAACCCCTATCAGCAGTTTACTATGTTGATTTTCTTCCATAACTGGAGTTGTGCAATGGGCACAAGTTTGTCATGCCTTCTATGAAGTTCAGAATGTTTTCTGGCTTAATTTTTTTAAAAATTATATATATAATAATAAATAAGTATATATATATATATACATGTGTGTATATATACTTATTAATTTTTATTTTATGTGTATAAATGTTTTACCTGGATGTATATAACTGCCCCACATGTGTGCAATACCTGTGGAGGACAGGAGGGCATCAGATCCCCTGGAACTGTATTTATGAAGGGTTGTTAGCTGCCATGTGGGTGCTGGGAACTGAACCCAGGTCCTCTGCAAGAGCAGCCAGTGCTCTTAACCACCTCTCCAGCCCTGGCTTAATTTTTGATGAGTGAGCTTTGCTTTTCCAAGTGAATCAGCCCTGACCATCATTCCGCTGAGTTTAGCCATGTGTCCAGGTTGAAACACCGTTTTTAATCTCAACCCGGTCATGATTTGTCAAAAGAAACCCAATACTGACCCCTTCTAAAGATCAACCAAGATTGGAACCCGTGTGCCCTCGAGGTGTCAACACTTCCTGGTCTGTCTCTGCACACTCCTAAGACAGAGCTCCTGTTCTGCTTCAACCCAAGTCATCCTCAGGGTCACAGGTCTGCTCCTGTACATACCACAGGGCATACGGAATTGCTAAGCTAGACCCCTGGGCAGTTAAGTCTTGGCTTGCCATTCAGTAGAGCTCCTTTCCTGTGACATTAAGTTAAATGAATAACTGTGATTGTTATCAACTGCCATGTTATATGCAAGAGGTTGAAATGGAGAGCAAAAGTTTGAAGAGAAACAAAATTGAACCTCATTTGAACTCTGCAGCTAATTTCATGGAAAACTCTTGGCTTCTTGGAAACAAAGAAAAAAAATCAGAAAAGGGGAGACTATCTAGGGGACAGAGGAACTCTGCTGGGTGTAGTGGCTCATTCCTATAATATAAACTATTAAACTGGGAGGCTGAGGCAGGAGTATCACTACTAGTACAAGGCCAGTCTGGGCTACACAACAAGACCTTGTCCTAAATAAACAAATAACAAAAACAAGCAGAAGAACTCTGACAGCAAACTTACTCTCTACAATACCTGTTTGGGCAAGAGAATGATCACTGCCAGAATCCACCCCGTATCACCAGCTTCCCTTGTTCCATATGCCACAAGAAACCATATTATTCAAGCCCTTTGCTGCCTTGAAGGAAGGTAACATTAGTAATACACATTGGTTTTACAATATTAAGAGGCATGTGTGAGGACTTGAGATGGCTCAGTGATTACGAGCACTGGCTGTTCTTCCAAAGGACTCAGGTTCAGTTCCCAACACCCAATGGCAGCTAACAACTGTCTGAAACTCCAGTTCTGGGGGATCTGACGCCCTCTTCTGGTCATTGTGGGCATTGCATGCACAGGTGCTCTTACATATATGCAGACAAAATATTCATACACATAAATTAAATAAATTTTTTTTTGGTCTTTTTGAGACAGGGTCACCCCGTAGCCCCAGCTGTTCTGGAACTCACTATGTAGACTAGGCTGGCCTCAAAGTCACAGAGATCCACTTGCCTCTGCCTCCTGGGTGCTGGGATTAAAGGTGTGCACCACCACACCTGGACCAAAATAAACAAATATTTTTTAAAAGCCATTTGTGATAGTTAATTATTTTAATTGTCAACTTGACAAGTTCTAGGATCACCTAGGAGACAAACCACTGGGCATGTCCAGTCTGTGTTGAGGTGGGAAGTCCTCAAAGTGTGTGCCTACTCTAAATGTGGGTCATGTCATTCCATAGGCTGAAGTCTTCAACTGAATAAAAAGTAGAGGGGAGCTGGGCACAGGCATTCAGTACTTTCTGCTTCCTGGCTGTGTGACCAGTTGCCTCAGGCTTCTGTGGCCACACCTTCCCCACCATGACTTTGTACACTTGAACTCTGGGCCAAAATAAACTTTTCCTTTGTTAAGCTGCTTTTGTTAGGTATTTCGTCACAGCACAGGGAAAGTAACTCATACAGCACTAAAGTGCACTGAACTCTGCAGAAGGTCACTGAAAGTAGAATCCAACTGTCTAGCATCCTGTCTCAGAGGACCTGGTTCCACGTGGTCCAGCCCTATGAGTCTCATTGAGAAGTCCTTGGAGGACCAGACAGAGGCTCATGTGTAGCCATGTGGTCCCCATACCTACCATTCTGGGTGAGCTTTGTAGAGCAAATGAGGGTAGCGATCTGAAAACTGTCCTTCGTGCTGTCCTTGCTGGGTATAAAGGTGGCCACGGTTTTGGATGCTAGAAGCTCTTTTTCTTCCATTTCTACTTTGGTCCCAGGCAGGGTCAGGTAGAATTTAGCATCTTCCATTTTCTTATTATCACCCTGAAAGGGAAGGGTGTGAGAAACACTGGAAACTAGGCAACATCTCTCAGATGCTAATAATAAATACCTTCCACCAGGATCACGGGCAATGTTAGCAGAAGCAATGTGGCTTTATCACATTACACACTTAAACCCTTCTAACCCAGACACTGACATCTTCCTGCAGAGTTTGCAGCAGAAATAATTTCATCAAAGAATAAAAATGAAGTAAGTTGTGAAATAAAACAGAATATCTTAGCCTCTGCCAGAAGCAAATTAAATGTATTAGGAAATGGGTTGAGTTTCATTTTCTTGAACTTATAAATGGTCACAGTTATACTTCCCTGGGACAATGGAGGAAGAAATAGCTTGTTCTGCCTTCCAAAACTATTTGTACAAACTAAAGAGATGCTAAGGAAAATATTCATCAGTGAGACACAACTCAGACCTGCCAGCTATGCTCCAGCTACCCTCCCCAGATATTGTCGGGGAAGTGAGATCTCCCAGCACCAACTTTAAACTCTAAAATCTCAGTAGATGCAGCACTCGGCAATGGTGAGGAAGGAAGAATGGGGGCAACAGCCAGGAAAAGTGAAAGGCCCCAGCAGCGAAGAGATGGTACCCCATTCTACGACTGATCCACCCCTAGAATCCAGCCAAGCTACAGCCAAGCACTGTCTGTACCACTCGGATGATGGACAGCAGAGTCAAAGCCCCGCTGCTCTTTTGACAATCAGGACCATGGTACCCTCTGCCCAGAGTCAGATGCTCCCTGAACACTCAACAGTCAAGCAGTTTGTTCTCCTTTGAGAAGGACAGAAAACCACGTAAGGTAGGACCCAGAGTTCTCACGGTTTCTAGACTGTAGGGGGCAAACACATACTTTCAACAAGTTTCTGAAGTTTGCACATGTAAATTTGAAAGGAGCCTTAAAAGCCACATTCAAAAGGAGTAGCTATTTTGTAGCCTGTTTCTTTGAGCATCACCTTATATACCACCAAGTCGTGCCTCCCATCCTGCAGGGTGGTGCCATCTGGGTTCATCAGTTTCACAAAGGCCACACCAAATGCCCGCTCTGATTTATCTCTGGCTGAAAAGATAGAAATATGTGTCTGAGCTGTTTGGATGGACACCAGGAGATGATGACTGTGATGGCTGATTTCACATTTGCTCTAGGATGTGATGTCCAACCACAGGATAATAAACACAGGTCAACAAAGAAGGACGTGCAGGTATATGTGTCCCACCAAACTGAGACTGCCTGATCCTTCAAGTATGGGCTTTTTGCTATACTCCCTGATGAACAGGACCAGCATCCACTGAATCATCTGAATCAAAAATGTGGTACTGACCCATCTCACCTGTCAATGGCACATCCAGCACATCTGTGCAGCCTGGCCTCTTTTTCTCTCCACCACCTGCTCCCACCAGAGGCCGGGACACACTTACCCCCTTCTGTTTACCTCTATAGGCTTGTCCTTCTCTCTCCAGGTCTTTCCCACCCAACACTCTGTCCAGTAGGAGGAAGGACTCCAGAATCAAATCCATTCATGGTAACCTCCCTGCCTCAAACCCTGAAGCTGGGTGTAGGGCCTCATTCATAACCCAGCTTCTTGGGAGGCTGAGGCAGGAGGAACAGAAGCTTGAGGTCACCTTAGGCTATACACTGAGACCCTATCTCAAAAATGAACAAGAGTAATAAAAGTATAGGGCAGGGGATGTAGCTCCATGGCCAAGTGCTTGCCTGACCTGCACAGGACTTTGGGCTCAATCTCCAGCACTGGAAAAAAAAAATCCACTATTCTATTTTCCTGATACCTATGAATTCTGGACTAAAATTGCCAAATGCCTGTATTGCAAGTGTCCAGATTCACAAAAGCACATCCAGCAGCAGTAAACTTTTAATGGAAATATGTCACAGCCCTCCTAGCACTTACATTCCTGAGATGACCTGTGTCGGAAGGTAAATCTTATGTGGCAGCGGGTGACCTCTTCTATAGCGATGAAGACCTGCAGGAAGGTTGCAGTGAGCGTTTATGTATAATAAATGACTATCAACCAAAATGCATTTATTTATTTTTGACATATGACTGTATGCGTTTACCAGGTAAATTGTGATGTTTTGATTCAGATATATACTATGTAATGATCAAATTAGGTAATTAGCATATCAGCCTTTGCTCATAGCGAGTACATTTAAAATCCTCCTAACTATGAGACAATGAGACTCAGATTGAAGTTTAGCATCTTATCTAGGCATGAGAACCCTCAGAGTGAGGCTTGCTATGAGCTTCATTCACAGGCTAAAAGAACTTCAGAGGATGGGCTGGAGAGATGACTCAGCGGTTAAGAGCGCTGGCTGCTCTTGCAAAGGATCCAGGTTCAATTCCCAGCACCTACATGGTGGCTAACAACCATCTGTAACTCCAGTTCCAGGGGATCCAATACCCTCTTCTGACCTCCGTGGGCACTGCACCATATGGGTGCACTTACATACACGCAGGCAATACACTCATACACATAAAATACCCAGCTGTTTATCATAGGTTCAGAGTTTAGACACATAATGAATTTCTAGTATTCAGAGGGACAAGGCCAGGACTTTGAGGTCTTCATAGGACGTCTCCAACTACAAGACAAATAATGTGATAACTAGGGTCTATAAGACAAGAAAAAGAGAAAAGATGGGGCAATGGGGTGAGGAAGCTTGCTGCTGCTGCATACAAAGGGCAGAGCCACAGGTCACAGAAGAGCAGAGTAGGTGGTGACTCATTCAGGAAGTTACAGAGGACTACACAACAGACCATTAGGCAACTACCTAAAAACCCATTTCTGAAGAACTTAGGTAAGCACAATACAGCTGGATGTGGTAGTGCACACCTTTAATCCCAGCAGAGGCAGTAGATCTCTGTGAGTTCATGGCTAGCCAGAGCTACACTATGCAATAGCTGTTTCCTAATCAATGCTTCTGTTTAGAACTTTCTATGAGGAGGTCACGGGACCCTGACAAAGGGTGCTGTGGCAGTCAGTTTGGAAGTGACTTGCTTCAATTGGACCCTAAAATGCTCCGGGACAGCTTGTCTGTTTTAGAGCCACTGTGGGCCAACAGATGCCAGAGCTGAAAGCACTTTGGAATTTGTAAAATCCTTCTTAAAACTGAAAAGAGGCCCAGAAAACTTGGGTAAGGATCAACAAGAAAAACATGTCAGGAAACTGATGGCAGAGTATGAAAGTCTCTGCTTGTCTGGAGCATCTCGGCAGCCCACTGCATCATTACAGCCCAGCCGCAAATGTCTTTTCAAATCTCTACACATTTGTGAATGAGAATATTATCGAAGAATGTTGAGTTCTTCAAATGGATGCCCCGATACAGAACTATGCCCTGATACAGAATATAGCTATCAATTCACCTCTTACTGCACACCAGAGGAAACTTACCTGAACATTTGGAATATGGTAAAATGATCTGCGGTGAAAGAAGACAGAGGAATCTAAACAAGGTTCTATAGCCGAAAGGGGCTGTAAATGGCCCATTCTCACCTTGACCGTCTCATACCAGCACGGCTGCTTGACTTGGTAATAAACCACTGATTTGTACTCTGAAATGCCTTCATAGCCCGCACCAGGGTGAATCGCTTTCTTTGAAGGGAAAGAGATAATTAGGAGACAATACTAGGTCATGAAAAACATGGCAGAAGGTTTCTGGATGAGCGACAACCAGAAATTAATTAAAAAATCAGTGCTTTCTGACAGTGCTCACACTGACAGTGCTCACCCACACTGCATGGTGGGATTCCACTGTGGCCTTGGCGCTGAACACACAGCTTGGGCACTGTGTCCTGCGCAGGTGTCGTACCACACACTGCCTCAAAGACCACAGGCTCAAGACTGCTGCATGCTATGAACTGCAGTTGCTTTTGCTGTGTTTGCGAAGTTTTCTGCTCCTAAACATAATGGTTGAGTTACAGAAACAAAGCCTTTAATGTTTGTGTGATGTCATTCCTTACCGTGTAAATATCAAGTTAGTGTATCTTTAGTTTGGGTGGTGTTAGAACGTTTGATTTTAGGAACTGCTTCCTCGAGTTGCTGGCTCAAGTTTTACAAAAAGACATTAAGTGAATTTTAGTTTGGGATTAAGAAAGAATTTCTGAAATGACTTGGAATATACTTCTGTCAGTTTGTACAAGAATGGCAAAACTTTCACAATTATAAAATCAAAATATCGGGGCTGGAGAGACAGCTCTGTGGCCAAGCGTGCACCTCTCTCTTCCAGAGGATGGGAGTTCGGTTTCCAGCACCCATGTCACATGGCTCACAACTCCCTGTAACTCCAGCTCCCGTGGATCCAACGCTCTCTTCTGGGCTCTGCAGGCACTATACTCACATGTACATACCCACACACAGGGATACATGTACACACAATTAAAATAAAACCACTATCTGAGGAACTATTAGCAATCTGTGGCTGCTGGGAAGGGGCAATTCAGTCTTGTTTAAGGATGGGACTCTGGATAGGTTGGCAAGGCTTCAGGGGGTGAGCCCATACCAAGAGCAATTGGGGAAACAAACCCGACTCTACAGGCTTTCATATATATTCTATATATAATATATATATTACAGGAAATTTAGTGGGGTAGTTAGTAAGGAACATGCAGACAGGGGAGTAGAGCTAAGTATGCTAAAAATATATTGTAATAGTATATGAAATTCATAAAAACTCAATGAAAAAGGGAAAAAATATTGACCAGCTCTGAAAAGGGTTAAAAATTCTCTACATCCTGAGGTATCAAATATTCCACCAAGACTTAATTCATTACCTAAAAATAAACACACATATCCTTGCCATTAGAATGCAAACTTGCTTTCATTTTCAAACAATGGTAAAATTGTATGAATGTCAAAGAATTGCTTTAAAATAAATCACTCAACATTTGGTTTTTATACCTATTTTATACACCTATGTATCCAGGGTCATGTAAAATTTCTTCAGATAAAGGGGTTACATGGCCTGGGGATGTAGCGTAGCATGTAGAGCGCTTGCTTTAGAGAGGCCCTGGCTTCAATCCCCAGCACCTCAGCACCTGAGTATGGAAGCAAATGCTTATAATCCCAGCTCTCCAGAGGTGGAGGCAGGAGGATCAGAAGTTCAAGGTCATCCTTGATTACAATAAGTTTGAGGCCAGTCTGGATGACATGACACCTTGCCTCAAACAAACAAAAAACTAAAAAGGAGGGGGGTGGTCATTAGTAGAAAAGTTTAAGAAGCTCTGCTCTAGAATAGTAAGAATATTCCTCAAAGCCTGCATGCACCCCACTCCCAACATGCCTGGTGCAGGTCTAACCCTGGCATCTGTATGCTGATAAATTAAGGGGCTGAAAAAAGACCAAGACGGACTTTCTACCCTTTTTTTTAAAGGCTTAAGTTATGTGAATGTGGTAACGAAAAAGGGACCCAGCGCCTGATGAATGCTGGCCTGGCGACTGGTAACTCTCCTCCACCCTCAGACATGTTCCCTTCCTTTCCTCCTCCCTCAGGGAACAGAGCCCTGGTGACCATGACTGTGCCGTAAGGGGCTGAAAAAAGACCAAGACGGACTTTCTACCCTTTTTTTTAAAGGCTTAAGTTATGTGAATGTGGTAACGAAAAAGGGACCCAGCGCCTGATGAATGCTGGCCTGGCGACTGGTAACTCTCCTCCACCCTCAGACATGTTCCCTTCCTTTCCTCCTCCCTCAGGGAACAGAGCCCTGGTGACCATGACTGTGCCGCACACGTTGGAGTTCTGCTCTCTGAGCAAACAGAACTCTCCCTCTGGTCTGGTCTGCATTCTGCAGTAGGAACACAGGACTTGGTACAGCATGTTCAATCAAACTCAGGGCTGTGTCTTTTTTTATGTAGTTTGGTAGAGGCAGGCCTTCCAAACAGGTTACTAAAGCTATGAAGTGGCCGAGTCAGAAGACATGTGCTTGAACTCTTGGGGCATGTGGAAGGCTCTATCAACAGCATGAAGACAACACCCCCTTCCTGTGCTCCCAGCAATTCTTCAGAGGCCTCGGACACAGAATTCGACTAGGGTTAGTGGATTTTTGGACGGCAGTCCTTCAGAGCTGTTAGTGGTGACAGGGAAGTGGCAGACCTCACTGTGCTGTACCCACAAACACATACACACTAGGTCGTCCAGAAAGCTTTGTGAGCCAAGAGCTGCTGTTGTGGATTCCAACATAATTAGGTAGCAGGATAGAGGCCTCCAGGGTCACCTCTGGCCTCTCTGAAATCAGAATCAAGACTTCCTGGTCTATAGAGACAGAAAGCTGCTAGAGTCAGAAGAACTCTGGAATAGAAGTCAGAACAATGGCCTCCAATGTCTGTGTCTCCAGACAAATGAAATCTATTCAGGCTGCACATTCCTGACGACTAAAATTAGAGAGCAGAGACAGCTAACCGGCACCCAAGGGTCCCTCCAGCTTCACAAGGCTCCCTCAAGCAGTCTCCCTCGCCTCCCCTTGCCCTAAAGAAGGTGGGTGCCTTTTGAGGCCTCTGGGATGCTCCTGCCATCTTGCCCAAGCAATAAAGAAGCCAGAAGGCTTGAGAACAACAGGGAGCCTAAGAATCTGAGCTTCACACTTGAAATCACCAACGGCCAGAAATATTTCTCACCATAGGAGAAATAACAAAATGAGTCTAGATGGTTTCTGTGGTAAATCCAGTAACCGCTTATCACGGATTTATCAGATTTTATATTTTCTTTTTTTTCCCTTATGAATAAGCATTGGACATACTGACACGTGCCCGTAACCCCAGCACTCAGGAGGCAGAGGCAGGGGGATCACAGGTTTGAGGCCCGCCTAGGCACCTAGCAGATTCTTTCTCAAAAAACAAGAACAAAACAACAACAAAAACCCTAGAGAAGGAAAACTGAACTCTGCTGAGGGTTCAGAATCCAGTAAGTAGTCTATTGCTACTAGGTGATAAAAGGTGTGGCGGTGCGGTGCGGTGGGCTTTGGAGGGGATGCCACATACCTCTAAAAGGTTGCCATCCTCATCAAACACAGACATTGTCACCTCCACATTCTTGGGTGTCTTCTTCTTTCCTTTGTCAAACTCCCCATGGATCAGGGTGACATAGATGTCATTTCGAACATCGCCTGCAATATGTCAAGCTTCCAGTGAGTTTTGCTAAGAGAAGTCATTTCAAAGTTTCAAGATAGAATAACACCAGAGAAACTGCACAGGAAACAGTCCCATGACCATGGCCCATTTATTCTATAAAAGCTTCTTACCTGTGTACTGTTCTCTCATTCCACCATTCCCTACATACCAAGATGCCTTTGAACCGCAGGTTTTGTAAAAATTAACTTTATAAAAGTCTGTTGTTGACTACTATCCTCAGGCCT
>NW_008336255.1:282467-293504 GCF_000622305.1 Nannospalax galili | reverse complement strand
GAACCAAACCCAGGTCGTCAGCAAGAGCAGTCAGTGCTCTTAACCTTTGAGCCACCTCTCCAGCCCCTCCACTCTTTTCAGTAGTAATTCTTTGTTCCATTTAGCTATGCTTACCTAATAATACTTAGATTTTACTGGGTTATGTAGCAGACTGTCTTCCACTAGTATCTTGGGGAGTGTGGTTTTTTAACATGTAATAACTATAGAGGTACTCACAATGTGCCAGGTATTGGTTAATAAATTATGGGTAAACATATGAAACTTCAGAATAATCTAATGACACAGATGCTATTTCTGAAAGTCTACAGAGTACCTTATATTTACTTAAATCAACTTAATTCTTTTCATGAATGCTAGAATAAATTCTGCTTTTTAGTTAGCTAGCAAACATTTCAAAAACTTAATAAAAATGTAGCTCTCGGCCGGGCATGGGGGCGCATGCCTTTAATTCCAGCAGCTCTGGGAGGCAGAGGCAGGCAGATCTCTGTGAGTTCGAGGCCAGCCTGGGGTCCGTAGTGGATCCAGGCCAGCTAGGGGTACAGGGGGGCCTTGTGTCCAAAAGGCGCAAAAAAAAAAAAAAAAAAAAAAGATGTAGCTCTCAATGCAGAAAAAAAGTTTAAATGTGACTGAAGCATAGAGAAGAACCTCAAGTGAATGGATATTTTATTTAACAAGTCCAGGCTGCGTGTTGGCTCATTCCTATAATCCTAGCATCTGGGAGGCTGAAGGAAAAAGACTGCCCAGAGTTAGAGACTAGCCTGGCCTACATACTGAGTTCTACCAGCCTGGGCACAAAATGAGACCCTGTCTTCCAGATCCGAAGTAAAGGAGGAAAGAACGTGGCAGAGGACAGCCCTCCACAGACTTCGAGGATCTCCGTGAAATAAAACAGGAGCAGTGGCGGAGCGGCCATCCCAAGGTGAGTGATGACAAGGAAAACCTTAGTTTCAGTAACAAAGACGGAAACATAGGGAAAATAGAACAGAAAGAGAGAATCTAAAGTCTGTTCTAGAGGGCTCAGCTTGGACTGCAGAATGTACACCCCCTGGTTGGCAGGGGGAGAGGGAGGGAGGGAAAGGGGGGGAGAGAGAGAGAGAGAGAGAGAGGCTAACTTACTGACTTATAAGCCACAAGTACTGACAGAGGGACATGAGGAGTCCAAAGGAAAAACAAAAAACAAATCAGAGATTCAAAAAGTAAAACCAGGGGCTGGAGAGATGGCTCAGTGGTTAAGAACACTGACTGTTCTTGCAGAAGACCCGGGTTTGAATCCCAGCACCCACATGGCAGCTAACAACTGTCTGTAACTCTAGTTCCAAGGGCTCCGTAGGCACTGCACAACACGGGTGCACTTACCTACAAGCAGGCAATACACACATACACATAAAATAAAAAATAATAATTTTTTTTTAAAGTAAAACCAATACTGCACTCATCCCTGAGATCTGCAGTTCAACCAGACAGCCATCTTAGCAGGTCCAGATACCATATAAATGCCAGGAGAATCCTCTCTTCCAGGTGTGGGATCAGGGTAGCATAAGAAGCCGAAGGATGGTGCTGCCTGGTGAGACAGCTTCTTAGTTTACAAAAGCACATTCTACGATGGGCCCATGGCGTGACGTTGCCTGATGATGCATTGCTCAGAAGTCATCCCATTGCTGGAGGTATGCGTTCACTTTGAGCAATGCATTGGCTGAATAAATTTTGATCTAATCAGATGATGCAGTAATGTTCATTTTAAAAACTGATTGAGAGGGCTGGAGAGATGGCTCAGTAGGTGAGAGTGTTTGCTGTGCAGGACTGAGGACCTGAGTTCAGATCCAAACACCACATTAAAAAAAAGCTAGATGTGGCCATGCACAGGTCTGTAACCCCGACACTATGAAGGGTAGAAAGAAGGGGCCTGCTGGGGCTTGCTGGCTGCCTGCCTAGCTCCAGGTTCAGTGAGAGTCCCTGCCTCAAAGCAATCAGGTAGAAAGTGATAAAGCTGACATACTTCTCTGGCTTCCATGCAATTACACTGGCACACACACTTTCACACTTCTTTGCATACACCACACGAAAGTGATAAAGCTGACATACTTCACACACACACACACACACACACACACACACACACACACACTGACTGAACATCGCTTCCACAGTAAGCACTGTTTTGGTGCTTGAGAAATGATGAACTACACCCCAGCCTTCCCCTGATACGGCCTATAGTCTAGTGTGAAGAACATCAGTGAACTAGTCACACAATCACCTGCATCGTCATAAATGCAGGAACAGCTAGGCTCACTGACTACACTACACAAGGCCATGTTCTGGTCTGAACGCTGTGGCAACCTTTCCCTTGAGTTGATAACATGGACAGAGAGAGTAGGAAGCAACACGATTAATGTCTTTATACGAAGTAAAGGTGTCTAACGTGAGATGAGGTTCCAAAGGCAGGCAAGACCAATCCTGAGGTCGGGCCTAGATGTAGTGATGTACACCTATAATCCTAGCATTTGGGAGGCTCAGGCAGGAAGTTTGCTAGGAGTTTAAGGTCAGTCTGAGGCACACAGCAAGACTCTGTTTCGACCCCTTTCCCCACAAGAAAAAAATTTGTGTTTTATCTTAAGCATAAATGGAAGTCAAAGAAATGCTTTCACAAGGGAGCTGTGGGATGCAATCGGCTGTGTGTGTGTAAAAGATCATTCATGCTGGAGTGGAGAGGAGGTCATGAAAGAAGAAAGGGAAGCTCCAGGCAAGCCAGTGAGGAAGCTATTGCCGTTGTCCATGGAAAATCCACTAGCACCAAGTAGGAGAAGAAATGCAGACAGAAGCAAAGCTGGATCTCACGTGCCCTCAAAGGTAAAACTGGGAGGTCTAAGTCACTGATTTCCTGTGAAGTGAAAAGGAGGGGAGAAGCCAAAAGATGACCGCCAGGCTTCTAGTTCTGGTCATGGGCATCATTCCCTGAGGAAACAATGCAGCATCACGCCCACAGGGGAAGGAGGTCCCACTGGGAGTGCTGAGAAAGAATCAGCAGTTATCGAAAGAAGGGCGCGATCTAGCTGGGGGTGGTAGCAGAATGTACTGGGGTCCTGGTGTGGGAAGAAGCTAGCTAGGTGGCTATGCAGTTTAAAGGAGTCTTGGTGCTAAGACAGAGACTGAAGGCAACCAACAGATGTCAAATGAGTGGCTGCTATTCCCCAGGGAGAGAATATGGATGGCAAAGAAAGAGGATCTATTATGGGCTGAACTATGCCTCCTTCCATGCATATGTTGAAGCCCCAGGACTTCAGAATGGAACTTTGTTTGGAGACAAGGTATTGAAAGGGCAGTTAAGGTGAACCTGAGTCATTTCCTACTATGATTGGTGCCCTTATACAAGGCGATGGGAACACAGACACAGGCTAAGGGAAGACCCTATTAAGACATAGGAGACAGGTGCCTACAAGCCTAGGAGAAAAGCCTCAGGAGAAATCAATCATGCAGACACTTTGGTCTTGAAGTTGTAGCCTCCAGAACTATGAGAGAAAAAATTCCTACATCTCGTATCCTATTCTGTGGTATCTTGTTACGACAGCCCCAGAAAACTAATTCAGGGCCTAAGGACCAGAATGGAGGAATGTCGGAATAAAATAGAATAGGCCAGGCCCCAGAGCAATGGAGAAAAGAACAGTGTGGTGTTCCTGGTGAGAAGGTGTTTCAAGAACGGACTGACCAATCAACGGTGTCAGTTCAGGCTGACCTCAAACTCATGAGCCTATTGACTCACCCTCCCTACTGTTCGATTATAGACACATGCCATTGAACTGAACCGAGCTAAACACAGTTCTTTTTTCTCTCTCTCGTACAAGGAATGGAACCCAGGGCCTCATGCATGCTAGGTGGGTGCTTCATCAGTGAGCTACATTGCCCAGCCCTTGCACAGCAGAACTGTAGCACACCCTGGGTGATTCTAGTGAGCTGATCCACGGAGCAGCACTCGGAACCATTGTCCTTGGTGGATTTTTAAGCCCCTGCATTCTGAGTCAATCCTATTGGTAAAAACGTTCTTGATGTCCTGTTTTGAGCCATACTTCAAAGATAAGGTCAATGTGTATAAAGAATAAATTTCTCTATTTTGGAATTCCTATCTTGCCTAACAGTAAAGCTGTCTTTAGTAGAGAATACTGCTGACATTTATTTTAACAGAAAGACAGCTGGGCATGGTGGTACATGGTTGTAGGTCTAGCACCCAGAGGCTGAGGCAGGGGGATTGCTTCAAGTTCCAGGTCAGCCTGGGCTCACAGTGAGAACTTGTCTCAAAAACAAAACAAAACAAAAATAAAGAAGCAAAACATCCTGGTCAATAACTCAAAGGAAGGTATCTCCTGTCTCGCACTGTTGCTTGTTATGTAGCCTTTAGCTATACACATGGACTCTTAAAAAATTATATTGATCCCTTTAACCCTGGTTATACTTTTCTTTTGGGTGTTTAAGGCCCTACAGTTGTCCTAGATAAACAAATTTATTTTTACTCTTAAGGTCATTTGAGGATTTGTTCCTCGGGGGTAACATGGGCCTGGGAGGAGCCCTTGGCTCCTATCTTTTATCAGTTCCGTCCATGTGAAGATAAGTCAAAGGCCCTGCTCAACCATGGCTGGTTTCGTTTGGAAGCACGGAGGAAATGATTCCTCTGTGTTGACCCTCCTCTTTGTAGACTGGGCACTGGTTCAAGTCCATCTGGTAAGGTCTCCACAGCCTCCTTGATCAAGAGGACAGGTGACTCACCACAGTTACAGGACATTTTGAGAGATGCTTATAGTCCTCTGGAACTTAGCTGACCTAGGAGGGCAAGGAGCAAAAGCTGTCCTTTATGCAAAGTGCTGATGGGTTTGAAGTGAGGTAAAATAGTTGCTTTTACAAGAAAAGAAGACTCGGCAATCTCCCTTTTACTCAGAAACTTTCTTATTCATTGATTGCACAAGTATTCATTTATTTGCACATACATGCAGGCAATGTATGTACTGACAAATTATTACTGTCCCACAAAACTCTAAAGGTGGAACACATCTTGTATTACTTTCAAAGACCTCTGTTTTTATGTAGCAGATAGCAAGTTGGTTTTCTAGAATTTTTCAAATGTACCAACACTGGTCTGTTTTCTACAAGTCTTATTAATATCAATTAGTCCACATGAATATTTACCAAGTTCCTCAAGGGAATGATTTCGTTTGACTACGACATAGATTAGAGGGTTAAACGGGTGTGCTGGATAGCTTTAGTGTCAACTTGACACACCTGGGTTGAGGGAGCCTCAATTGGGGAATTGCCTCTATTGGACTGGTCTGTGGCCATGTCTGAGGGGCATCTTCTTGATGAGTGATGTGGGAGGGCCCAGCCCACTGTGGGTGGTGCCACCCCTGGGCAGGTGGGCCTGTGTTGCATAAGAAAGCAAGCTGAGCAGGGGCCAGGGGAGCAAGCCAGTAAGCAGCGTTCCTCCATGGCCTGTGCTCCAGTTCCTGCTTTCCGGTTCCTGCCCTGAGTTCCTACCTTGGGCTCCCTGATTAACTGCGACCTGGGAGATGTAAGATAAATAAACCCTTTCCTCTCCAAGCTGGTAGTGGTCAGAGTGTTTTGTCACAGCAATGGAGAAACAAACCAGGACAACGGGTGAAGTCAGTGAACTCAGGAGAATGCATTTGCACATCACCAACATGTCACAAAAAAGCTAAGGTCAGGGGGCTGGAGAGATGGCTCAGCGGTTAAGAGTACTGACTGCTCTTGCAGAGGACCAGGGTTCAATTCCCAGCACCCACATGGCAGCTATGGACCATCCTTAACTCCAGTTCCAGGGGAATCCAAAGCCCTCTTCTGACCTCTGCTGCACTGCATAACACAAGTGCACTCACATACATGCAGGCAATACACTAGTACACATAAAATAAAAATAATAAAATTTTTTTTAAAAAAAGGCAAGGTCAGAGCAAAAATAGAAAAAGTACAGAAGTGGGTAAGCAGGGCAGAACTGGGGCTCAAGGGAACAGAGCAGATGATCCCATAGACATAGAGCTGCGACAGAGCACAGAGTGCTGGGAGGACACAAGAGAAACAGAACTCGTCAAAGAGGCAACTTAGTCCCCTGGACCCAGTAGGTTGAGCTACAGTTTGCTCCCTATAAAGGAAGTCAAGGGAAACATTTGGGAGGGATCTGGGCAGAACAGATGGGAAAGATTGAGTGGGGAGTTTCAAGCTAGGTTTAAAGGCACTTTCTTGCTCTTGCCCCTGGCAGTCTTTTAGGACGTGGAGCTCTCTATCACCAATATCTTGGTGCCATGAACTCTAATGACCAGGTCTTAGGGATCCAGGTTGTCTCAACTAGTAAACGGAAGTCTTCTGGCTTTGACAAGGAACACAAAATAAGAGTCAAAAGAAGTATGTACCTGGCAAGATTATTTCTGGAAAGCCCATTTTCCGGGCTATTGCTGTTGATCTATCCACTAGGTGTGAAAAGTTCTTCTGAACCTGTGTGAGGTCACCTGGCAACAGCTTCAGGGACACCCAAAGACCTGTGAGGAAGAAGAAGACACGTTCTTAGTTCTCTTTGTAACACACACACAGAAAGTTGTCTACGACTAACCAGATATACATCATTATAAACAGGTAATCCTCCCCAGGGTAACATATTGTAATGACATTTCCTTCAAAATGACAAGAGGGCTTGGCTTAATGAAGAGTGGACAGATATAAGCAGATTCTCAGATGAGAACAAAAAGCATAAAGACAGTTCTAGTTGAGTCCAAAGTATGTTGCAAGACTAATGTCATGTGACAGTAGTGGTAGAAAAATAAACACATCAGAAGTCATGGGATTACATACAGTAACATGGGATTACATATGGTAACACATGGCAATTTGATAAGTGACGGGAAAAGGCAGAACAAATTATAAATAAACTCATTTCAGGGGCTAGAGAGATGGCTCAGTGGTTAAGAGCACGTGCTGCTCTTCCAAAGGACCCAAGTTTGGACCCCAGGACCAACATCAGACAGCTTACAACTGCCTACAACTCTAGCTCCAAGGGATCTGACACTCTTCTGGCCTCCATGGGCACCTGCACACATGTGCCATATCCTCAGACACACACATGTACACATAAAGATTTAAAAAATAAAAATAATTTTTTTTTGTCTTTTTGAGACAGGGTCTTCCTATAGTCCCAGCTGACCTGAACTCACTATGTAGACCAGGCTGGCCTTGAACTCATAATGATCTGCCCGCCTCTGCCTCCCGAGTGCTGGGACTAAAGGCATGCACCACCACACCCGGCAAAAAATAAAAATAATTTTTAAAACATAATGGAATATTTTCTTGCTACTTAAAACAGAATCGATTTAATTTTTCACCTTATATTTTCATGAAAACAGACTACTAAGATAATAAAGAACAAACAGGAAGACAGGAAGCAAAGGAGAAAAGTGTATAGCCGTTCAGTCTCCGGGAGCTGATCATTTTCAAAGTAGAAAAACAAACTACTAAAGCAAAAGAATTATACACACGTGAAGTTCTGATGAACAAAAACGATATAAAAAAGCATGCTACAGAATGAGGAGATACTGGAAAGAAAACAAAGATCCTCACAAACCAATAAGACATAAATGCACAAATCAGAGAAGAGGGGAAAGTTTATAAACATTTAGCAAACCCCTAATTCGCAATATGTCTCATAAAGAAGACAGAAGGATCATTGTCTTTGTTGTAAACTCTGGGATGGGAACCTTCAGGAAACTCAGACAGATGTTAGATAATTCAGGCTCAATATATGTATTTAGATGCAAGAGGACCACTGAGTCTAATTGTGACCTTTCAAACAGGTGCAGAGAGTTTTAAGTATCAGTTCCCAAGACAGGTGAGTGCACGCATGACAGACACTTGAAAGCCCAGGGCAGGCAGCTGAGCAACATGTACATTTGGGCTGAAGCCCAGTCCCATCAGTGGATCCAATAATTCTACTTCTGGGAGTCGCTGGGGCAGAGTCCTAAATGTGGGAAAAGTTTCAGCATAAAAAGAATCTCAGCAGGGTAATTTAAGTTTAAAGTGATGACCAAAAGGAATTTAATTTTCTAAAATGCATTAAATAAAAATTACAGGAGGTCGTTATTATTCAACTAAGTTCCTCCACTGGACTCCCATATATCAGGCTAGCTATGTTATTATTCAACTAAGTTCCTCCACTGGACTCCCATATATCAGGCTAGCTATGTTATTATTCAACTAAGTTCCTCCACTGGACTCCCATATATCAGGCTAGCTATGTTATTATTCAACTAAGTTCCTCCACTGGACTCCCATATATCAGGCTAGCTATTAAAATTGAGTCATTCCTGGCAAAGTTATACTGCACCTAGAGGAAACTAAACTACTATCTGGCCTTTTCAGAAACTAAGAGAGAAAGATAAAGACCATATTTCCTAAACAGGCCCCTTTCAGTCACAGGGTAAGTTGCCTTGTTTTAATCCTTACATTAAAAGTAACCTAGGTCTGGGGAGATGGCTCAATGGTTAAGAGTACTGGCTGTTCTTCCAGAGAACTCAGGACTCAGCACCCACATGGTGGCTAACAACCATCTGGAACTCCAGTTCCAGAAAATCTGATGCCCTCGTCTGGCCCCCTTGGGCACTGCACACACATGGTACACTTACATACACTCAGGTAAAACAGTCATACACATAAAATACAAATAAATAAATGTTTTTTAAAGTAACCTGATTTATTTTCTTGTTCACCCTCCTCCACACCTGAGGAGAGTTACTAAAAGGACCAACTTTCTTTGTGTGTGTGTGTTTTTCCCCCTTTGTGGTTCTGCTTTTTTTTTCTTTCAGTCCTTCTCTATCTGTAAACCCAAGCTATCCTGCTCAGCCTGTCAGAAAACTAATTCCACTTTACAGAATGAAGTGTTGCCCAATTTTCAAAGACATAATAAACCCACTTAGGATTTTAAACTAAATTTGTTGAAATTTGGTTTTTGACAAATTTAAGCATTAGAATACTTTGCAACCACAAAACTTCGTTATCTGTGCCAAATACAAAGACATTTGGAAAGTTGAGCAAAAAGTTGACAGTTTGTTGAGCAAAACAAAGGAAACGATGTTCTCGACTTTGTTTTGAAAGAAAAAGAAATCGTAGGTAAATGGTGATCTGCTTAGTGTAAGAATTTTCTACTCTAATTAAAATTACATCTAAAGTTCTGAAACAGAGGCTGGGAAGATGGTTCAGCAGGTAAAGGGCTTGCAATGCAAGTCTGAGGACTGGAGTTTGGGTCCCCAGTACCATTTAAATGAGGGCTAGGCATGGCAGTCCACCTGTAATCCCAGCACTCAGAGCTGGGCTCTCCAGAGCAAGCTGTCTAGACTACCCCAAACAGTGAGCTCTGGGTTTAACTGAGACACCAACCCCAGTGAATGAGGTGGAGAGTGACTGAGGCAGACTCTAAATGACAGCCCCAGGCCTCCACATGCATGTGCACACACACACATGCATATCATGCATAGCATGCACAATCACAGGAAAAGAGACATGAGTGTGTGTGTGTGTGTGCGTGTGTGTGTGTGTGTGTATGTGTCTGTGTGTGTGTATAGTCATGTATAGTCATTTTTTTCAGGTTATTTTTTGCTCACACATCTTTCCATTAGAATATACTGAAAATAATGCATTTTCTGATTGCCTTCATTTCAAAGGCAGTTACAAGGCAGTGAAAAAAAACTGACTCCACCTTCAAAATTACCCAAATTTGGCTGCCATCTTGGTACTTGAGTTTTAATATTTTAACTATTTTTCCTTACTATTTGAATTTGAAACGTTTCCACAAGAACTTCTCTTGACTGCAGCATATTTATTCCCAAGTCTCTTTTTCTTGTTCTTTTATTTCAAGCCAACATTGGGGATATGCGGCAGAGGAAAAGACTCACAGGAAAAAGATTTAATTCTGTGGAATAATTGGGGACCTTTGGTTGGGGATGTCTGGGGTGGGTGGGTCCCCAGGGGAGGCTGTTTGGTTCAGAGAGGCAGTGAAAGGGCGGGAGCCCAGGGATCTGGCTCTGGACGGTCCTCCCACATGGTCAAAGTCCCTCCACCCAGGCAGCAGGCCTGTACCTTGCCCTTTGTGGTTCACTTCCTTCGCAGCTATCACCTTATTCAAGACCGAAGTGAGTGGCTCATTCTCTCCGGTCACGTGTGACGTTATCAAGGGTGACATGATGAGCTGTCTCTGCCGGATATAGGTTTCCATGGCAATTCTGGGAAAGACAAGGGAGGAGAGGAGGGAGCCGGAAGCAGAGAAAGTTTCTGAAACATGACCTAAGAACATGGAAGGTCTTATGGGAATAATCTGGAGATAGGAACACGAAACCTCACCAGAGGGTTCTGATGTCAAACGGAAATTACAGGAAGTCATTGCTTTGAACTAAGTTCCTACACTGGGCCCCAAAAGACCAATATGGAGTACCTTATGCTAAAGCTCTAGGCTACACGTGCACCAAGCTGAGGCTAAGCTGAATACCTACCTTCCAGAACCTCAGGATAGAGGAGGAAACAGCCAATCTTTTCAAAGAGGCTGGTGTCAGTTAGTATGCTAATCAAGTTCCCTCTGCCTGGATCCTTTTCACACAAAAAAAGCAACCTCCTAAATAAAGTAACCTAATGTTAAACCAATCAGTTATTCTTCTGTTTTGTTCCCCTGTCCCCACCTTTAAAATTACTAATCCGCTGTTTGTTTTCTATTCCTGCCTATAACCCAATCTCCTCTGCTTGGCTCACTGGGACAATTGTTCTGTTTTATGACATTGTAGTGTTGCCCAATCCTAGAATAGAAACTAAGGGCAATTAAATAAACTGTTGTAATTTTCTCCTTGATACTTTCTTTCCTTGATTTTTCCACTGGGCCTATTTCTCAAATGCTACATTCATCTTGAAAATGACATGAGGCAAAGAAGGGAGAAGGGGAGGAAGTCCAGTGATGGCCAAGGTAAGAACAGGTAAAGTCTCAGTCATCTCTTCAGCTCCATTATACATATA
>NW_008336255.1:243081-282350 GCF_000622305.1 Nannospalax galili | reverse complement strand
TATATATTTCTAAAAAGATCTATCAACTCAAATATCCCAAGGCTGGCTTTGAAATCCCATCTATTCCTTTGATCTGTAGTATCAGCTACAACTTTTCTGAGACAACAAATCACATGTCACTACCATGTGGCCCCTGACAGGGGTCATTTCCAGAAACACTTTGGCCTCCCCAAGGCCATTACCATATGTGCCAAAAGCTAGAGTAGTCTGTGGTGCACACTTGAGCTTGTCAGAGTTACAAGGGGTGAGATTTGCTCCCTAGTAGCTCCCAATGGCTCACCCTGGCTCCAGTTCCTGCAGCCCAGGTTGGAGTCCTGGGTCCAGTTCTGAGGTGACCCTTTCCTGTACTCCCAGGCTGGCTCCTCCAGCTCTTTTCAGGAACACTGACCCTAATCAGCCCTTCACTTTCTTCCACTCTAAATGCTCAAAGTGTGGTCCCAAACCAGTGCCATCAACACCACTCTGATGCTTGTAGGATGCACAATCAGACCTACTGAAGAGAAATCTGATTCTAACAACATTCCCTGGCCATGCCTAGGCATGATACAGTGTGAGGAGCCACGAGCTAACTACCCAAAGTGCATCTTGGTCCTACCTGTTCAATACAACAGAGCACAGACACACTTTAGCATCTCTGACAATTAAATGACACCTTCGACTTCCGGTGCAGACACGCATGTGCCCTTTCCTTTAAATTCCTCCAGATATTTCTCGAGTCAGGAAAAGCTCAGGTAATCCTCTTTGAGTCCAACATAAAGGACCCTGAATAAAGTCTTCTTTCAGGTCCCAGCTCATAATCTGCCAGTGGAAACACTTTTCTCTCCCTAACCCTGAAAACGGGTCCCTGCTTCTGTGCTTACAACCTACTCGAAGGGCTAACCTGCATCTCGAGCTGCCCAGGGGAAATGCCAAGGACTTACTGCTGAAAGGGAATAAAATGCTGCTTCTCTTCATCGTCCACCTTCCCGTGGATGATATCAGTAATATCCATCACTAGGAGAGAAAGAAACTTCATTAGAGAAACTAAATGTTTCCTGCCTTGTTGAGTTGCTATGGAAAATGATGGTATCAGCAAACAGAACACTGAGGATGAAAGGGACCAAGCAGGGATGTCTCTTTATCTCTTTGGCAACAATAATTTCCCAGTGAACCACACCCAGCAGGACAGCAAGTCAGGAAGGACTCAGATTTTCTATGTCCAACTCTGCAGAGCACACTTTAAAAATTCTTTAAGATTGAGTTGCTGTATTATTTTCTAATTTAATTAATTTATTTTTTCTAATTTAACTAATTTATTATTTTTTTCTGTGCATGAGTACTTTTCATGAATTGTATCTAAGGGCACCATGTGCATACAATGCTAGCGGAGGGCAGAAGAGGGTGTCATATTCCCCTGGTACTGGAGTTACAGATGGTTGTTAGCTGCCATGTGGGTACTGGGAACCAAACCCAGGACCTCTACAAGAGCAGCCGATGCTCTTAACTACTGAGCCATCTCTCCAGCCCCATGAGTTGCCACAGAAATTTAATACTGATTACTTTTTAATAAGACTCCACTCAAAGCCATAGAGAATACATATTTCTACCAGTTCTGTCAGAAGAATTATAGACCAGGTCTGTCACGGCCATTCATCTCTGATTTGACATAGTCTCACATAGTTTCTACATAAGCCTGCACAGAGTATCATGAAACAGACCCAATGGTGACTGGCTCCCCACTACCCCAGGACAGTACCTAGAAAAGCACCGTTCTCACCCTGTTGCATCATTACCTCATTTACACAGGCAGGAGGAGTTCCACCTTAAGGAATCGGAAGGGTTAACTTGCCTTTAGCCACACGTTTTGTCTTTATTCTTAGTTCTGACCCTTTGTTCTGTTGGCTTTGTTTTGCAGTGGTGGGATTGAACACAGGGCCTTGCACATGCTTAGGCAAGCAAGGTACTACTGAGTCACATCCCCTTAATCAGTTTTAAATTTTAGTAAAGCCACGATATGAATCCAGCAGTGACCACAAAGCCAAATCACACAACCACTATGGCCAGCTTCCCAGAGGATTAAGAAGCAAGATGTAGAGTGGCTAACGTGAGGCAGGGCCCTGGCTGGAGGGAAAGCGTTGGTTAATAAATTACAGTCTGGCCACAAAGCACACATTAGCAATCTACTTCCCCACTTCCCAGATAACGTGTTTGGAGACCAAGTGAAGTACTGTGAAACCCAGTGCTCCAAAGAACTCAAGACAACTCAGCCCACCAGGCTGGGAGAACGCGGAAGTGAGCGAGGAAGGGGCACGCGACCGGACATCATGTGCAGCGTGTTTTCAGCCCTAACGGGAACTCATAAAAACACTGAGAAATTTTAGTGCACCTCCAGCAAGACGCAGCTCCTCTGTCTGTGCCACCATTACAGGACATCTAACTGCTGACTGAGATCAAGGCTCAAAGTGAATCAACCCCCTCTGAGTTTGCATTCCTAGCACATTCAATACTCAGTCCTCCGCCCCACGACACAAGCACACACGCACACACGCACACATAGACAAAAGTTTTAAACTTAATACTTAAGTGTCTTTGGCCCATTTTGAATGGCAATAATCTCAAATACGCCTGCTTTCTCCCCTTCCCTTCCCTCTTCTTCCTTTCCCTCCCGTCCCCTCCCCTTACAGTCCTCTTCTCCTTTCTTCCCCCTCAGCCCTACCTACCTACCCACTTACCTACATACCTACAAACCTACATACCTACGAACCTACGTTCCTATCTACCTACCTATCTATCATCTGTCTGTCTATCTATCTAATCCATCCATCCATCTATCATCTTTTTTGAGACAGGGTCTCCTTGTAGCCCCAGCTGTCCTGGAACCCACTATGTAGACCAGGCTGGCCTTAAACTCACAGAGATCCACCTGCCTCTGCCTCCCAAGTGCTGGGATTAAAGTCGTGTGCCACCACTCCTGGCCCATCCTTCTTTTATGGAAGAATAAACACATGGCCATGTGGATGGCTCAACAGTCTTGGGCTCCTTGCATCTTCTGAGATTCCATGTTAATTCTCTATAAGGTAGCAAAGCTGAGTTTGGTGTGATGGCACATGTCTATAGCCCCAATACTTGAGAGGCTGAGGGAGGGGGAAATCTCTGCAAGTTCCAGGCTACCCTGGGCTACATAGTCAGCCCCATAGTCATGTCTCAAAAAAGCCCAACCAACCAACAAACAAGAAACAAAGCTGTTTCCCCAGGTTAGTCTTTGAGCAGCAGGTGGGGTGGAAACAGTTCAAGGGACCTGACAGTGTACAGTCTTGTGGGTCACAGAGGCCAACTCCTAACCCACAGAAGCCACAGCCTGACCTGAAGAACTCCAGTTCCAGGAGCAAATTTTCCACATTTCATTGATAACTTTCAACGTATTAGTGCAAGTGTCAATAAAAGAGCAAACATCTCATCTCTAAATTTAGAAAACTACAAGGAAAGAGCCTCTTAGAATGTCTGGAGGACTGATTTAAGCTAAGGATGTTCTTCACAGTATTTAGTAAGACAAAGTTACCTCTGAGAAGTAAATGAACAAGCGAAACACTTTGCAGTGGAGCTGAGCAACAGAGGACATGCCTAGCAAGCATGAGGCTCTGGGTTCAAAGCCCAGCACTGTAGGAAACATCAATATACAAACACAGGCAGGGAGGATGCCGAAAGACAGAATGGAGGGTCAAGTGTGTATGAGACATGGCACTGGGGAGATGGGGGAGATGGGGTCAGCGGCTACATGAGCTCACTGGACCCAAGGGAAGAGAACTGGCTGTAAATGTTGTGTGCCCAACACCAATCACAACATGACCCATCGCTTCCCGTCTCTGGGGGAGGCCAGCCAGCCTGTCTGCCTTCTTTCCTCTGTCTTTTCATTTTTATAATTGCAGTAGGATATATATCATTAAAATGACCATCTTAGTCACTTTTGAGTGCACAGCTCAGTGGAAGTAAGCTCATTCACCCTGTACAGCCAACACCACTGTCCTCCACCAGAACGTTTTCATTTTCTAAAGCTAAATCTCTCTCCGTGAAGCAAGTCCCCACGGTTTCAGGCCCTGGCATTCCTCTTCTACTCTCTGTCTCTCTGACTGACTCCCTTGTATAAGTGGACTCATATAGTATTTGGCTTTTTTTGCTTATTCTACTTAGCATAATGTTCTCACGACTCATTCATACTCCGTTCTATGGACACACCCCATTTATTTCTTCTTTCATCTACTGATGGACACATGAGTGACTTCTCCCTGGCTCCTGTGAATAATGCCGCTGTGAGCCTGAGTGCAGACAAGTCTCTTAGAAACCTTGCTTTCAATTCTCTCTGGGATCCACCCAGAGAGCAAAGGGGGATCATAGGGTGGCTCTACAGTAAGGATCTTTTAGGACCCACAAAGACTTGTCCCCGGCTGCCCCAGCCTTTCACCATGGTCTCGAGGCTTCAGTCATACCTGCCACACCAAAAGGCCTGCGGAGCCCACAGGTGTGCTTTTTGCCCTCCTTCAGCTCCATGCGGCCCACCCGGACGATCTGGCACACGAGACTGATGCGAGGCCGGATGAGGTCTGTGCTGCTGAGGTCCTGCAGACAGAGGTGCATGGAAGCGGTCAGCTCTGTCACCTGTACCTTCCCTTTCCTTTGTAATCCTGCTCAGAGCATGTCACACCATGCTGAAACACTGGCGCCTTCCCACGCCTAAGAACTACTGTGACAAAAAAATCACACACACACATACACACACACACACACACACACCCCTCATTCCTTCCCCTGCCAGGGCCTACTTTACATTTCTAGAATAGATCAGATGTAGCTAGAGAGACAGCTCAGTGGGTAAGAGTACTGGTTGCTTTTGCAAAGGACCCGGGTTCAATTCCTAGCACCTACATGGCAGCTAACAACCATCTGTAACTCTAGTTCCAGGGGATCCAACACTGTCTTCTGACCTCTATGGGCATTAAATGACATGGGTACACCTGCCCACATGCAGGCAATATACTCGTACGTAAAAAAATATTTAGTGAATTATTTTTTTAAAAGAATGGATCAGAGTGAGTCTAACAGCTCTCATGCAGCGAGGTGAGCAAGTGTTTAACAGCCAGGACATTCTCTGCTACTGTGGCTCCTTCCAGGGCACTTCTTAGCACAGGACACAGCTCAGTGTCAATGACATGAAAACCTGCATGATACTGACATTTATTGGATTTATTGGGTATCCCCAGAAGTCGTGACATTTCATTGCATTCCTTTTTTTGGAGACAGTTTCATGTAGCCAAGGCTGGACTTGAATTTACTGTATTACTGAGAATAACCTTGAACTCCCAATCCTTCTGCCTCTGCCTCCAAGTGCTGGGATTATAGGCATGTGCCATCACACCTGGCTTCATTGCATCTTCTAACAATCCTAGGAGGCAGGTGTAACCCAGATATAGCTTTATGAGAAGGTCGCTCTATGCATGAGAGGTGTGTGGATGAAATGATTCCTGTTTGTGGCTAAGGCTCTTGTGTGTTTTCTTAAGGAGGGGTGAGTGAGTCTGGGAATAGCTCACTTATCTCATGCACTTAATGTCAGAAATAACTCATTATATCTCAAAATCCTTTTATGAAATGACAGCCCCAGTCCTCTTACTGAATCAAGAATGACTTTTCAAATAATCACTCCCAATCTATGCCTTATAATTTAGTAAACAAAGGCCACTGAGACAGGAATATACACCAATAATAACATTCATCTTGCATTTCTATGCTAGGTTCTGCAAGGCTTCCATTAAAGAAAAATAAAGACCCTAGGTGACCAGTTGTATAGACTGTTGCATACTGATATTAAGTAATACACATTTATAAATGAAGTTTCTGAAGAATATTTAATGAGCAAGGAAATGGTCAGGACACTTTATTTAGTTGAAAAGGCTAGACATAAAATTTCCATACTAGATGACCATCTGGCTATATGGAAGAGTGTGAGGGCATAGAGGGAAAGGAATCATAACTGTACTACACTATACTGATCAGAAGATGGACCAAAGATCAAGTGCCTTTAAAAATATACATAGGGTCTAATAAATAAATACCTTCTCGATTTCAGGAAAGAGCCTGCTTAGAAAACTAAACAAATTCTAAAAAGTCTCGGGACTATCACCAGGATGTTCTGTGGCTCCATTTCCTGGGAGGCAAAGACACAGCTGGCTCAGTGCAGGGGCAGTAGCCAGCCCATGCATGTCCCAGAGGTCAACAGAAGCAATAAAGACAAGTCATGTAGGGACCACAACTGCCTATGTTGCTTCCTCTGGTGCTGTAACCTGGACTCAGTTTTCCCCTCACTTCACCTTCTTACAAAGTGGCTCCTATTTATGTATTTTGGATTGCTAGGGATTGAACCCAGGGCCTAGTGTATGCTAAGCATGTTCCTGCTCCCAATGTGCCATACTCCCAGCCCCAAACCAACCTATTTAATACATAAGGGACTGGGGGGATGGCTCAGTGGGTAGATGTTTGTCATGCAAGCATAAGGAACCAAGTTCAAATTCTCAGAACTCATGGAAGGCTGGGTGTGGTAGCAGACATCTGTAATTCCAGTGCTCCTAGGCAAGATGGGGGGCAGGGGGTGGAGAAACTAGCCTGGTATACTCAGTGGCAAAGCACAAAGAGACCCTATCTTAAAACACTGTGGAAAAATGTCATGGGGTTCCACCTCAAGATGAAGAGCTCCAGGTAATCAGTGAGTGCTGAGGAAGAGAGAATCGTTTTCTCCAAGGATTAGCTCCCTGAGAGGTTATCCAACCCCAAACGGAAAGCCCTGAACACAGGTACACAAGAGCACCATTAAATGGACTCAATGCATTATATTATATACATACTCATATTCACAAATGTATGTATGTACACACACACACACACACACACAGAGGAGGACAAGGAACTGAGAGGGAGTTGGGGGGCATGGAAGGAGTTGGTGGGGGACTGGGATGGACGGAAATAATGCAAAGACAATATTCATGTATGAGATTCTCAAAAATAAAAAATTAAAAAAAGAAAACAATGTGGAAAGCAAGGACCAACACCTGAGGTTGTCCTGTGACCTCCACACACGAGCCATGGCACTGGTGTTACCATGCACACACACACATACACATCACACACATTCATACATACTAAAAATTAAATACATACATACATACATAAAGCACAAGGCTCCCCCAGCAAGTACTTCGGCGAATGCCCTGGAAGCACTTGGGGACTTCTAACACTGGATAGAATTTACCCATCTAGGTAATCACTGTCCGTTATCTGTCTTCTTACCAGCCTACAAGCTGCTGAAGAACAGAGATTTTTTTCCCGTTTTGTTCACAGATATGCCTCAAGTATATAAATCAGTGTGTGTTACCTGCTATGCGTTCAAGAAATACTAATTGAATAAATGAGTGGATTCTGGTAGGAGGGCCGTGATAATTTTCCTTACGTCTCTTATGTGTTCCACACACCTAGCATGTGTATCCACTGACATAACAAATGACAAAATAGAAAATGGAAGTCGGGACTCACGGTGAATACTGCTTGGAGGTTATTCAGCTTCTCTATCTCCTTGGGCATCCCATTACTGCCCCAGCGAATTAGGTAGTTCTCACTGGTGAAGGAAAAGAAATTATTCATAATGAGAGGCCAACTGACACAGGGGTTGCCCACAGCACAGGGTCTAAGGAAGGGGCATAAATGCCTGTAGCTTAGGTGGGCTCTTGGGAAACACACAAACCATGCGTATGGCTCTTCTGTCTTTGGAGGTCCCACAAAAAACACCCCACACAAACCTTGAGACAGTCACAGCTCAGGCTGGCCTAGACACGGGTTTAATGGATTATACTGTCTCGGGTCTTCTTACAAATTTCTCATATGAACGTATCAGCTTTTCTGAGTCAAGAGTTTGAGACTTGGACACAGTGGCTCAGGTCTGTAATCTCAGCCCTTGGTTGACTGAGACAGGATGATCACCAAGAGTTTGAAGTCAGATAATAAATTACCAGTCAGGGATACTCAGTGAAACTTTGTCTCAAAAAAAATTGAAAAATTAGTTTTGTATGTCATTCCAAACGTATCCTTTATAATATACATCATCATACTTGGATTTTTTCTTTTTGGGAAATGATTTATTAGTAACAATTTTTTTTTTTGAGACAGGGTTTTATGTAGCTCAGACTGGCCTCGAACTCACTATGTAGTTGAGGATGACGTTGAATTTCTTTTCTTTAATTTTTAAAATTTATTTTTACTTTACATGTGTGAGGTTTTTGCATGCATGTATGTAAATGCACCCAAGTGTGCAATACCTGCAGAGACCAGAAGAGGGCATCAGATTCCCTGGAACTGGAGTTACAGATGGTTATTAGTCTGTATGCAGATGCTGGGAACCTAACTCAGGTCCCCTGCAAGAGCAGCCAGGGCTCTCAACCATTGGACTATCTCGCCAGCCTGACCTTGAACTTCTAATCTTCCTGCCTCTATGCTTGAATGATGGGATTATAATCATGTGCCACCATGTGATTTCATTGGGGCTGGAACTCAGGCCTTCGTGCATGCTAAGCAAACACTCCACCAACTAAGCCACAACCCTTTTCCTAGTAATTGCTTTTTACCACCTTCTTGAAGACAGACCTACATTTCCTCAGCTGCTCAGCATGGTCCTTCTGGGGCTGAACAACACTTGATCATTCCCTATAATCTTTAAACTTTATTTTTTGTAGACCATTTTTTCGAGAAGTTTTAGGTTCATGGCAAAGCTGAGCTAAAAGCCAAGTCATCACCACTACCACCACCACCCTCCACGGCCTCCCAATGTCCACGTCCCTCACCAGTGAGCTGCATTTGCTATGACTGATGATCCTGCCTAGGCACATCATCATCCTCACAGCCCACAGCTAACATGAGAGTTCACAATTGGTGTTATGCATTCCATGGGTTTGGACAAACGTATAATAACAGGCATTCACCATTACAGTAACCTGCAGCTCAGTCTCAGGGCCATGAACCCCTCTGTGTTCATTTCTCTCTTGCCTCCCTTATCTAAACTCTCCTTGTCTCTTAAGTGGTTTTATTCACTCCTTAACTCCTAGGGTGCACACAAACTGTAGCTGGATTGTGCCAGCAGCCATGCACAAAGGCTTTAGAGCCCAAAGGGCTTTACTTCCTATAGCCCAGAATTGAACAGATTCTGCCTTCTCTGCCTCCCCATCTCAGACCCAGTGAAGGGGCAGGTGAAGGCTGCATATGCTGTACTGTCAAGCACAGGAGATCTAGGGCTCCACTACCTGATGAAGGTGGACTGGTCTGGGTCATAGAGGGCCATGAACAGCTCTGCGTCCTCCCCGATGTTGCAGACGAAGTTCTTGAAGTTCACATAGAGGCCATAGGTGTGGATAGTACTGAAGATAGTCTGACCTCGCAGGTCCAGGTTCTGCAGAATGCACTAGGGACAGAAGACAGGGCAGACTGCACTAGATTTGAGCAAACAGGAAGTGCTGGCAAATAAATCAACTTCTGAATAAGAGATAGTTATTACCACCTAGGAGAAGAACTTTCTGAGAATGGATCCACCAGGTGAATGAACACATAACCATTGTTGGATAAACAAGGTGATCCTGCTCAGGGCCTTGAACCCAAGTAATTCAATAAATGCTATTTAGAGAGCTGGGGAGATGGCTTGGCAGGAAAAGTGTTTGCCGTGAAGCAAGAGGACCAGAGTTCATGTCCCTAATACCCATGTAAATGCCAGGTGGATGGGACAGCCCACCTGTAATCCTAGCACTTGGGAGGCCAAGTCACGGGATCCCCTAAGTAAGTTAGCTAGCTAGACTATCTGAACTGGCAAGCTCTGGGTTCAAGTGAGAGACCCTGCCTCAATATACAAGGTAGAGAGAGATTGAGGAAAACCCCTAACATCAACCTCTGGCCTCCACTGCAGGTTCAAGCACGCATACACACATGTATGCACATACGTACATAGGTAAAGACTTCTGTCTCCAGGTAGTAAATCATGGTTTTAGCAAATTAGTAAGGCTCTCACTTCTACAATGGGATGCTCAAGGAAGCACAACAGCACAGAAACCTGACCTATTACCCAACTTTATCGGAACACACCTCTGATTGGAAAACAAAAGTTTCCACAAGAATGCTTTACCCTGGGGTGTGGCTGTCACTGGATTCAAACTCACAGTTACGTATTATCATGACTGCGCTAAAGAAATGAAAAGTTATACACATTGGCACAAACCATTTACCCATTAGAACAGAAACTGTACCAAAATACCAATGTGGTTGGGTCTGGGCAGTCAGAAAATGGTTGGCATTTTTTCTGTTTTTCTTTACCTCTATAATTTTTCTCTAACAGGCAGATTACTTTCAAAATCTTCTAAATATATTATTTTAAAATCTTATTTTATTTTGGATATCATAATCTTTGTACCAAATACGAAAGATTATAAAACAAAAAGTCTTTCTTTGACCCCTTTCGCCTACTAGAAGCATCTTTCCATGGCTAGCATCTCATCTGTCAATTCAGCTAATCTGCATATATGGAAGCACTGAGGCATACCTATCCACATATATAAAACATACATATGGAACACACATGATATTTTATACACACAATTCTGCATCTTCCTTCACACACACACACACACGCACACACATCCAAACACATCTTTGTACCTTTCCAAAACAGAACATATATAGTGATCTCATTCTTTTGGCTCACTTTTATTATTTTTTTTATTTTAATTTTTAATTGAATTTTTGTGTGTTTCATATAGAACATCTCAAACAATCTTAATCAGCTTTATACCCCCATACCCACTGGCACCCTCCTATAGCCCCCCCCACTGGAGTCCATATACTCTGTCATCCCTGTTAAGGCTCATTGGGTTGTCAGTGTCCCCAGCCATTCCCCGGTGCAAGTCCATCCACTGAGTCTAGTCAGCCTATCTAGAGTCCCTTGTTTTAGGAAGATCAGCTCTTCTTCATCTAACAGCAATCAGTTGCCAACATTCCTTCAGATAAGCTTGGGGTCTTCTGTTCATTTTCCCAGTTCTATGCTGGGTTACTGTCTGCCTGAGTTTGCATGGGACTTGTGTATGCTGACACCGTTGCCTGGGCTCACTTGTACAATCAGAACACAAATAGTTTTCTAGGCATCTCTCTCTTGTCTTTCATTCCTCTTTCCTCATTGAAAGCTGAAGCAACAATGGCACCCTAGCAGCCCAGATCTGCACCTGGAGGGAACGTACCTTTTCTTCTTGGATCTTCTCCTCGATCCTCTTGGAGGCCACTTCATGGGCCTTGAAGAGGGCAATGGTGCTGGTGTCATCTGGGTCCAAGATGTTCCCATTGTCATCCCGTACTACCAGGTCTAGTCCAAGCATTCTGTAGAGAAAGGAAGTGGTAAGTAGCTCTCCATGGCCAGATTCTTGGTAGTGCACTCATCAGAGAACTCAGAGGACACAGGAGAGAGGGCAGGGGCTGGCAGCCCCCGGGAAGGAGAGCTCAGTGAGTTTTCTCCTTTCAACTTTTGCTTCCTTCCCATATAACAACATTCCAAAGCTCATGATACAATGCTAGCCAAATCTCTGAGCACATGCAAGTAATCTGGTCCCAAAATAACATAAAGTTGGCACTGATTCTGACCAAAGTCATGTTTGCAGTGACTCCTTGTTCTGGTCTCCTCTGATGTGACATGGTGACTATGACAGACCTTAAATCATCATTCGAGGACCTGCCTTGATCTCCTTACTCAACACTGTCAGATCAGGGAAGTAACACCTGGCATTAACCCTCTCATAACCCATCTTAACACTGGCTCTGCTATCTTTCAGATTACAGTCTGAACTGTGGCTTTAACACTTGCTCTCCTTAGGACCTCTTCGCTTTGTAAGGTCTGGGTTTCTTCATTTGTAAATGTTTCCTACCTCTCAAGGTTGTCGTAAGAATTAATTGAGATCATGTGTACAAAGTGTCCAATGAAACCTCACATACAGTAAGCACTCAATAAATTTTAGTGCCTACTGCAGCAAATGATTCAAGAAAAACTGACAGTAAAGGGTGGTGGCTTTGAGAGCCACGTGGCAAGAACAGGGGCATGTGTTAGGCACAAACGCACCCCTCTCCAAAGGCTTAGAAAGAACTGTGCTGAGTCTCAAGTGCCAGACTGGTGGAAATGGGATACAGCTCTTTGGGTGCCCAGCATGCATTCCAGGCACCCGCACTTGGGAGCAGAGATATCCAAACTGCTGGAACACCAGGGGATAACAACAAAACATGCCAAAGCTCCAGAGGAAAGCAAAAACACCTGGTTTCCCTTCTCCCTGTTGTAGAGCATCTCCACCAACTGATTTGATCTGGCAGCTTCCTTTCCACGGCAGCCAGCCCACCGGCCACCCAGACTTGGAAGGGCTGGACGGTGGGCTGGCTGCTCTGTGACTGGGTCTTGGAGGCTGACAGAGCAGCTCTGTTTCCTGAGCTACTTCCAAGGACTGGCATGGGAAGGCAGGCATGTGGGTGACATTAACATGCTTGCCAGGGATTGGGGAAACCCCCAGGTTGTTGCTGTGGCAAGATCACAAAAGACAAAGCTAACGGATAAGGAAATGTGGTGCTTTGTCACACCTGAGCTGGCTTTCTAAAAAGTCCTCTGACAGTGTGAGAGGCACTGCCACGGCAGTGGTTATAGCCCTCTGGGAGGCTACTTCATTACTTTTCTTGTTGCTATCATGAAAAACCTGACAGAAGGAACTTAAGGGAAGTAGAAGGGTTTATTCTGGTTCACAGTTCAAGGAAGATACGGTAGAGGAGGGTGAAGAAGCCAGTCACATTGCATCACATTCTAGAAATAACGAATGTTGGTGCTCAGCTCGCTTTCTCCTTTTTATTCAACCCAGGGCTCTACAGAATGCTGTCAGCCACATTTCGAATGGGTGTTCCCTCCTCAGTCCACCGAATCTAGAAACTTCCTCACAGACAGGCCAAGGGGTTTGTCTCCTGGGAAATTCTAGGTTCTCTAAAGTACACACAAATTAATGATCACAGAGGCCAAGTATGGGGAGAGGAGATTCACTTCTCGAGCCCAGAAGGGATTATCGGTTATGGAGCCAGATTTGCTTGGGTTCAAATCAATGCTCTCCCTTTGCCAACGTAACTTGGAAGGCGATTTCTAGGCAGCTACTTCCTAGGATGAAACGTGAAGTGTACAAAGGAAGCATTTTATAAGACTGATTGAATCCTGTATCCTATGTTGACTCCAACTATGTCTGAATATAGTTGTCAGAGTCGTGTATTTAAACACCAGGCTAATGAGCTGAATTTTAGCAGGGTGATGAGGGACGCACAAGAGTCCTCAGGATGGAGAAATGGGAAAAGAAAGAGGACAGAAATCACATGTGCACAAAATGAACAACCTAAATGCCAAACAAACCCCAACTGTGGTCCTCTGGAAGGGGCTGGCTAGAATCACAAGCCCCAGGCCACACCCACTGTCAGTGTGGAGAAATGAAGTGGATTTCTCCTTTGGTGAAAAGCAGTGGTATTGGAAACTCCATATCTGCTTGAGCTAATGAGAAGCTCAACAAAGAGACTGACATGTTACACGTGACTATAGAACGAATTGCTGGGCTGGAAGCATATCTTATTGCTCCAGAGAATCTGATTTTTTTTAAAAAAAATTATGAGTATGAGTGTACTGCCTGCATGTAGGTGAGTGCACCCATGTCGTGCAATGTCTGCAGAGGTCAGAAGAAGGCGTTGGATTCCCTGGAACTGGAGTTACAGATGGTTGTCAGCCACCATGTGTGTGCTGGGAATCGAACCCAGGTCCTCTGCAAGAGCAGCCAGTGCTCTTAACCACTGAGCCATCTCTGCAGCCCAAGCATCTGATTTTTACCTACTGCAAATCATGATCAAAGTTAGCTAAAGACAGGGAAAAGGGGTCTGATAGCAATCAAACAGAATAAAAACAGTCTCTCAGGCATCTGAAAGTGTCATCATCCCCAAACTCCTGGCTACTCTCAGCTTCTCTGCCAGTGGAAAAGCTTGAACCAAAGACCTATCTGGGTTCTTGGGTCAGTCAGTGGGATCACAGGACCAATCTGACACCTGGACCAAGGAGGGGACTATGAAGTTTTTCAATGAAATTAATTATTTTCTAAGATACAAAGACAGCATTATTCATGGTATGGTGGTTTGAATATGAAATGTTCCCCATAGGCTCAGGTATTTGGACACTTCTCCCCAGTCCATGTGGTGCTGTTTGTAAGGGTTTAGGAGGTGCAGACTTTCTGGAGGAAGGATGTCACTGGGGGTGATCTCTGGGAGTTCATATCCTTGTCCCAGTTCCTGTTTGTTCTCTGCTTTGTGTCTGCCATTGAACATGTGAGCTCTCAACTTCCTGTTCCAGCCACCATGCTTCCCCCCCACGCCTCCCTGCCATGACAGGCTCTTATCCCTCTAGAACCAGAAGCCCAAATAAACTCTTCCTTCTTTAAGTTGCCTCAGTTGTGGCATTTTATCAGAGCAACAGAAAAGTAACTACTACATTTGGCAACTCTAAAATCCAAAGTTTGTTGTGAGGCTAGGGGGAAGTAGGGACATTGGACACTATGATTTGAATGTGAGGTATCCCCCACAGGCTGTGTGTTTGAATACTTGGCCAGATGGTGGCGCTGTTCCGGGAGGTTGTGTAACCTTTGGAATGTAATGTGATACTTAGCTGATGAACACAGACTACTAGAAATGGGATTCTGACTCTAGTCGAGAACTTTCTGCTTCCTGGTGTGGCCATGGGAGAAGATCCACCACAGGATCCTGCTGCCACGGACAGGTGTGGTACTTTCTACACCATGATGGGTTTCACTCTGAAACTGTGAGTTGAAATAAGTCTTTCCCCCTTCAGTTGCTTTTATGAAGTTTTCTGTCATATACAGTGACAAAAAAAAAAAAAAAGATAACTAATACAGGGAGACAGGGAAGGGATGGGTAATGGATATAGTTGTGTGGTTGGAATGGGGGAATCATTTCTAATTTTCAATTGCATAGTAGGGTAACTAGAGCTGGCAAAATTTAGTTATATATTTCAAAATACCTAGTAGAGAGGCTTTCTTAAAAACATTTATGTTTATTTTTAATTATATGTATGTGTATATGTCCACAAGGTACCTGCATATGAGCACAGGTACCTATGAGAGCCCAAGGCTTTGGATCCCCAGGAGTGGCCATCTGGCCTGGGTGCTGGGAATTGAACTCAGGTCAAACTCAAGATATGCCATTTGCCCTGATGAATCATTATTCTGTACACGTACTTTATACATGTGCCCCTTAAATGCATATAACTGACAACTATCAATTTTTTAAGATGTGGGTACCTTCATTTATTTATTTATTTATTTATTTATTTTTATTTATTTATTTTTATCTTACGTGCTTGGAAGCAAATTCAAGGTTTCCTATATGCTAGGCGATTTTTTCTGTACACGTACTTTATACATGTGCCCCTTAAATGCATATAACTGACAACTATCAATTTTTTAAGATGTGGGTACCTTCATTTATTTATTTATTTATTTATTTTTATTTATTTATTTTTATCTTACTGACTTGCTGTTCTGTTTTATTTTTGAGACAGGGTCTCCTGCAGTGAGGGTTAGCCTTGAACTTCTATGTAGTCATGTATCCTTGACTGGAACGGATCTTCCTGCCTCCCTCTTCAGAGTGCTATGATCGCAGGTGTGCACCACCACACCCAGTTTATACAGTGCTGGGGATCAAACCTAGGGCTTTGAACATGCTAGGCAAGCACTCTACTAAGTCAGGAGCCTCTCCAACCCTCAATTTAAATTTTTTTAAAGAATTTTTTTGGAAGTTTATTATGAACAGTGTCTAGTATGGAGGTGTCTGGCATTTCATTTTCCACATTTCCATGTAAGACCATTCTGGTTTACCTGTTCCCATGATCAATTTTGGCTGTGACTTTCTTCTTGAGCTCTGCTAGTTCATCCTTGGGGAGTGTCCCGGACAGGATCTGGGAGCGCCACTCAATCAGGCAGTACGTCATCCGCTGCAGCTGGCGGAACAGTGGGACCTTGTTGTTCTAAGATGGGAAAAGGAGTTGGGAGGAAGGACAGAAAGAAAAACAAAGATGTGATGGAGAGAGGTTTTTTTTTTTGGTGGGGGGTGGGATACAGGGTCTCCCTGTAGCCCCAGCTGGCCAGAAACTCACTATGTAGACCAGGCTGGCCTGGAACTCAGAGATCTGCCTGCGTCTGCCTCCTGAGTGCTGAGATCAAAGGCACACACCATCATGACCTATAAGAACATCTTTTGATGCAATGCCTCCCAAGTGTTATTTACTAATTAGACTGCACAGCAAGCTGGGCAGTTTGACGGATATTTTTATGTTGAGAGGGATGTTTTTCCAGAGCTACTCCTGCTTTGTCCCAAAATGCAACTCTAAAAATAGAGAAGTGGTTGTAGAATGGACGGTTGGTCCTAAATCATAAACCTATGAAATCACGAACACACATTGACATTCTGACCATGTTCTTCCTTTTGCTTAAAGCCCCCCAGGCTTTCCCACCGACACAAGAGGCCTCATTGTAAGTCATGTCTTGCCTGGGCTAAGTTCCCACTCAAGTTTCGTACCAATCTGCCCCTCAGAACCTGGCTTCTGCTATACAAGGTGATGGTCATTTCTCCCAGATGTTTCAGACACTTCTCGTTTTCCTCCACCCACAGCCAGCTGGGGCTACAGGGGGACCCTGCCCCAAAAAGACCAAAAAAAAAAAAAGCCAAAACACTTGATGTCTGAGCCTCAGTTCTATCTAAATGTTGATAGGCTCATTCTATACTTTAAATTTTACTATTATTTAGTTACTTATTTTTATGCGTGAGTGTCTTGCCTGCATGCACATAAGTGCAGCCATTTGTGGAATTTGTAAAGAGAAAAGTTTGACGGATATTTTTATGTTGAGAGGGATGTTTTCCAGAGCTACTGCTTTGTCCCAAAATGCAACTCTAAAAATAGAGAAGTGGTTGTAGAATGGATGGTTGGTCCTAAATCATAAACCTATGAAATCACGAACACACACTGACATTCTGACCATGTTCTTCCTTTTGCTTTCAGGATCCACTGAAACTGGAGTTGCAGAAGGTTGTTAGCCACCATGTGGATGCTGTAACCTGAACCCTGGTTCTCTGCAAGAGTAGCCAGGGCTCTTAACTGCTAAGCCAGCTCTCCAGCCCCACACTGTATTTTTGAAAAATTCTTCAATCACAATGTACCGAAAATAAAGTTCCTGCCCTTGAGAATCCAACATTCTGGTGGGGGGCTGGGGGGGTGGGTAAGCTAGCAATAAATAGGCAAATATATACGAATATTTATTATGTACTATGATGTTTTTTTTTTCCTTTTGGGCAGTACTGGGAATGGACCTCGGGCCTCTCCTATGCTAGGGACATGCTCTGCCACTGAAATACATGCAGTCCCAGAGCTTATGTTATCATATCTATACATATGAGCTAATTTCAAGTTATGAAAAGTACAAGAAAGAAAACAGAAAAATATTAAAGTAAAAAGAAATAAAAATAAGGTCAGATTTGGTGGCATAGCCTTTAATCCCAGAACTTGGGAGGGAGAAACAGGTGGATCTCTATGAGATGGAGGCCAGCCTGGTCTATACAAGTTCCAGGCCAGCTGGGGCTACAGCGAGACCCTGCCTCAAAAGGACAAACAAAACAAAACAAAACAAAACCAAATGACCATTTGTATGTCAATCATTTGAAGAACATAATAGCTGGTGTCTAAGCTATGACAACTTTCATTCTGCCTCACAGAGAAGATACACTATATAAATAATGCAGACATACAAACGCATGCACACAGACACACACTCTCACATACATGCATGTGCACACACACATGCACACACACACACACACACACACACACACACATACATGGAGGAGGGGGCTGCCACCATGTCTCCTACTGGTGTTCTATAATAATCTGGGGAATGCTGATTCTAGGCAAATAGAAACTAGAACAGAACTGAAAACATCCAAGTATTTCTGAACAAAGCAGATGTAGAGGGAAGTGCCCTCAGCCTGGAGGTGAGTGGTAGGGCACGGACAAGCTTAGTAGCTTCTGATAAAACCTTAATAGAAGCTTAAAGCCCATGGGAACACAGGGAGAGGCAAGGAGCCCCATTTATCTGTGATTGCAGTGGGCCTTTTTTTTTTTTTTTTACAATGGCAGTGCCAGTTTAAAACAGGTATTTATATTTTTGTGTATTTAGCATTTTCTGGATTGTTGACTCCTCATAAGCCAGCCCTTAGGACAGCACCCAATGAGACCTGTGAAGATCGCCTCTTCTGTTACCAGAAGGTAAAACATTTGCCTATTTTATTCCCTCTTCAGAAACTGTTTCCATTCCATTGTCTTAAACTAGAAAGGAGAGTGAGAAATTACCCTACAAGATTTTGCCTTTCAGAATTGCTAAACAGAAAAGGTATAATTTTTTTTTCTGTAATGCAACTCATTTGTCTACTCCTATAGTTTTTAGTGTCTTCTAGTGGTAATTAAGATATTAGCTTCCATACTCAGGGAAAGAAAGGGTTCATGGGTCCGGGGAATCCTGTGTGAGAAGGCGCTTCGTCTGAGGCACATGTTCACAAGTTCTTGATCTCAATTATATCGGACATTATCTGTGGCAATTTAATTATGGCCTGTCCATATCAGCCTTGTTTGCCAAGTCCTTCCCCCAAGGAAGGATAAATGGCCATTCTTCTCCCATTCCTGTGTCAAATTCATTCTGAATACACAAGCTGGAACAGACCAAGGGAGGCAATATCCCCATTTACTTTAAGGAAATGGACTTTGTTGCCACATTCCCAACTGCTCGGAGCAAAGCAGTCTGTGTCCCAGCTGGCCCTGCACCTCATGCGTCTGTGGGGAACTGGGTGAGGAGAATCCAGCACTCCCCTGTACACAGAGCACCACACTCTTCTGTGGTTTTGAGGTGCTTTGTCCTCTAAATCTCCCCATGCTTGAGGCTTGGTCTCCAGTGTGGTGATGCTGGGGACTAGTGGAACCTTCAGGAGGGACCCAACAGAGGTAATTAGATCACTGGGGGTGCTGCCCCTGTGGGAGGGGTTAAGGTTGGCCTCTTGGAGTAAGTTTGGTTTTTTTTTAATATTTTATTATTTTTATTTTATGTGTATGAGTGTATTGCCTGCATGTGTGTAAGTACACCCATGCCATGCAATGCCTGCAGAGGTCAGAAGAGAGCATCGGATTCCCTGGAACTGAAGTTATAGATAGTTGTTAGCCACCATGTGAGTGCTGGGAACTGAGTCCCAGGTCCTCTGCAAGAGCAGCCAGTGCTCTTAACCACTGAGCCAACTCTCCATTCCAAGTCTGGTATTTTTTTTAATCATTAATTCTTTGAAAATTTCTTACATGTATACAACGTATCTTGATCATCTCCTCCCCCAATCTCCCCTCCAAGTTCCCCTAGACACCACCCCAACATAACCCTTCCCAACTTCATGTCTCCTAGCTCCTCTCTTTTAACCCACTGAGTCTAATTAGTGTGCCTGCTGGGACATTGGCTGATCTTGCTGGCTTGGTCTTATACAGGTGACCATGGCAGTGAGTTCATGAACACAGTGTCCATGTCGTGTCCAGAAGACAGCGTCTCACATCTCACAGTACTCCTCTCCATCTTCCGGCTCATACATTCTTTCCTTCCCCTTTAATGTGATGACATTACCTGAGTATGTTGATACAGGTGCCTTATTTGGGGCTGAGTACTTAACAGTCATTTATTTTCAGCTCTTTGAACTGTTAAGAGTTTGCATTAACTGTGGCCCACTATAGAAGTTTCTCTGGCCAAAGCTGAGCATAGTAAGCCAGTTCTTAACAGAGTTGTTGTAAAAGACCTTGGCTCTGAATCTCTCTGGCTCTCCCCCATTCCCTCGCCCAGCCAGGTCTCTGCCTAGCAGGCACTCCAGTCACGAAGCTTCTGCTGTGATGTAACACAGCAACAGAATGAAGAGATACAGGTGCCTGATCTTGACCATTCAGTTTCTAAGACTGGGAGCAAAACAAACCCATTTTCTTTACAAGGTACCTGGGCTCAGGTGTTTTGTGACAGCAACAGAAAATGGACTAACACACCCTCCTTCTGGCCTCTATTTTCTATACCCCACTCAGCCCAGGCCTGCCTTTTGCAGAGCCCCTTCCCTACTCCTTGCACTCTTCACTTGGTTAACCTTTTCTGCACTGTCAGCCATTGTCACAACATTGGGTATTTTCTTTGACCCTCTCTGCAAAAGCCAGCACAATCCTGGGATGCAGTAGGAATTTGAACTTAGGAACAAATCTGATGGCTTAGACTTAAAAGAATAGTTTGGTTTCAATTTGAGTAAAGAGCAGTTACCCCAAATAAAATTAACCAGATATTTTTTCTACCAGACATCCCTGTGCCTCATTTGGTGACTTTCTAATCCAGATGTCTATCTTTTTAATTTCTGTAGAGAAAAACAAAGTCACAAGAAAAGAAACTTTGGGGCTGGAGAGATGGCTCAGCAATTAAGAGCACTGACTCCTCTTACAAAGGACCCGGGTTTCATTCCCAGCACCCACATGGCGGCTACAAACCGTCCTTAACTCGAGTTCCAGGGGAATCCAAGGCCCTCTTCTGACCTCCGCGGCACTGCACGACGTGGGTGCACTCACATACATGCAGGCAATATACTCATAAAATAAAAATAATAAATAAAAAATTAAAAAAGAAAAGAAATTTTGCTTTCCATAGTGGCAAGAATACAGAATCATCCGTGGAGCATTATAGAAATTTGGGGACCAGTCAGACCACAGTGCTGATTGATCGGGTGTCAGAGAAAATGGACACAAACTCTGCTCACCACCCTTCCCCCTCCATGTGAGGTTTATAATTTAGAAGGAGAACGCTTGAGGGAGCATGTGGAGACTTGGCATCCATCTGTAATTCCATCATTAGCTTGCTATGTGACTCTCGCCAAAGATCCTTGCCTAGGGACAAGCATCTTCCCGTCTATGGCAGAGATGTGCAATTTAATCCTTCAATCAACCTCCCCATGGGCTATCTCTGACTTGAGTGCCTCACTTCATGTCGCTCTGCACACACAGTAGGCAGTCTACAAGTTTCCTCAGGATGGAACTTGGCTATAATGTTAAGTCTCTTGTATGTAGCTGCAACTCCTGGGCCCAGACTGAGTCCCCACTGACTGTCCAGCCATGTTTCCTTCCCTTCCTTCCTTCTTCTTCCCACTCAGAAATGTTTGGCTTGCCTCCCAAAGGTTTGATTTTTAAAGAAAAGATTCCAACATTTCCACATCACCTCTTATTTCTGGCCAAAGCCACACAGAAGCAGAGTTTACAATGCATAGATGATACAAACTGACAGAGGCCGGACTTTGCCCCGGGACTCTTCTGCCCTTGGTGAGCAGCCGGAGACCAGAGAGACCAGCTTAACTGCACCTCAGAGCATGTGCAACAGCAGCCAGCGGCGACTGGCAGTTCCGAGGTGAACGTTAATCTGCCTGGATGTACACCATGAGTGCCAAGACAGGAAGAGAGGGTGACTCAGAGTGTCCTGCCGGTTCCCCGCTCCAACCTCTGCCACAGGCATTTTCTCTGCTCCAGAGTTTTCCAGAACTATAGCAGGACGGGGTTTAAATTTGCAGGCAGCTTTTAAATGAAAGGAGCTCAGTCCTTCCCATGAATTACAAGCTAACAATTAAACTCGCTGATTCTACAGTATGTATTAAGTATATGACCAGACTCTTCTCCCTCTTTCCTCTCAGGAGGCAGGAGTAGAGCCAGGCTCCAAAACTAACAGAAAGAACAGCTTGACTTATCAAAACTCACTGGACTCCTCTGATGGGAAGTGGGGAGACCTGGGCTGCACCCCAAGAGATGACAAAGAGTGTGCTTACAGCACCAAAGTGTCTCAGACTTCCAGAACAGTCCTGCATTTGAAAATCCTCATCCTGCTGTTTCCACAAATACCATCTAGCTTGCTGCTTTTCAAGACTGGATTTTTAGTTAAGAAAATATGATCCCCATGACTCATGATGTATGGCTGTTCATATTCAAAAGGTATAACTAGGTTACCTCCATGGTTGAGAATATGTACTGTTCTTGCAGAAGACCTGCGTTTGGTTCCCAACAACCAAGTCAGATGGCTCACAACTGCCTGAAACTTCAGCTCCAGGGGGTCCCACACCTCCGGCTTCCACATGCACCTATACTCACATGCACATAGCCACATACAGATACACACATGCACATAATTTTTACAAAATGAAATCTTTTTACGAAGCATAAGTAGTCAGGTACATACCTGTAACCCCAGCACTCAGGAAGCTGAGGAGGGAGAACCATGAGTCTGAGTCTGGGGTATAAAACTAACTGGGCATAAGCTAACTGGATTGTTACTAAGAAGATAAAGTTATGTGTTACACAGATGTGGCCATGTCTAAGTCAATGCACCATGCCTACCATATGGCAACGGGATTTGTATAGCAGCAGGGAGAGAGGCCGTCGCTGGAAAAGAAGAGGCCAGAGACTCCCTGATCCTGCCTTCCACAGCTGGGGAACAGGAATCTCCTGAGAGGCAGCAGGGAAGAATAGAGGGAAGGCATCGAACCCATCCTCCAGGAGTGATTAAGTCAGGACAGTCCTAAGAAGGAGTCAGGCATGGCTGGCGTCTCTGCCCCTCCAGCCCCAAACTGCCTGTGGCTAGGCAGACATACACACTCAGTATTCTTTGGGCAAGTGCTACAGCATGATGGTGAGCTTCTCAACCCCTCAGGATTCCTGGTCCTGTGGAGAAGCGGAGTGCCAGGCACTGTCTTGGAGACCCACACACACCGAACTCTCACAGAAAACTTTCAAGGCAATGCTACAATTAACTTGCATTGCCCAGGCTGCAGGAACAGCTACTGGCTTCCAGAATCCAAGTTCTTTCTGTTATGGTTTGTTTTCTGTAGCTATTATTAGTTGTTTTTTCTGAATATAAAAATACATACTCAGAAAGGGAGGGAGCTGCCTGAGGACGGCTTGGTCTGCCTGGTGCCACTGTCCACTGTCTTGGCGCTTCACCAGGTGAGCACATTGATCAAGACATTGATTCCTTTCTCCATCAACTCCTGGAAACACCCAGTGAATGGCTCCAACCAAGGATCAGCTCTGTGGGCAAAGCTCACCAGGAACTCCTGTGGATGTGCACAGTGCATTCTGGAAGAAGTCATGCCTCTTGGACTTGAACTTCACAAGAAGCCTCACTCTCTATGGCATGGGAAACTCGGTCTGCTCCTAAGTGCTCAAGGCCACAATGCCAAAGATGATTACAGGAGAGAAAGACAATGGCCTTGGATAAACGTGGCACACGGAAGGGAAGCTTTGGTATCCCTGGCAGCCAGGAGCTGGGTGAGAGGGAGGCTCCCAGCCAAGGCTGTTTAGGGGAAGGATGCTGACAAAGGCTACTGTTTCGCCCTGGGACAGTATCAACAGTCACAAGCTCTCATTGGCAGAGTCCTTGACGGCTTATCTGCTGTCAGTGGATACTGTCAGTGTCACTGTCTCTTTTCATGTTTTTCAGTTCTGTAAAAGCCTGAATGTGAAAATACATACTCAGTAAGGTAGGGAGCTTCTGTGACAACTTTATAGGATGCCAAACTGCAGCATAAGTGGTGGAAACTCCAAATGACTTGCTTAAGACCACAGAGCTAGTTAAGACATTAGGACAGGGCCTGCAGAACTCCAGCTTCCTAATTTCTGAGCCAGTCCTTGGCTCCTGTAGCCTGCTTCCTCCACAGAGTGGAAGGCCAAATGAAAAGAGTACTTTACCATCACAAAGAGGAGAGGGACCATGAGGAAGGGACTGTGGAGAGCTAGTCATTCTTTCTACTTTGGGCGAGGGGGTTTCCCCCTCTGAGGTGTGGACAGTCCCTTCCCCTTTATGACATATTTCTGATTATTTGTCCCCCTGTACGACTGCTAAAAACAGTAAGACAAACATCTTTACTTTATGGAATAATCCAGTGTCTTCAAGGCTGGGTTTAACCAGCTTAATGGGTTGGATTTTCCCCTTCCAGAAGACTCTAGATGATCCACAATGTAAATTTCCAATGAAGAGGTAGGTGGATCTCTGAGAGTTTGATTCCAGCCTGGTCTACATAGTGAGTTCCAAGCCAGCTAGGGTTATATAGTGAGACTGTCTCAAAACAATAACAAAGTCTATGGGAGGAAATAGAGGGGGACATAACTCCAGTATTGATGCGTACTGCTAGAGCCTGCACTGATTTTTACACGAAATAAAGGAACACACACAGAGGATCAGAAAACAAAATGCTAAAAAGCAACATGGGGGTGGTGAGACCTGGAAGCCAGAAGTCTGTCTTCCTTTTACTCTTTCCCAGTGAAAGACAGTATTGGAGGTTTGCTGCTTTACCATGATAAACAAATCAGAAATTCTGTCTGAAGTGAACAGTCAATGAACTAGGAAAGGGGCTGGGCGGGGGGAAAGAAGAGTGGTATGACTAATAACAAACTCATCTTAAGCGGATTACTCCTTAAGGTTAAGCACCTTTTGCAAGCAGAACCAGACCACTGAGCCCTGCTGATGTTAAGCACCTCCGACCTCCCTGAATGTCTTCATAGCCTATATACAGCAGCTGTGAAGGCATTTAAAAAATATTCATGAGTAATGAGTCATTGAGACATCTCAGTGGGTAAAGTTGCCTGACAACCTAAACTCAATCCCCAGGACCCACATGATGGAAGGAGAGAGCGGATATCCAAAAGTTGTCTTCTGACTACCATAAGCACATGGTGGCAGCTATAAATAAACACAATAAAATATTCACAAATAACAAAACAATGATTTTGTTAGATTTGTAAATTAAGATGAGAAATGTATTGTCCTCTGAAAAGATTTTTAAAAATATTTTATTAATTATTTTTATTTTATGTGTAGGGTATTGCCTGCATGTAGGTAAGTGCGCCCGTGTCGTGCAGAGGCCGTGAAGGACAGAAGAGGCCATCGGATCCCCTGGAACTGGAGTTACAGACAGTTGTTAGCTGCCATGTGGGTGCTGGGATTCGAACCTGGGTCTTCTGCAAGAACAGTCAGTGTTCCTAACCACTGAGCCATCTCTTCAGCCCGCTCTGAAAAGGTTTAACTAACTACTTAATTAGGCTTTCCCTTTAAAATTCAATTCTGCTATTAAACAGGAAGACTCAGAAATCCTCAAAAAGTGCTTATGAGTTTCCCATGTGACTAGAAGGGGTTTTGACAGCACAAGCACACAGGTCCTATTTCCTCGTTCTTATTCACCATCCCCCTTTGGGGGAGGTGGTAGGGACAGAACCCAGGACCTTGTGTACACCAGGTAAGCACTCTACCACTGAGCCACACTCTAACCCTGCTTCTTAGTTTTTTTCCCTGGAAGACTGTTATGATAACTTGTGGATAAGGAGATGACATGGGAAAAAAATGAGCAACAAAGTTGTATTTGGGAGGGAGAAAAGGTCTTCTCAGCCATCACTCTGGGTGCTTCATGTGACATAAATAACAGCAAGAACAAGACCTCCTTCCCAGCACAGGATGTGTACTCCTTATTTGAAATGCTTGGCCCTAGGTTTTCCACTAAGGGGGCAGGGATAGGTTTAGGTATCTGCATAGATTTATTGAAGTTTCTTAGGGATGACGCTTAAGTGAAAATATGAAATTTGTTTATGCTTCATCGCTGCCTTCTACTCACAGCCTCAAGACAATTTTGCACAATATTTTAAATACATTTTCTGCAGAAACAAAGCTTCACGCATGAGGGCTGGTAGAGGTCTCTACTTGTGGCATCCTATATGTGTTCAAAATGTTTTGGATTAAGGAACATTGTGGATTATAGAACTTTTAGACTAGGGATAACTCCAGTTTGGCTGTGATATGATTTGCATCATGTGTAGGGGCTTGGCTCCTCCCATGTGGTGAGGTACGGAGATGGAGGAATCCTTATAAGGGGGGGCTTAGCAGGAGGACACTGAGAGCACTACCCTTGAAGGGACTAATGTACATCTGCTAGGACCCTGGTCAGTTATCTTGAGGGTTGTCATATAAACAGTGAGGTCCCCCTCCATGCTTTGCTTTCCTGTCATGCCACGAGCACTTCCCCTTTCACTTGAGCTCCTGCCATTCTGACACCACCCACCAGAGTTGAGCTGATTCCTGTCGGCAGGCCCTTGAGCCTGCAGAACTATGAATAAAGAAAGCTCTTTTCTTTCTAAGTTACCCAGTGTGCTGGTTAGTTTTTGTCAAGTTGATGCAAACTAGAATCACCTAGGAAGAGGGAACCTCAACTAAGGAATTGTTTCCACTGGATTGGTCTGTGGGCATGTCTTTGAGGTCAATTTCCTGACTGCTAATTGATGTAGGAGGGCCCAGCCCACGGTGGACAATGCCACCCCCGGGCAAGTGGGCCTGGATAGTATGAAAAAGCAGACTGAGCAAGCCAAGGGAGCAAACAGTAAGCTGTGTTTCTCCAGGGCCTCTGCTTCAGCTCCAGCTTCCAGGTTCCTGCCTTGAGGTCCTGCCTAACTTCCCTTAAAAATGGACTGTGCCTTGGAAGTGTAAGATGAAACAAATCCTTTCCTCCCCCAATTGTTTTTGGCCAGTGTTTCATCAACAGAAAGCAAACCAGAACACCCAGCTTCAGGTATTTTGATACAGTAACAGAAAAGGGGTGATGTGGGATGCTTAGCCTACACTTAAATTTCACACTCAACGATCAATCTAGAAAGAGTATGTTAAGGCACAAACTCATGTCCATGCAATTTCTTACCCATCAGACCTGCTAGACCACTAACAAATCAATTAACCAGAACTAGAAAGTGCTTTCAATGTAAGTACGAGCTGATCAGTGTTGGCCACAGTGCTCACAGTTGTATCCTTCCCCTCTCAGGGTGGATGATTTAGGAACTTAAGAGTCAGCTCTCCCATCAACTAAGCCTAAAGAGATCAAAAGATCACCTTTAATACAGGCATAACATCCCAAGGGTCAGACTGTGGGTTCGGCAGTAAGTGCTCTGATGGTCCAGAAGAAAACATTAAGGATTGGTGGGTTTAGAAGACACATTATGAAGAAGAACATAAATGAGTCTTGAAGGATAGGAAGGCAGAGATATCATGTACATTTCCACCACAGGGTTGGTGATTTCTAATGCTCTGATGCATCATGGGCTACAACAGTCCTGAACGGAATAAAATAACTTACGTGGACTCTTAGGGCTGATGCTAGAATGAGCTTTTAATTACTCTTTTTAGAATGCAGGAACTAGAACCAGGTATTCCCCTTAACTTGGGAAGACTGGCTTTTCAGAGTTGAGGTGACAAGCATCAAACGAAAGCCACATAAGAAAGTGATGGCCCCGGGTTCCCGTGTCTAACCTACAACCTCACCAACCTTGTTCACATGTATAGTCAGAGAATATATTTTGCTTCCATATGACTTCCTGGTCACTCACAAAAGTTTGCAAACCACCTATTCCAGTGTTGAGGGAGCAGCTTCTGAGACCAGAGGAGAGGCTTGCATGCTCACAATGAAATCTGAGCATCCTTGTCCACTTGCAAAATCGCTGTTTGTAGTTTGGTAATACTAAATCCTGGGTTTTCCAGATCCTTGTCCTAATTCATTTCTGTCCGTGAACAACACAGTCTTGTGGGGTCTCTTGGCTCCCAGTTCTGGAGCAAGGTTGTAGAGCTACATCTGCCAAAGGCCTTCTTGGTATAGAGCATCACGAGGTGAGAGTCACAGAGTATACATGCCTGTCTTCTGGTCTCTCTCCGTCTTCTAATGAAATCACTGCCTCTCAATCATGGGCCTCCAATCTGATGCTTCATGACATCCTAATCAGTTCCCAAGTCTTCTCTAAATACCACAGTTGGATTGTTTCCACCCTTAGTATGTCACAATGGGATTAAACTCTAACATGAGTTTCAAAGGGAAAAATTACATTTAAACCACAGAACTCCCAAACTGTAAGCTTACACATAACTTGTGATTATGGTTCATCACCGAGAGGATGTGCCCCGGTTTCTATGCAATTTCCCATCAAACTAGCATTTCGTATTAGCACTTTGAGGTCAAGCCAGTGCTGTGAGATGGCATCCTGGCAGTCAGACTGACCACAACTTAACATGGCTTAACATTCTAAGTCTGTAAGGTCCACTAGTCATGGCTAAGAACCGCCCCCCCCACCAAATGGCTGAGCACTGCAATATTTATAAACTCACTGGCATGACTGGTGACGCTAACACCAAGTTTCTCAGGCTCCTATTGGAATATTAATAGTTGTGATTGCGTCTACACTACAGGAATGCTACGAGGATAGACCAGAAAGGCCTTGGCAAGTGTTTTCAGTTATAACTCTCACTACTATCACAATCGGTGGCTTGAGAACAGACTGCATTAATGGCCACACTTACTTCCTTCTATGAGCCCACACCAATGGCCCAACTCTGGGGAAATGGGAATCGCTGGTTTCCAGCATTGTTGGCTTGGTGGGCTCCAGGGGAGACTGATGCTCCTTCATGCAGATGATGGTTCTGAAGCCCAACAGTCAGACTAAAGGTCCAGAAATGACACCTACGGTGGGTGACCACCACGGAAGCTTACCACATAGAGCTTGCGCCAGATGACGGCCCATTCTCGCAGAGTGTTCGTGAGCTCCTGCACCAGGGGCAGCTCCCCAGGAATCACCGTCTCGTGCTGCCTACAGAGGACCAAAAGGATGCACATTTTATGTGCATGTTAGGAGCTGCCTTTCATGACCATCACACTCCTTGATGATCAAAGAATGGGGCCGCTGTGGTAGGGGTAACAGAGTTCAGAGAACTTGAACACATTATAAACATGAGAGAAAATATCAGGTGTTCAGAACAGCATAGTCTACAAACTAAGCTTTCCGATGGCATTTCCTGTGCCCAGTCTCTACTTCCCCATGTTGTCTGTCTCTGGGAGCCCCAACGGCCAGCCAGGTTGGTTTGGCTGGTTCCCTCAGGCACTTGCTTCATTTGGTAGAGAGGTGCATGTTATGTGATCTCACCCATGGCCTGCTGGCAGGGACTGACCCACGCCATCTTCTAGAAGGGATTGAGCTTTCTTCTCGTCTGTTGCTTCCCAGGATGGAAAATGAGGAGACAGCAACATTCACACTCAGTAGACTGGCACGGCATTTACTCTCAATTTGCACACTGTAACCGGCAGAACCACAAACCAGGTGCAGAGGAAGGTGTGAGTGTGAATTTCAGGTGGAGTAAGGGAGTACATTACAGTAACAGGACTCGTCATGAAGCACGTGCCGCATACCAACTACGAAAAGTTACAGATGACCCGTGGCTTATGAGAGTCTGGTTTTGCAAGTTTACAATGGCTGCAAAGTGTCCACTTAGAACTACCCGCTTTTCACTTTTAACACTGTGCCCAAGAAATCACATGAGGTATGCACACATTATCATAAAGAAGGCTTCGTGATAGACGATTCTGTCCAACTGCTAGTATAAGGTTTTGAGGGAACTAGAAATAGGTAGGACTGAACTATGATGTTTCATAGGTTAGATGGAGTAAATATACTTCTTGCTGCTAATTTTTTAGTGCATATTAATTATAAAAAACGATGGGCTTCACTGTGACATTGACTTATGATTTTTTCCAATATTTAAAAAAAATTTTTTTTGGTTTTTTTGAGACAGGGTCTCCCTGTAGCCCCAGCTGGCCTGAAACTTCACTATTTAGACCAGGCTGGCCTTGAATTCACAGAGATCTGCCTACCTCTGCCTCCCGAGTGCTGAGATTAAATAAAGGCGTGCACCATCTGGCTGATTTTTAAAATTTTACATATATAAATGTCTGCCCACATGTATATACGTGCACCATGTACGTGCCTTGTACCCATGAGGCCAGAAGAGGGAGTCAGATCCCTTGGAACATTACAGGCAGCTGTGAGCCACCATGTGATTTCTGGGAACTGAACTCCAGTCATCTGCAAGAGCAGCCAGTACTGAGCCATCGTGCCAGCCCTGACTTATGATATTTTTAACTCTAGTGGGTTTATCAGGATGTAACCACATCATAAGTCGAGGAGCATCTGTGTTTGCTGTCTGGGCGTCCTGCCTTTCATCTGCAGCTCTAGTTAGACTAGGACTCCCACTCTGCCTTCCCACCAGTGTGACACTTGGAGGCAGCCCAGGAATGGCCCACCAGAAAGAGGAGGAGGAGCCCTCGCTCTTGGTGCTGGCTCTACCATGGAAGGATGTTGAGAACTTGAGCACGTCGCTGCCTTTTGTCTTAAAACGAGGCTGCTAAGCTTAGGATCTCTCAATAAATATTCTTTCTAGGTTAGAGGCTCCAAGACTCTGGGACCAGCTTCCCTGTCCCCATGGACATCAACATGGATTCCAGTCTGATTTCTTAGCTCTTTCACCTCAGGAATTCAGCTGCTTCTCCCTCCTACTTTGAGTGTCTTGCCTTCCTTCGTTGTCACAAAGTCAGTACTGTCCAAGACAGATGATAGAAAGAAGAAATGAGCACCTGAACATAAACAGATCTTCTCTCTCCACAGCACATTCCCACGCATCACTTCACTAGAACGTACGTACATCAAGCTCATGTCAAGTCTTTTCCTCCAAAATGCTGTGGAAAACCCAAGGTGTCCTTACAGCTAAATGTTGGATTCAAGGTTCAGAGCCGAATAGTGTAGGCTGATGTCACTCCTCCCCCATTATTCATGTGGACCTACGAGCACATCACACACACACAGACACACACAGACACACACACACACAGACACACACACATACACACACACACAGAGTAAGCAGTCAGTAACTCCATCAGGGAGGTGTCTTTACTCTTTCTGGGAGGAACAAGAACAAAAAGAGGAGGCAGAGGGAGGAATTACGTGAGGGGAGGGTTTTCTCAGCAGGCAAGCGGAACCACAGAGATGAGGTCAACATCAGTGGCTGCAGGGTGTTCTTTCATGACACTCTTACGTGTTCAGCACTGTTCAGGAGTCCGGACTGGAACTTACCCTCGGTCTTCTACAGTTGCCTCTTTCAAGTGGATGTAGGTTTCAGGGAAAATACCCTACACAGAGAGAAGAACTTCTATTATACAGCCATAAGAATACATCCCAAAGTGAAGAGCGTGAAGACGCAAGAATGACTGTGAGCACCTTGGGTAAAGGAAATTCTCCAACTGAGTTTGCAGAACGTGAGTTGCGTTGACTGGCTACCTCTCAACAAAGACAAGATGGAAACACTGAAATGGTAGAAATTAAACTTGGGGCTCAGGGTACACAGGATGCTTTGAAAAGAAAGGCCAGAATGTCCCAATGGCTCAGAGTTCCAACAGTGGCAAGGGGTTTAGTATTGAGCTCCTAGAATCCTTCCAGATCCAACAGGACAGGATACTTCCATCAAAGGGCCTCTCATGAGTGAGATGGAGTCCATAAAATGGTAGTGGTTTTCTAAGTAATTCCTATCGGCACTTTCTCTGAAGATCAAATGCAAATCAGTATCAGTGACCTGGTGATTTTCATCATTTCACAGTCTCAAATTGGTTTCCCTTCAATAACCCAAAGACTATTATGACATTGCCCTCTAGGGAAAAGAAGACCCAAATGAAAATCATGAAGCTGCTGGGTAAATCTAGACAGTGGCAGTGGAGCACGAAACCATCCACGAGCTCTTGTAAATGCCAAAAGCTCCCTGTTTGTTTGCACAAGACTCTCATTGGCGGAGAGACACAGAAGTGCTGGAGAAGGCAGCACTGACCCTCGATTTACCACAGCTTCCATGGCACAGTGGGTGAGCAGTTGCCACCTTGGCTCAGTTACCCCAGCCCTGCTCATAGAAGAGCTGGCATGGACTCTATGGATATTACATGTTAGGGATGATTGATGACAAAGATGAGAGGATACCCAGCGGTCCAGAGACCATGGTTGAAGATGTGTGTGCACCCTGTGATCCTTAACTGGACAGGAACCCAGGGAACATCAACAGGGGCTGCTCTTGTGGCATTCGGTGCACGGTATTTGTCTGTGCACTGCTGTCTTTCTCTTTTCATCCTTTGCCAATAAAACAGGAAACATCCAGAACATTGGGGATTAGACTGATCTCAGCATGAGTGATGACATTTGTGTGGGGGGGAGTCTTTCAACTGCTTCAGGCAGAAGCAAAACGGCCATCTCTTCAACAGGCACAGGGAACCATAGAGAAACCACATGCCTTCTCTTTTGGTTGGAGGCAGCGGTGATAGGTGATGCATTAGTGAGAATGTGCTATTCAAATCCCTTTACTGATAAAACTGAGAACACACAGAGACAGGGCGACCTTAAGTTCCTTCATCACGGGTACACAGGATACAGAGTGATTTGGAAAAGCTGATTAAACAGTAATAAAAGCCAATAAAATTTCAGTGTAACATGGAAGACTTTGGACCGCTGTTGATATTTGAAAGAGGAGCTATGGTGATGTGAGGAAGGCAGCAATTATTATTAATCAACTACTGCCAGACAGGATTATAAAGGGTCCTCATATACTCACTGTGTATTTGTTCTCATAATGATCTTTTACTATAGTGTCAGTCTGTGAACCATATCTGCCGTCACCTTGCCCAGTTCAGTACTTGCTCAGCTAAAGAATTGTTTTGTTTTGAGACAGCGTCTCTCTGTAGCCCCCACTGGCCTGGAACTTACTATGTAGACCAGTCTGGGTCACAGAGATCCACCTGCCTCTGCCTCCCAAGCACTGGGATTAAAGGTGTGTGCCATCTTTAAGGCTGGGTGTCTAGCCTTCGCTAGAGAATTTTTATGCATAACACTTTTTTTCCCCCTCCCTTCTTATTGTTTTGAACATTGGCTCAATTCTTGATTTAGTCTCAGAATCTCCTCCCTCTCGAGTTCCTTCATTGGTCTACACTACTCTCAGCTCCCACTTTACTTTTATGTGTAATATATTTTACTTATTATTTTTATCTTGTGTGTGTGAGTGTTATGCCTGCATGTAGGTATGTGCACCCGTGTCGTGCAATGCCCGCAGAGGACAGAAGAGGCTGTCAGATCCCCCTGGAACCAGAGTTACAGACAGTTGTTAGCTGCCATGTGGGTGCTGGGATTCAAACCTGGGTCTTCTGCAAGAACAGTCAGTGTTCTTAACCTCTGAGCCATCCCTCCAGCCCCAAAATAACTTTTGACAGTTTGCTTTCTTTTCTTTTTCAATATTTTATTATTTTTATTTTATGTGTATGAGTGTATTGCCTGCATGTATGTGAGCGCAACCGTGTCGTGCAATGCCTCGGAGGTCAGAAGAGGGCTTTGGCTTCCCCTGGAACTGGAGTTAAGGATGGTTCGTAGCCAACATGTGGGTGCTGGGAATCGAACCCAGGTCCTCTGCAAGAACAGTCAGTGCTCTTAACTGCTGTGCCATCTCTCTAGGCCCATAATATAGTTAATTAACTTTTATGTAGTTAATTAACCATATCTGGACGTTTTCTCCCCATTCAAACTATTTGGAAGCAGCATATTTTTACATGTTTTTAACAAATTCACTGACACATAATAGTTGTCCATATTCACGGATGGGTTACAGGGATATTTCAGTGCATATATGGTGTTTGCCACCAAGCCTGACAACCCAAGCTCGATCCCCGAGGACCCACATGGTAGATGGAGAGAACTAACTCTTGCAAGTTGTCCTCTGACCTCCACATTCATGCCATGGAATCTGAATGATCGCATGCATACACACACAAAAATAAATAATAAATAAGTGTAATGAAAATTTAAAAATATATAATTAAGTAGTAGTCACCAATTTAAAATAAGACACAACATTGCTGAGGCTAGGTATGTGACTCCATGGTAGAACATGTGTTTAGTATGTGGGAGGTTTAATCCCAGGAACTAATGAAATAAACAACAAAACAAATCAAAAACCAGATGTAACTCTGCTAATCCAAAGAAAAATCCTTGTGGGACATTTTTCAAATCGAGAAGGTAAAGTTCTACTTAACATTCTGCAATTATAATCTGGTGACTAGTTCCTCTTAGTCCTTGGGAATCAGCCAAGATAGAGGGACTCAGAAATACAAACAAATGATGACTTTGAGACATTGGTGTTGACTGTAAACAAATAGTCTATACAGCTGTGCAGACACAAGGATGTTGACGTGGAGAAAACACTCCTCACCAGCCTGTCGTTCGTGGCCTTATCTGCAGCATCGTAATGCTATGACAGTACTTGGCTATATGGTCACTTAGTCACTCTTGTAAATGTGACACGTAGAGCCTTCCCCATGCCACTATGGCACACAGAGGCCAGAGAAAATCTGCACGCTGTATCTCTGATGCACCTTCTCTTTCAGTTCTGCCTTTCTGTTCTCAATCTATTCACTTGAGGAAAAAAATAAGCTAATGATTTTCGATGTTATCCTGTCCACGATCCTGTCACGATCAATCTTCAGTCAGTTTCTTCAAAGCTTTAGCTATCGTCGATTTGTAAAGCCACTAGCTCCTTTCATCATGACTCTAAATGGCTAGGTTGGCTTCTAAATGACACCAATAATTTCCATGGAAACAATAGGCCTTTCAAATAGCTCTTCCCCTAAGACAGCAAGAGGCGGGATGGCATAGGAGGGCATTGCCAGTAGGCTGACCCTCTTAATAAAGGGGTGTCAAAACTGAACAACGTTCAAGACCAATGCCTTTAATTCCATCTATTTTTCTTGGATCTCTGCACAGAAAGATAATTTAGTTTTAAAAACATCACATCGATGCACAGGCCTTGTCTGTTGTCATATGGGTGTGTATTTGAGTTTTTCATTAACAAGGGAGCAAGGAGCTCTTACTGAAATATTTTTTCCCAAAAGGTGAAGTTTTAAGCTTCAAGGTTTTAAAGAACACTTTAATATATAGCAATATTACAAACAAATGCTGAGCTCAGATGCTGACTGGTCTACCTAGTATTTCAGGCAGACAACAGGGCACCACTAGCTAGATGGATTTGGACATGTTAGGAAAGCTTGGGATTGCCTTAGAAACCAAGATCTTCCACAATGGAACAAATCCTTACATAGCGAGGTGGTCTGGGAACTTGTTTCAATAGTACCAATCTGCTTTTCCGTCACTGTTATAGTGGGCTCAAACGCAGGGCCTTATGCATGCTAGGTGAGTATCAGCCATTGAGATACAGCACTAACTCTATACATTTGGAGACAGGGGCCCAAAAAGTTACTCAGGCTGGGCTTGAACTCACTTTGTAGCCCAACCAGGCCTTGACCTTATGATACTCCTGCCTCAGCCTCCTGTATCTGGGACAACAGGTGTATACCACCATGCTCAACTGATTTTTATATTTCATAAAACTTTGAGAAAGTTTTGTGTTCACTTTTTAAAATATAGAAAAGGATTGGAAATTAAGTGGCCTGAATATTCTTTGTCACTAACAAATTCAAAACCACAAAGTTGTGTGTGTGTGTGTATGTGTGTGTGTGTGCACGTGCATGTAATGGGGGTCAGGGGGTCAGGGCATATGTGCCATGGCTTGAGTAGAGGTCAGAGAACAAATTCAGAAGGTGGTTCTCTCCTTCTACTGTGAGATCCAGGGATCAAACTCAGGTCATTAGGTTTGCGTGGCAAGTGCTTTCACCTGCTGAGCCATCTTGCAAGCCCCAAGTTGCTAACTCTTACTGTGCTCTGAAATAACTTCCACTTCCATAATTGTGAGTAAAAATAGGGACTAACAGGGCTAAACCCACATCCAGAGGGCATGGGATGCCAGCGCCAGCTCCCTCTAGCCCCTCCACACTCTCGTCACTCCAATGCATCTGCCCTCCATACTGGTTTCTACGACAAGATCAGAGATGAAGTCAGCAAGAGACAACGTGGAAACCGTTCATCTGGAAATGACACACAACAGACAACTCTAGGGCCTCACAGGGGCAAAGGACCTCACTGGAGAAGCTCGTACCGGCAGGGACAGCAAATACTCCTTTGTTTTGTTATATTATTAAATTGTCAAAATGAATAAAATGTGTATACACAGTTATGCAAATACTGTGTGATTGAGGAATCAACTTCAGCCATCCTCACTCTTGGGCTTTCACAGCCTCTACCTTGTAGGAAGGTGATCTGAGGCCCTGTAATCTTTTGCAATTTGAGTGTTTAATACTAGCCTACCTGCACCGGATCACATCTGACCCATGACGTGGTTCGAAGAGCAGGAACTGTGAGTTGTTCTTCCCTCTTTCCCCTCATAAATCCAAAAGTGTGCTTCTCTCTCTTGCTACACAGGCTAGCTGTGAAATAGACTGTGCTCTTTCAAAAGAAAGTGCTGACAGGTTGCACTACCCCAGCAAGCAACATCAAAGGAACAGTGCTGATGGGGTCTAAAACAAACAAGGAGGGTGTTAGCAGAACAAACAGACTGCCTTTAGCTTGATGGCTAGCTGCTCTGACACTAACTAGGAGAGAACCATCCAGCCAGGTCAGTGTTTCCCAAACTTTGCCCATGATGAATTCTAAGAAATATATTTTTATGGCAGTTCAGTAAAACACAATAAAAAACACAAACTACATAAACATTAATATCTAAGGCAAACTTGTCGTGAGGTTCCATTTTGTTTTCTGTAAAATCTTGGGTATAATCTACAAGAAATGACTTGATGATGTATTACTGGGTTTGTGGGGCCCTACAGTATGAAAACCACTCTTTGCCCATTTGACAATGAGGGAAAAATTGAGTGACAGAACACTTCAGTTCTAGGATTTTAGCATTAAAAGGGGAAAGTGCATTCTGCCCCTGCCCTTCCTGAGAGAGGCCCCTTAGAGCACTGGTACTGTACGGCCTCCTTGTTCAAGCTCAGGGCCAGGGAACAGGAAGTCAGAAACCTCCTCTTAAATCAGTTGGAGGGAAACAGTCCATGGGACATACATCATTCCCGTTGAGCACCAAGGTCAAGAGTATTTGTTTTCAGATCAAAGGAAGGACCATCGAGAAGAAAGCAAACTAGCTCTAGAGACAGTAGATAAAGAAGTCAAACAGCATCACATAAAACCAGTAGACAGACTTCAAATATATGACAAAAACTAGTTAGGGCTAGAGACATGGCTCAGCAGGCACAGATTCTTGCCACCAAGCCCTGAATTCAGTCCCATGGACCCATATGATGGAAGGAGAGAATGGACTCTCAAAGTTCTCGTGACACCTCTACATGCACACAGTGGCACATTTTATACACACACACACACACACACACACACACACACACGAAAGAATGGATAAATAAATAAAAACTGTACATGATAAATAAGTCATACCTTCTTAGCTTTGTTCTGGAGAGTATATCCTCTATACCAGCCTGTAGGGGTAAGAGAAAAAGAAACATTTTATTTATGCTTTCTGGGATTACATAAAGATAGCAGCAACACACATTTACAGGTTCTACCAATTAGATTGAGATGGAAACCAAGGGATAATTAGCAGAACATTAGAATGTGAACCATTTGGATTTTTACATAGTAAAAGTTCTATCTTGGAGCTATATTCTCTTAATAAACTAAAGGATTTCACCTAGCAATAATACCATATTTACTCCTTTGGAGAAAGGATAGAATACAGAATATAAACAAGACAGAAAACAGCCCAATCTTTTTTTTTTCTTTTTTGGAGAGAGGGCCTCCTCATAGCCCCAGCTGAGCTAGAACTCACTATGTAGACCAGGCTGGCCGCTAACTCACAGAGACCCACCTACCTCTGCCTCCGGAATGCTGGGATTAAAGGTGTTTGCCATCACATCCAGCTCAGCCTGACCTCTTAATGCTTTACTGCTATTGTTACTCAACACATGTCTTTGCTTGAATAAACAGACTTTCATTGTATACATATACATGTATGTCTATGTTCATACATTCTATGAGTTACATTATAGTATTAAATAGGTATTTCAGGGCTGGGAAGACAACTCAGTAGGTAAGTACTTGCTCCACAAGCATGAAGACTGGGGTGCAGCAGCAAGCACCTGTAATTCCAGCACTGGGAAGCAGAGACGGGAGGATCCCAGGGGCTCACTGGCTGGCCAGCACTGCTGAAATGGGGAACTCCAGGTTCAATGAAAGACCCTGCCTTAAAAAATAAGGTGGAAGCCAGGCATGGTGGCGCATGCCTGTAGTCCCAGCACTTGGAAGGCAGAGGCAGGCAGATCTCTGTGAGTTCAAGTCCAGCCTGGTCTACATAGTGAGTTCCAGGACAGCTGGGACTATAGGGAGACCATGTCTCAAAAAGAACCCCTGCAAAAAAAAAAAAAAAAAGGTGGAGAGCTAAAGAGAAAGACACCTATCATGGACCTCTAGTCTCTACGTGGCACTCATACATGCACACACCAACAGACACAGACACACACATACGCACACACAGTTACTTTAAATATAAAGTCTACTGCTCTGCACTCTCCAGGTCATGAACCACGATTGCGAATCAATTTTTTTATTGCAGTGAGAAACTATCTATGCAAATATTCACATCAAAGACATTCAAACAGATAATAAAGCAACATCTTACACAATCCTTGGCAACACTATCTGTATTCTGTGAAATTTAAAAAAAAATAAGACTTCATTGTACTGTCTACTCTGAGGCTTTAGGTAAAGGCTCTGCTTCGTTTGTTTCTTTATTATTTTAGAATAGGGTGTCACACCACCCCAGCTGGCCTCAAACTCACAACAATCCTCCTGCCCCAGCCTCCCAAGTGTAGAGATAATAAGAATGCACCATCAAGTGTGGTTTGACTTCATTTTTAAAAAATCCAACAAGACATTACCTTATATGCATTTTCCCACCCTTCATCTTGGCCTGTACAACTTAATGTGCCCATAAACAAACATGGTTTTTAAAATCAAGGGCAATTTTATTAGAATTTAAGAGAAAAACACCCAGGGCAGGCAAGCTGTAAATCTCAGCAGCTGCTCAGAGAAGGACAACGGAGGAGAGAAGGAAAAAAGCCATGCCTTTGAGTTAAGCTGGCATGGAGGTCCACCCCAGGGCAGCAGGCAGCCAGGTGGGGGGAGAAAGGCTTTAGAGAAAGAGTAAGTTGTTCTGACCAGCAACTGACAGAAAAAGACGGATGGATGG
>NW_008336255.1:241455-242941 GCF_000622305.1 Nannospalax galili | reverse complement strand
AAGGAAGGAAGGAAGGAAGGAAGGAAGGAAGGAAGGAAGGAAGGAAAGTTGCATCTTTCTAAGCCCTAGGACTTAGAAATGTAGACAGACCCAACCTCATAGCAGCTTGTAGGGACTCCCAAACAAATATTAAAATTACTGAACACCTAGCATGGGCAGTTTTCCTGAAATACTATTCCTCATACCCCATCCCCATCACCTCAGGCATCAGTGTGTCAGTGGTCATCCTGCCTCAGGAAACTCTATTGTAAATAGCACCCGCATGTAAGGTGACCATATCCAGATAGTGACTAGATAAAAACAACTATAATATAGAATCTGCCCATAGGGTTGTAGAATCATCTCATTTTTGGTCCATAAGAAATCAAACAAAATATAGTTTCATAATCTACGTTTGACATGTTATGAGTATAGACCTGAGTTGGCCACTTTGTTTTTAGATTCAGTAAAACTTTCATAAATTTTAAAATATCAGTGGAATTAAAAATGTAAAGGGCTTTGCTCTATTTTGCAAGGAGGGGTGTGGGATTTTGCTGTGGAATTGTCGTCTGCATCAAGGCTACATGATTGAGAAAAGAATCTCTTAACAGGAAACACTGGCCCCAATTCAGAGAGCCACAGTGCAGACAATCCAGTTAGGCAGAAGTATAAGTTAAACAATTCTTCCTGGGGCTCAAGGGTCTACACACATCTGTACACACAAGCTTGCTTCTGCCAGGATGTGAAAACTGTTTTGTACGAATGGCTGTCTTCAGCATCACCCTGAACCAAGGGCAGAGCTAGAGGCCAAGCTAAGAAACAGTTCAGAGTCTTTGCTAAGCATTTTTATCCGTCAAGACCTATAAAACTAAGAAATCACAATCTAGACTCTGATCCACCTTCTGGATCAGAATTTATCTGCACTTCTGTAAACGGTGTTTTGCACAGCCATTCATCATAAAATTATGCTTTCTAAACCTGTCATCTTGGGGGGGTCCTTTCCTTATAACCTCCTAGCTTTTCTCTAGAATCGTGCATGTTAACTGCTAAGAAAAAACACAAAATAGGCTGGACTCATCCAAATGAACGCTCATTCTCCTTGGCACCAGGCACTGTAAGAACAGTGTCTGTATCTAGGATTTCAATCACATTCTTACTGTCAGAGCTTCAGGAATTCAACTGTTAATAATCCCAAGGGATATGATCACAGCTCACCCATGTGTTTGCTATTTCTGTATTATAAAACAGGGTTGAAATACAAGCAAGAACACAATTCTCCAATTAAATCCCCAATATTTAAAGTAAGATGGTCATAATTAGTTTGATGTCAGACTTCAGGACACAACATGATGTCAAGAGGCAGCTAAGGGTGTAACAGGAGGCAGCTTATAGTCAAGCAGTGAACAAGGAGCATGAACTGGCAGGTGTACTCCTAAATTACCACATAATTACAGTGAGGGAAAGGTGGGGGATGGGCAGTCCAGAGACTCTTACTTACATTTTAGTG
>NW_008336255.1:237692-241326 GCF_000622305.1 Nannospalax galili | reverse complement strand
TAACTCCAGTCACAGGGGATCTGGCAGCCTCTTCTGACCTCCATGGGCATTGCAAGACACGGGTGCACTTACTTACATGCTGGCAATACACGCATACACATAAAATAAAAATAATAAAAATTTTTTAAAAAGTTTACAGGGGCTGGAGAGATGGCTCAGCAGTGAAGAACACGGGCTGCTCTTGCAGAGGACTTGGGTTTGGTTCCCAGCACTCACATGGCAGGTAACAACTGTTCGTAACTCCGGTTCTAGGGGATCCAATGTCTTCTTCTCATCTCTACAGGCATTGTACAACATGGGTACATTTATACACATGCAGGTAAAACACTTAAACACATAAAGTAAATAAAATAAAATAAAATAATGAGCCTACAGCAACCACGTAGAATAAGCTGTGTTCCAGGAGGTGAGACATCATTTCTGTTTCCCTGGACTGCCCAAATCTGGAATAAAAACCTGTTTCTTCTGATTTGAAACTATCAACGTCCCTAATGCTACCATCAAATGGCCCACATCTAGGTTCACACAATCTCCATCGGTCAAGACTCTACCATCTGCCCATTTCATTTCACCTGTCCCAGGGATGGTCCTTTGAGCTACAAGACACTATCTGGCCAAACAGGTGGTACCTAACAGATACTCTACTTGGTTCTGGTCCTTCTATATGCAGTCAGTCAACAAACATTAAGCACTAACTCAAGCATCATGGTACAGTAGAGAACAAGCACTATCTCGTAGATTATACGCTGGTGTTTGAAAACACACACACACATGTGTGAGAATGACTGAACTAAGAAGAGGGGTAAATAGAGAGTCACGCAGAGTCTGGGGATGTGGGGCATTGGATTAGATATGATTAAAAACATATCAGTCTGAGAAGCTAACAGGAACCACAACATCTCAGGAAAGAAACTTTCAGACAGGCTCAAATCCAAGGAGAAATCAAGGAGGCAAGAGTTCTGTCCAAAGACAGAAGGAGCTTGGTGTGAGGGAGGGAGACAGGGAAGGGGCATCGTGAAGGTGGGAGACAGGTGTGATTCTCTACCCATTAGATTTGTCAGGGAAACTTAACAAATACTGATGCCTGGGCCACATCCCCAAATATTCTTATTTAATCAAGCCCAGACTTTGAGCTTCTCAAAAGATCCCTGGTGGCGCTAATGCACAGACAGGATCATTACCCTAGGATCATTACCCCAGGCAGAAGTGCCATGTACTCTCAGAAATCTCAGTTTTAGTCTGAGCACTGGAGCCATGGGAGATGGGGGTAGGTGCCATTACGTCTCACACTTTTAAAGGAGCACACTGTTTGCTATGTGAGAATGGACTGGAGGAGATGAGACGCAGTAGGAAGAGGGCGGAGACTGGTGGGTGCTTTGAAAATGGGAAGTGATAAAAAGACTTGTGATACATTTACGAGCAGCAGGAGTTGCTCATGACTTCACTGACAAGGAACGGAGGAAGCAGGAGAGTTTAGCTCTTGGGCTTACGCAAATAGGTGCATAGTATTATTCTATGGTACAGGAAGGTTTAATAAAGGAAAGCCTTGGGGGACGGGAGAAGGGATAGGCAGGCCCTGAGTCTTCAGCTTCGTTCCCTGGACAACTGAGTCCTACGGGCACGAGGTAGAGCATGGGGGCTGGGAGGGAACCCAGAGGACCGGCCTGATATGGCAGCTCAGAGCCCAAGTAGGACCATTCATAGTAATAACTATTTAATAACTGACCTTTTAAAAGGAGGGAAACACTTCTATCATAAACCATGGGTATGAAACAGAAGTCAGGCCGTAGGGAATCAAGACAAAAGGAATCAACTCTAGCAAAGAAATGTGATCAGAATACAGTCTCTTACCACTGGTACTACACAGGCATAACGATCCATTCAACAGTTGTCAGAAAGGAACAAATAAGATGCAGCGGTACTGGGTTATCAGTGAGGGGAAGGAGGCATTATGTGGAGTCACTGAGACACAGGAGCTAACTTAGCGCCCATAACAAGAAATACATAAAATGGAAAATGAAGGTACCGAGTTGTAACTGGACAAGAGTAGGAAGATTTCAGAGAGAACTGAAACCCCTCAGAAGTGACAAGGAGTTGGGAAAACTGCTGTTTTCCATTATAGACTTGTAAAACGAACTTTTTAAGTTATTTACCCTTATGACTGATACAATTTAAAATTGAGAAAAATACTGTTCAATTCTGATAAGCCAAGCAAAAGCAAAACTGTAACAAAAGAGAACAAGTCAGAAAAAGCTGAGGGCAACACGGAGTCGACTAAAAAGAAGACTGAGAGAATTTGGGGAGGCAAGTGATATAATAGTTTTACCCAGGCATAGTGGCACATCCCTGTAATCCCAACACTCATGTGGAGGCAGGAGGATGAGGAGTTCAAAGTCATCCTCAGATACATAGTAAGTATGAAGCCATCCTGGGATACATGAGACCCCATCTCAACAAATATATATATATATATATATATATATATATATATATATATATATGTCAAAATTCACTGAATTATATACTTATGTAGTGAAAATTAAAAATTATAAATCTTTTATGTAAAAAGACACAACTGGATGCAACCATACACCCACTGACAATGACTAAAGTCAAAAAGACTGACCATGTCCAGAGTTAACACGATAAGAAGTCTATGACTTAAATATTCCTGTGCCTATGTATTTGCCCAAGATAAATGAAGGCATACATCCCAAAATGCTTCACAAGGATGCTACTGGTGTTTTACTCTTCAAAGCTCAAGGTGGACCCCAATGGAATGCACAATGAAATATGAGCAAACTAATTATGGCATATTCACGTATTATTTATTTATTCACATTTATTTGTTGAGTGTGGCGCAGGCATCAGTATTTTTTTAAATATTATTCAGCAATACAGAAAAATTCTTATATATAACATTATGCATGAACCTAAAAACCATTATGAGGTGTGAAATCCCACTGGCATAAAGCTGACTAGGGGGTAATACTAATTGTTGCCAGATAGAAATAAAAACAGTGCTCGTTGACAGGGGCTGGGAATTGTGTGGAAGAAAGCACCACGTAGTCTTCTGGAGTGAGGTATGTAAGCTATATTCACTTGATAAAACTTACAATTATTTGTCTAAGATGAGTGCACATAAGTTTTTGCTACAGTTCCTTTAAAGGTGGAAAAGGAAAGGAAGAAAAAAACCCTATCAAGTAAGTATTACTCTATAATCACCTCAAAGTAAAACAGAATGGCATCGCTCAAATATGGCTGAAGATTCTTGTTTGGAATTGCTTCTGAAATGAGTTGGGGTCAGGTGAAAATAAAAAAACCATAGAAATATTTCTTTATGGCTTTGTCTCTTGTCTCCTCGATGACAGTATTCATCCTGATTGCTCCGAGCATGCTCCAAACTGACTCTGAATGAATTTTGTTATTTCCAAATGTTTAAAGCATAGACCTGCAATTCATTTACTCAATCAACAGTCAACACTAGAAAATCAAGACACAGTGTTTCCTTGCCTTAAATTTTACTTTACAATGGAAAGGAAAAAAAAAAAAAAGAACACACACACACACAAAACATAGACAAAATTTCACACAGGGATGCACACTATGAAGGAATGCAAGAGAAACGTGGACA
>NW_008336255.1:204128-230647 GCF_000622305.1 Nannospalax galili | reverse complement strand
GAGGTGATTATAGAGTAATACTAATTGTTGCCAGATAGAAATAAAAACAGTGCTCGTTGACAGGGGCTGGGAATTGTGTGGAAGAAAGCACCACGTAGTCTTCTGGAGTGAGGTATGTAAGCTATATTCACTTGATAAAACTTACAATTATTTGTCTAAGATGAGTGCACATAAGTTTTTGCTACAGTTCCTTTAAAGGAGGAAAAGGAAAGGAAGAAAAAAACCCTATCAAGTAAGTATTACTCTATAATCACCTCAAAGTAAAACAGAATGGCATCGCTCAAATATGGCTGAAGATTCTTGTTTGGAATTGCTTCTGAAATGAGTTGGGGTCAGGTGAAAATAAAAAAACCATAGAAATATTTCTTTATGGCTTTGTCTCTTGTCTCCTCGATGACAGTATTCATCCTGATTGCTCCGAGCATGCTCCAAACTGACTCTGAATGAATTTTGTTATTTCCAAATGTTTAAAGCATAGACCTGCAATTCATTTACTCAATCAACAGTCAACACTAGAAAATCAAGACACAGTGTTTCCTTGCCTTAAATTTTACTTTACAATGGAAAGGAAAAAAAAAAAAAAGAACACACACACACACAAAACATAGACAAAATTTCACACAGGGATGCACACTATGAAGGAATGCAAGAGAAACGTGGACAAGGCAGACTTCAGTAGACGGCTACTCGAGAAAGTGTGGGTACAAGTCCTCTGAGGAGGGCCATCTAAGCTGAAGTCTACATGACTCATGCGGCCGTTCATTCATTATACATAAAAACGCTTATTGAACACAAGTGTGTCAGACATTGTCTTCCAGGAGGAAGGAAACAGATCCATAAACAAGTAACCAAATACAAAAGGGCCTTTAATGGAACTGCTTGGAGACTCTGATGCACGAAAGACAGTTATGAATATGCTACAGACTCAGAGGCAATTACTGAGGAATGTTGAAGGCTTCCTGGGCAACGAAAGTACCATTAGATGTGTAAGTTATAGAATGTTCCATAAAAGCACCTTTTATTTTGCCAACACAAGATAAATGTGTTTTCCTGCTCACATACATATAAAAGATCAATAAATTATGTTTATCCCCTCAGAAATTAAAGGCCAGGAACAGGGAGGGAGTTCTGTTTTATAGCACCCACAAGACACAAAGGCAGAGAGGAGGCTTACACAGAGAAGGAGCAGGTGTTAAATCCTGTTGTTTTTGCTTTAAGGGTCTCTGGTCTGGTAGCTTAATTAGGACAAAGTCAAAGGTTGCATCCCTGTGGACCAGGTAAACCTGTTATATTTCCAGGGCCAGAACCTGCCCACCCATCCCCAGTGATCTGTTTTCCAACAGAAGCCTGCAAAGCCTCAAGGAAGCTGGGCAGAGCTGGGTACAAGCCCTCACAGGATTGAGAAAGGCTCAATATGAAACCCCTCCTTAGAGAGGACGGTGGTACAGTGGTAGGGTACCTTCATCCATAGGGGACACCCTCCAGCCTCCTCAGAACACACCTACCACCTGCTGCCTCCCAGAGCTCTGAGCATCAGCTGTTCACATCTCAACACACTAGGCAACTCACTGGGCTTTTGCAAATAAGCTCCAAGAAAAAGTCAAAGGATTCAGATGTATAAAGGAAAATTTCTTTAGTTTCTTTACATAGGATAAATCAGTCTTTGGGGAAGTAAAGCTGATGATGGAAGTTTGAGCTTAAAGACCCAGAGAACCCGAAATCCTTACTTAAAAAACACAAACAACTAAAAAGGCTTTTCTTTTACAACTAAGCCGAGTATGTAAACACAGGTCTTCCACATAACAGCACATAACTGTTTCTTTCCTTCACATCCAGCTGTTTCCATGCCTTTGCTTCAAGGACAGCAAACAGAACACTCAGGACACAGTCCTTTGGATGAGGGAAGCTTAGTCCTGGGCCCTATCAGCTTGAGACACACCATCCACCCAGGAAAGAGAAAGATGTGGCTTTCAACTTTTATTTTATTGTGCTTCTTTTTAAGACAGGTTCTCATGTAGCCCAGGCTGGCTTCAAACTTCCTGTGTAGCTGAGGAGAACTCTGAACTGATCCTCCTGCCTCAGTCTCCCAAGTGCTAGGATTATAGGCATATACTACCACACCCAGCTTCAACTTTTATTTAATTAAATTTGTTAACAATTTCATAACATATACATAATGCATTCTGATCACTCTCACCCAACTCTATCCATTTATTTATTTATTATTTATATTGTTGTTTTGGTGGTGGTGTTGTTTTGAGACAGGGTGTCCCTGTAGTACCAGCTGGCCTGGAATCACTATGTAGACCAGGCTGGACTCTATCTCACAGAGATCTGCCTGTTTCTGCCTCCCAAGTGCTGGGATTAAAGGCATGCACCACCACACCCCAGCTCTCAACTTCTATTTTTTTAAGCAACAGAAAAGGATCCTTGTTTGTAGAGCCTGCTATCCATCAAGCACTCAACAAACATTTGACGAATATATTAATGAGAAATCAAGATTTCTTTGGCCTAGGTATCTAGTGGGAAAGTACAGAGCAGCCTGCTGGAAAGGGTGTGAAATGAAATCTGTGCCTAAAAGACACAGCCCAATGTAAGGAGGGTGGATAGAATTGGAAGGACCTCCAAAGAACAAGGCCCTGCTCACTATGAGGAAAACACATCTGGGGTCTGCAGGCCACTGCCAATCTAATGTAATGAAGCCTTCAATCACTTAAAACTCCCTTCTTCAAAAAGATCACACATACACACACACACACACACACACGCACACACACACACGTTATTTTTAAGATCACTATCCCACAATATCTAACTCTAGTTAAAAATGCTAAGATGGTTTCATCTGGTTGCCTAGGATGGATGGTAACAAAAATCAGAGGTTCCTCTTTTCAACTAAAAAATATCTCCACAGGAGCTGGAGAGATGGCTCAGCGGTTAAGAGCACCCTTTTATAGAGGACCCAGGTTCGTTTCCCAGCACCCACATGGCAGCTAACAACTCCAATTCCAGGGGATCCAATGCCCTCTTCTGACATCCATAGGCACTGCACAACACAGGCATACTTACATTCATGCAGGCAATACACGCATACATATAAATTAAAAGTAATAAAAATTTTTAAATTTTATTTATTATTTTTATTTTATGTGTATGTGTGTATTGCCTGCATGTAGGTAAGTGCACCCATGTTGTGCAATGCCCGTGGAGGTCAGAAGAGGCTGTCGGATCCCCTGGGACTGGAGTTACGGACAGTTGTTAGCTGCCATGTGGGTGCTGGGATTCGAACCCAGGCCTTCTGCAAGAACAACCAGTGTTCTTAACCGCTGAGCCATCTCTCCAGCCCATAAAATATATTTTTTTTAAAAAAGGGATAGGTTAGTGCTGTTGTAATGAAATGCTTCTTCTAATAAAAAAAAAAAAAAGAAAGAAATATCGTCAACATGAAAAAAAAAAGGGAAATATCTCCACAAAGGAGCAAAGGGATCTAGTCCCAGTGTTACAGGGTAGAAGCAGGACCACGTCATAGTGAACAGAGGGAGAGGGGACAGATCTAAATGTGTCCACTGCAAGGTGAAGATGTGCCTCTGAGGCGCTTCACACAGCTTCTTCTCTGGGTGGGTAAACACTGTCACTCTAGTACTCAATTCCCTAATTCCTAACTGAATCTTGACCTCACAGTGGTTTGATGATGGGCTGTTTCACAATGGTGACAAAATACCTAAAGCATTTTTTTTACAAAAGTTACACACCAAAAAATGTCAATGGCCCAGCAATCAAAGGCAGAAGGAGCCTGCTCTACTGTTTTGTGCCCTTCCCCACCCCTTGATCCAACCAAGATCCCTGGAGACCGAAATCAGCGACACAGTGAGCTCCTGGGAAGGTGCCTTTGGGGCATTCTGAAAAGTTGTGCTTCCAGGTTCACTTGTCTCTATAGATTCATGGCCAGCTGCTCAAATGGGTCAACTCCACGTCCTAGTTCATGATGGTATAATGGAATGAAGGTACCACTCAGAAAAGGGCTGTAATGTCCACATGAAGATTAGACAGATGCCTATGCCCAAGTGACATATGCTAAGGATGCATTTCCGATGCATATCAAGTGAATCTTAAAGATGGAACTGGAAGGCATCTTCTGTTTACAAGATTTAATCTGAGGGCCAAGAGCTATCTCAATTGGCAAAATCCTTGCCACATAAGCATGAGGAGCCGAGTAGGATTCACAATACCCACAAAAAAGCTAAGTGTAGTGTATGCTTATAATCCCAGCAATGGGGAGGAGGAGACAGGGGGATGCTTGGAGCTCACTAGCCAGCCAGCATGGCCTAGTTGCTCAGTTGTAGGTCTCAGTGAGATCCTGTCTCGACAAAGTGGGAAGCCCTGAGGAACGGCATGTAAAGTTGTCTTCTTACCTTCACACACGAGTATAGACGCATAGACAGACAGACAGACAGACAGACACACACACACACACACAAAGATGCAATCTAAGAAGAGACATTTCAGTGGTTCCAGTGTTTATGTTTTTCGTAAATCCATTCCTACTGCCATGGATATCTTTTGAAAAACACAGCTCAGGAATGAATGTCACCAGCAGTTGTGACTGACATTCAGGTGAAGGTCAAACAGATGTGGGAAGTGACCAAGCACACTCAGCAAAACACGGTAAGGCCCAATCTGCTTCCAAGGTCAACTCCAAAATACCTGCATGCAGAGCATGCCATGAAATTCAAGCTGCTGGGCTCACTGCCATTTCTGTTTGGAAGGCCAGTTATTTCTGCAACTAGGTCACAATGACTGTATGGATTCAGAATTCTAATAAACTCCCGTGAGCTTGACCAGTCCAGTAACAAAAATGTTACAAATATGTGGAAGGCCCTAGTGCACCCAGTAAAATTTAGACATACTCTTAAGCTCTGGTGTGTGTGTGTGTGTGTGTGTGTGTGTGTGTGTGTGTGTGCACTGCATGCATGTGGGGTCAGAGGACAACTTTCTGGAGTCACTTCTCTCATTGTGGGTTCTGGAGATCTGAACTCAGGCTGTCAGGCTTACACTGCATGTTGGTTTAGCCAACACAAACTAGAGTCACCTGGGAAGAGGGAACCTCAACTGAGGCATTTCCTCCATCAGACTGATCTGTGGGCGTGTCTGTGAAGCATTCTCTTAATTCTACTTGATGTAGGAGGGCCCAGCCTACTGTGGGTGGTGGCATCCCTAGGCAAGTGGGCCTGAGCCACATTAGGAAGGTAACTGAGTAAGCCAAGGGAGCAGCAGGCACTGGCACTGTCCCCGCATGTTCTTTGCTTCTCTTCCTGCCCTGGACATCACAACAAAAGAAAGCAAACCAGGACACACAGCAAAGTTTTCCCACTGAGCCATCCTGTCAATTTTATGATGGTTGGGATTGAGTCTGGTATCTTGTGCATGCAAGGTTGAGAGCGCTACCACTGAGCTACATACCCAGGCCCGGATTCTTTTTTATTTGTCTTGTTTAGTCTTTTGGTCTCTCACTTGGCTTATGGTCATTAAGCACGGCTGATCAAATAAAGAAATGAGTATGAAGAAGGGAACAAAGGCTTTGAGGGTCTTGGAATTCGTCATGGCCATGAGACAACAGAAAATGACAGCCCATCTTAAATCAATTCTCAGGAAGCTAGATGCCTTCTGTCCTAGTCTTCCTTGAATTGCTCTGACAAAACACGCTGACCAGTACCAACTTGGGGAGGAAAGGGTTTCTTTGACTTACATCTCCCGGGTCAGATTTCATCACTGAGGGAGCCCAAGGTAGGAACTCAAGGCAGGAACCTGGAGGCAGGATCTAGAGCACAGACCATGGAGGAACTCTGCTTACTGGCTTGTTCCCCTGGCCCCTGCTCAGCCTGCTTTCTTACACAATACAGGACCACCTGCCCAGGGGTGGCACCACCCACAGTGGGCTGGGTCCTCCCACATCACTCAACAATCAAGAAAATGCCCCACAGACATGGCCACAGGTTGGTCCAATGGAGGCAATTCCCCAGTTGAGGCTCCCTCAATCCAGATGTGTCAAGTTGACACTAAAGCTATCCAGCTCACCTTCCTATATCACATGGCCAAGGAAGGGTTTTGATTACAGCATCATAGAAAAATGATTATAAAAAACTTTAATTTTTTTTCAAATATAGTCTTCCCTTTTTCATATCTTTGCTGAGAAGATTGATCAACAATGATGACAAAATTTACCAGGTAATTTATCTGCCATTGCACCGTTACTACTCACTGATTTATAAAGAAGAGATTCAAAACATTCACTGCCCACATCAGAATCTCTTCTTATTTCTTTTCACTTTATAATTGGACATCCTCAATTTAAAAAAAAAATTGAAAGGCAAAGCTCCAAAGCCCAAAATGATTTTGAGTTCTGGAATGAAGGTGTAAGTGGAAAACTCCACTCCCCACCAGGGGACATGTTGCATCTGAAAGGCAGCTATACTAAAAATACTGTACAAAATAATCTTTAGGTTATATATAGCAGGTACATATGAAACATAACATGAAGTTAATGTTTTTACTTGGGTCTTCAAGATATTTTATTATGTGTATGTAATAAGTAGATATTCCAAAATCAAAAAAAATTGAAAATTAAAAATCCTCTAGTTCATGGGTTAGAGACATGGCTCAGCAGTGAAGAACACTGTCTATTCTTGCAGAAGACCCGGGTTCGAATCCCAGCACCCACACGGCAGCTAACAACTGTCTGTAACTCCAGTTCCAGGGGATTCAACAGCTTCTTCTGTCTTCCGTGGACATTGCATGACATAGAAGCACTTACCGAGATGCAGGCAATACATGCATACACATAAAATAAAAATAATAAATAAAATATTTTTTAAAAAATCCTCTAGCTCCAAGCATTTTGGATAAAGGATGCTCAGCCTACATGCCAGGATGGACTGGTTGATTCAGGTGCATTTTGCTGTCTCTTTCTATACAGAAGTAATGTGTCTACTAGGGAACCCACAAACATATACACTTCTAATTTCTCTCAACATTTCAGGGTTTCCTATTTTCCCTGGTTCCTACCCAAACATTTGTGCTACCCTCTGAGTCTTTAAAAATTATTCCAAAGGCGGTCTAAATATGATCAAGATGTATTGTATGAAATGCACAAAAATTCAATTAAAATTTTTTAAAATTATCCTGAATATAAAGCTTTGTTCTGCACCTGCCTCTGCAGAGCTCACTGCTAACATCAGCCACGTCCTTCTGAGCATTGAGAGAGGTTTATAGAACTAAAAAGGAGTGTTAATCAATGGATACGAATTAAACACAGGGAACCAGCTCTGGAAGAAGCCAAAACCTGGGCTTGAAGACATCTGTACTGGAGTTTGATTAATCACAGAAAAGCTTCGTGGTGACTGGAGGCTGACACTTTACATTTATAAAGCACAACATATTTCTCTTCCAAGTCAATGAATGACCCAAATTCAAATGGAATGTCACAACACAAAGATAGCTAAAGTGTCTTGCTTGGGGAGGGTTAACCTTGACAAGAGTGAAGCCACCTAATCTAGCGTAGCCCTTCTCCATGTCTCTCTCCTCTCTGTGGCCTCAGCAGCACCCCACCCCATCCCATAGCACTTGTAAATACCTGTAATTTTTTCTTGTTTATCTTATTTGTCTTGTTCTTCCAAGAAAATCCTATAAGAGCAGGCATCTGGATGCTTATCACTTAGATGACCACAGTGTTATAAAATTTCCTGACGTGTCCTCAGTTAAAGTACGTGGCCCATGGTAGATGCTCAGCAAATATTACCGAACGACAAAGTAACTACAGCTCATGGGTCCAATGTCTCTTTCCATTTGCTCATGGATCTGGGGTGGGAAGGAACATTCAAGAAGGAAAATGGGTATCTTATTGACGAATACCTTTCATGGTTAAAGAAGCAAACGCAGCACCAACCATGAGAAGGCCTGAGGAAAAGAACAGGGACAAGGGCATCTGCTCCAGGTCTGTGGGATTTCTGTTCTCTATGGGTCTCAGAAGGCAAATAATTCTTGGGGTAAGGTCACAGAAAAAAAAAAAAAGGGGGGGGGACAAGTGACAGCAAGCTCTCAATGTGGATTGTGTTCTGTTGTTTTCAAGCCAAAGATTGAACAGTCTGGCAGTTTTTCAAAAGTTTCAACATGGAGTTACCATATGACACAGCAGTTCTACTCCATATATCTCCCCAAGAGAAATGAAAGTACATCCATACCAAAGTGCTCCATGAACATTCACAGAAGTATTAGTCACAACGACTGAAGGATCTAAACAGTTCAAATGTTTATCTGACGATGAATGGATGAACTGTGGTTGCTACCCAGTAAGAAAAGGAAATGAAGTATTAATGTGCTATAATGTGGGAAAATGCTGAAACCATAGTAAGGAAAAGAATTCAACCATAAAGGGCCTTACGCTGTAAACTGCATTTATAGGAAAGGTCTAGAACAGTCAGAAAGCAGATATTTGCCAGGGAAAGGCTGATAAGTGAATGGTACAAAGTTTCTTTTGGAGCACTGAAAGGAGATAGTGATGGACATTGCCCAACCCCTTGCATAGTGAGCTTAAGTAAACAGCCACTGAATTGTAGGCTATAAATGGGTAAACTGTATCTGAGTTATACCTTAATAAAGCTGATGTTTCAGATTACAAACAAAAACTTAAGGCATTGACCAAATCCATGTGCAGGCTGCAGAGGACAGGGGAACAGCAGCACCTGTCAGATGGTCATGAGCTCCTTTCTTGCCCGTGTTCATCCCAGGTTTCTGCTGAGGGTCTATTCTGTGTCAGGAACTATGGCAGGCACCTGGAGATCAAGCAGGAGCCGCCATGACTCCAAACAGCCGCCACTCTTGGGGAATCACTCTTGAACCACAGGGCAGGAAGCAGCACAGGAACGTCCTTGGTGATACTCTGTTGTGGGTTGTGGGCTGAAAACGTACTTTTTAATGTCTGGGAGGACTCAAGTTCGTGCAAGAAACAGCACACACAGATCTGGTATGCATATCTCAAAGGCAAGGTGGGGCAGACTGGGCAGAGGGAGAGTCCCAGAGACACCGACAGGAAGTTGGAAGATACAAATCCGGGGCCAAAACTGGCTGCCAGTGTTACCCTGGCATTCTGTCTGGCAGGGCTGCGGGCATTTTCACTTTGTTTATTTGCTTAAAGGAAGACTGGAGGAGGAGGGGGAGTGAACACAAGTTATTACTCAGCATTTCCTGCAGGTTTCAGGTTTGCAAAGCACTCCTGCCCCCAGTTCTGAACTGCCTGAAATAATAAAGGAATTCAAGACTCACGCCAAGAACTCTAAGTACTGAGTACAAGAGCCTACCCTTGAGCGTAGGGCCAGGCAGGCACTATTTTAAAATTAATCTCATAAAAGAAACACCATTGAAAAAACAGAATCTAATATCATCATCTCTGTAAAACTGACATGCCACCTGGAGGTCAGAGCTCTGTTCTCAGTTTCCCCATTCATGCTGGGAGACATGTCCAGTTAGAACACACAGGCACAGGTGTCTTGAGAGGCTAACATTCTATAACCGACACAGTATACTTTACAGTAGCAATGAACAAGAAAACTGGCTTCTTGCTGGTGGGACCCACAGCTCCATGCATCATACCCATGATGACGCTAAGTTTTCTGTGTAACAGTCAACTCTCCTGGCACTTTCTGCAGTCACACTGTGTATGAGGTACAATGGCCTAGAAGCACTGTGGGTTGGGATGTTGGGGCTCAATTACATGGTATTTAAAATGGATATTTGCATATCCTGTGTTTATATTTAGTATAGGTTGAGCACCACAATCTAAAACTCTAAAAGCTAAAATGCTCCAAAATTCAAAACTTTATTTTTATTTTGGGTTTGTTTATTTATTTATTTTTTAAGACAGGGTCTTCCAGTAGCCCAAGCTGGACTGGAACTTGCTATGTAGACCAGGCTGGTCACAACCTCACAGAGGTCCTCCTGCCTCTGCCTCCCAAGTGCTACGATTAAAGGTATGTACCATCATGCCCAGGTCAAAATTCAAAACTTCATGAGCGCTGACAAGATATCAGGTGGATAATTACACACCTTGACAAAATTATTTAAAATATTTTATAAAATTGCTTTCAGGTCATATGCATAAGACATATAAAAAATGAACGAGTACACTCTGGGTCCTGTCCTCTAAGTATTTCACTATGCATATGCAAGTGTTCCAAATTCAAAATGGTCTGATTTTTTTTTTTTTTTTTACAGTTTGAAATTTTAAACACATCCAGTCCTGAGACTATTTTGGATAGGGATGCTAGACCTGCATAATGAACTAAGTTCAGTCACTAGTGAGATCACTGGGCACAATATAACCATGGAGCACACTTAAATTACTATTAAGATGCATTCTGGAGGGCAGAATGCTTTACTAAACTATTCTAAAAATATGCTACGGTCATATAAAAATGAAAAAGCAACTTTTTTGAGAAAACAATCTTAAGAATGCATTTTAAAGACATCAACTACTTCACGTCAAATCAGCATCAATACTCCACTCTTCCTGGATAGATTCCACAGGGCGGTAACAGACAGACAGACAGACAGACAGACACACACACACACACACACACACACACACACACAGACCATGACACACCACAAGAAAGCAAACATAACAATGAAGAATTTCCAAGTCAAAATCTGCAAAAGGCCAAACTCCAAAGAGACCAGTCCAGTGTTTATGGCTGCATCCTGCCTAGGGCATCTGTTGATTTAAAAAAAGATGTCTGCGTGACTTAGAGTAGCATTTCTAAGGGACTTATGGGGCCAGCAGGACAAAGATTAGAGAGTTGGGCCTGACAATGAGTTAGCTGTAATTTCAGTAAAGCATAAAACTTAGATGAAGAAAGAGACAGAAGGCTTAGGGTGCAGGAACTGAAACAAAGGACTTGTTTAAAATGGTGGGCCTGGACATTCTAAAAACAGGATTGATAACATATGATGAAAACAACCATCATCACTGTAGAGACATAAATGACAATCAGTTCTAAAAAAAAAAAAAAAAAAAAAAAAAAAAAAAGTTAGCATATGGCAAAATTGAAGAAAAATGGGCACAGAATTTGAATGTAACTGTCATGTACAAAACACTCCTTCCAAGTCCACATGGAAGTTACATAAATTGAACATATGTTTTTTACCTGTACCACGGGAAAATGTGTCCGTGGGGACTATATGATACATCTCTATGCACCCCAGAGAAAGAGGGCTGACCCAGTAAGATCAGAGGGGAATAATGGTTTTCATAAGCAAGGGCCCTGAAAACACATGTCAGGAGTGTAATGGTGACTTAGCATTGATGCTTGGCCGGGCCCAAGATGGGCAACGGCAAAAGAAAACCGTGGGATGAGAGACTCCACACAGCCCTCTCCATCTCCTCCCTGCCCCTGGGAGCCACATGGTTATATGGCGTGGTGCGGAAGGGAAAGGGCAGTGCAAAACCCACTCTCTACCAACAGCAAAAGGGAGCATCGGTCAGACAGAGTTCTCGAGCAACCCGGTGTGAGACTCAGGTCAAACCCTGCTTCCTCTCCCCCAGCTTTCCCATCGCCATCTCCGTCTGTTACAGCCTCTTTGTGTCCTAGCGTAGAGCTCTGCACAGGATTCTAGGTGAGCCCTTTACCATTCCATTGTCACAGCATTTATCAAAGCAGAATGTCTGTTCCAACAGGCTTTGCTCCAAGAGAAAACCCCACCTAGCTTCCCACCTTCTTCCTATCCCACTTTCACCGGGTTGTAATAACTGGGACTAAAAGTTTGTTCATTTCTTTGATCCTCTACTTCAGTGGCTTGGATACACTCTAGTTGGTCTGGGGTTTGGGCTTAGAAACATGAATAGCTGAAGTTGGAGTCCTTTTACAATTCAGAGGCTCTTGGTTGACACTAAGAGTCTCTAGTGAGATACGTGCATGCAAGTATGAACCTGTGCTTTGTAGACAAACAGTCCTAGATACTGACCTGTAGACCAGAACAGGTTAACCAGAACCACCACCCAAGCCTGACGTAGTTGGAGGAGATACACAAAAAGGGCTTTCTGCTACAGTTCTGACCTACTTTTCTGAAAGAATCTGCACACCACTGCAATGCCTGCCCCTCCCCTCTTTTTGTCACCGACCTGGAAACAGAGCTCAGAGTAGAAAAAGACCCCTTAACTGGCAATGCTTCCTTCCAACTACTGTATGACCAATATCCCAAGTACGTCTTCCCCAGGCACCTCCATACTGGACCCTTCTGCCTTCATCGGCATAAACCTTGACTCTGGAATCTGGGCACGTTTGCACTCACAGACTGATCTGCCTGTGTTGAAACTGCCTTCAGGTTTAAAGCTGTATCACCCAAGCGCTGCCTGGGTTTTCGCTAGCCCTGCGCTGGGAAGAGCAGAGCATGCTGGTCTTGATGTTAAGTGCTTTATTAATAAGTACGTCTCCCTGTTTTCTCCTGGGCCCCATTTGGCAGAGGGCAACTGCACTTACCTTCGTACATCTCCAGGATGTGGACCGTGTCACCGATCTGCAAGGAGAGCTCCACATCTTGAGAAGCATTGTAGTTATAGATTGCTGGGAAAGAGAAAAAAGGGGGAATTAGAATATATGCCACAGAACGGCCCATTCAGAGGTGAGTGGCCAGTGTATTCAATAAGCAGTCTATCTACTGATTGATTATTAAATTATTTCATGTGAGCCATCCTCTGCAAGCAGAACACAGAGCTGTAGTTCCACCATCCAACATACTGCCTGGCTGCCCGGCATGGGTCACATGCTGTTTTAGACACTGGTAAGAGAGTGACAAAACATAGAGGTAGCCTCTGCTTCCACAGAACAGGACAGTCCAGTGGGAGGAAGAAACCTATTAAATATATAATCACAGAAACAACCATTTAATTAAAACTGGAATTCCATTACAGGAGAATCTAGGTTAGAAGAGAGGCACTGTGAGGCATTATGGGTTGGTCCCCTTGTTCATGAGACAACAGCTAACCTGAAACACAGCTAAGCATACGGTCTTTACAGCACAGACAAATGGTCTTTTGGTTCCCCTGACGGGGTGCTCACAAGTAGCAAGGCTGCATACAAGTATCATCTACCTTTAGTGACAGGGTGACATGGGGCATAATGCAGGGAGGGGGCCTTGCCCCAGTCCTAGACACCCTGGGGATGGGGTTCCTCCAGCACTCTGGATCAAGGCAACTCCAGTCTCTATAAGCTTCAGGATAGGCAATGGTGGGGCCTGGTAGTAGAAAGCAGGAGACTAACCCACATCTGGAAAAAAGACAACGGACAAGGCTTTTGAATAGATATTTTACCATAAGCTACATTGAGTGACTAGTAAGCACATGAACGGACACAGCACTATTACTCACTGGGGAAATGCAAATCAAAACCACCATCAGATACCACTTCATATCTACTAGACTGGCTGTATTGAAAAATAAGAACAGACACTTGCCAAGGATTGAGAGTAACTAAAACTCTCATACCTGGCTGGGAGGGATGCAAATCGACAAGATATCCTTTGGAAAGCAGTCTGGCAGTTTCTTAAAAGCTCAACATAAATTTACCACATGACCCAGCCAATCCATTCCTAGGAGATCAACAAAAGTGAAACCAAATCATACCTATGTTCATAGCTGCTGCAGTGGGGGAATAAAATTGCCCCCTAGAAGATTTCCACACCAAATCCCTACAGCCCCGGGTGCCTCCTTATATGGCAAAAGAGGTGATGAAGTTGAAGATCTAGTTATCTTAGTTATCTTAGGGTAGAGAGAGAAAGAGGGAGGGAGAGGGAGAGAATGGAAACAGATTGCTCTGTGATCACACTGCTAGAACCGTTGGCCACCACTGGGAGCTGGAATCTCCCAAGAGCCTCCAGGGAACACACAGACCTGCCCATACTTTTCATTTCAGAACTCTGGGCTCCGAGATAACAAGTTCCTGCTATTCCAAGCAGTTGCACTTGCTGTAATTTGTTACAGTAGCCAAAGGAATCCAATATGGCGGTGTTAGAACAGTCAGCAAGTAGAAACAACTCATCAGCTCCGACTGAGTGGCATCAACTATGGTAACAGTCGTCCCCTGACATCCACAAGTGGTGGATTATACAACTCCACCCAGTTAGGATAGTAAAATTCATGGCTGCACAGATCTCTTATGTAATATCATGTGGTATTTACACATAACCTAAGCACATCCTCTCGTACACTTTAAATCACCTCTAGATGACAGACAGCACCTAAAATAAAGTAATTGCTGAGTAGGTGGCGATGCTGGATAGTTTCAGTTGTCAACTTGACACACCTGGGAAGAGGGAATCTCAAATGGGGAATTTCCTCTGTCAGACTGCCCTGTGGGCACGTCTGTGGGGCATTTTCTTGACTGTTGAGTGATATGGGAGGGCCCAGCCCACTCTGAATGGTGTCACCCCTGAGAGGTGGTTCTGAGTTATATAAGAAAGAAGGCTGAGCCGGGCATGGTGGCGCACACCTTTAATCCCAGCACTTGGGAGGAAGAGGCAGGCGGATCTTTGTGAGTTCGAGGCCAGCCTGGTCTACATAGGGAGTTCCAGGACAGCTGGGGCTACAAGGAGACCCTGTCTCAAAAAAGACAGAAGAAAAAAAAAAAAGAAACAAACAAACAAAGGAGGCTGAGCATCAGCCAGAGGAGTGCACCAGTAAGCAGCATTCCTCCATGGTCTCTGCTTTGGTTCCTGCCTCCAGGTTCCTGCCCTGAGTTCCTGCCCTGGCTTCCCTTAAGGATGAACTGTGATTGGGAAGTGCAAACCAATAAACCCTTTTCTCCCCAGGTTGGCTTTTGGTCAGAGTGTTTTATCACAGTAACAGAAAGCTAACTAGGACAGTACCTGTCATACTCTACTGCTTAAGAAGTAACGACAAGAAGGAGCTGGGGAAATAGCTTAGTCAGTAAAGTGCCTGCCACATAAACACAAGGACCTGAGTCTGGACCCCCTGCGCCCATGTAAAAGAGCCAGATGTGGGCACGTGTGCATCTGTAACTCTAGCAGAAGGGACATGGAAACAGGAGGATCCCTGGGACTCACTGGCCAGTCAGTCTAATCAATCAGTGAGCTCAGGTTGTGTGAGAGACCACCTCAAAAAATAAGGTGGGGAGCAGTGGAGGTAGACACGCAATGCTGACCTCTGTTCTCTATACACATACCTTGTACATATATTACACCCACAGGTACATGTGCACACACACTATACATATGCACACACAAGCACACACCCAGAAAGAGAAAATGTCTGTACATATTCAATACAGACACAAGATCTTTTCCAAATATTTTTCATCTGAGGTTATTTGAAATAACCCATTTCTTGTAAAACAACTTGGAGCCCCTTCCCTACCATTCAGTATATTGACTGTTTGACTACTTTGTAACATAACTGTCTTAGAGACTGACATCAGAGGGACAAACATGTAGATATGGCTCCTGTGCCCTAGTGGAAAACCAATAGAGGAAGGAAATACTACTCAGTAACAAAAAAGAATGTTACATGTCAGAGGTGGAAAGATGGTTTAGTGGTTAAGAGCACTGGCTGCTCTTGCAGAGGACGCTGGTTCATTCCCAGCACCCACATGGTGGTTAACAGCCATCCATAACTCAAGTTCCAGGGGATCCAAAGGCTTCTTCTGACCTCCCCAGGCATTACATGACATGGGAGCACTTGCAGGCAATACACTACATACATATAAGATAAAAATAACAAATAAAATTAAAGAATTAAAGAGAATGTTATACGAACATATGCTACAACCTGGATGAACCTCAAACTCAATACAGTAAGCCGAAGAACCCGACAAGAAAAGGCCATACATTTTATGAGTCCAGTTAATTTGCAATGTTCAAAATGGGTTAATCTGTCAGACAGAACAGCAGACTACTGGCTGCTGGAGCTAAGGATGTGAATGGCCACTGAGCAATCCTCAGAAATTAAAAAAATATATATATTATTATTTTTATTCTATGCAAATGAGTGTATTGCCTGCATGTATGTAAGTGCACCCATGTCATGCAGTGTCCACGGAGGTCAGAAGAGGGTGTTGGATCCCCTGGAACTGGAGTTACAGACTGTTGTTAGCCACATTGTGGGTGCTGGGACCCAAACCTGGGTCCTCTGTAAGAACAGCCAGTGCTCTTAACTGCTGAGTCATCTCTTCAGCCCCCACTTCAGGGATTTTTTAGGGAAATGAAAATATCCAAAACTGAGCTATGATGATAGTTAAACAGCTCTATCATTTTTCATTAAAAATCACTGATGTGAGAATGGAGAGACGGTTCAGTGGTTAGGAGCACTTATTGCTCTTGCAGAGGACCAAGGTTAGGTTCCCAGTAGTCATATTAGAGGTTCACAACCACCTGTAATTCCAGCTCAAGATGACCCAGCATCCTCTTCTGGTCACCACAGGCACTTAAAAGCATATGGTACACATAAACTCACATGGGTACACACGGATATACACCATTAGAAAAATAAATCCTTTAAAAAAAATCACTGAATTGGGCATTGAAAAGATACTAGTATTACAGTGTGCAAATTATGTTTTAGGGAAAGTTCTTTTAAAGTAGATTTCTTATCTTTATTAATCTGTACCCACCTAAGAAAAAAAGAACCACTTTGGAGATTCAGCTGTAGACACTTCAAGGAACCCACAAAACTCTCCATCTCTACAGGTCTGACCAGTGCTGTCTAACTTTATATCCTACAGGGTCATGAAAAACCTCCTACCTGTAACTAGGGAAGAAAGGTGTCCCTGCCATTGTTAGGAGCAGGCACATCGTGCTCTCCCCTGAGCTGCAAAGCATCCTGCCCCAACAGCCTGGCTTTTGTCACCCTGAACTTGTCAGCAAAGGAAGGGAACCAGTCCACCTCTAGCCATCACTCTCCAACAACTTCTCCTTTATGAAGGAAGCCACCCAAATAGTGTCCTTCTGCAGTCTTGGCCCAGGAGCCTGGAGAAGTACACTGGAACCTATTTTCTATTGAGCTTTTGGACTAGCATATGAATTCTGAATAAGGACTGGCTGGGGAAGTGGGTTAGAAGAAATGGCACACACCGTGGGGGAGTTCGTCTCTCAGGTCTGTTCATGCTCCCAGCACTGCACTGTTTCACTGCACTGCAGCTCCTTCATCTGCCGGCTAGCTTGCTCCAATCCTTTTCCCAGAAAGGATGTGGTGGCTTTTCTACAGAAAATGAAGCCCTCCCATTCTTGACACTACCTAGACTCCATTCACTGCCTTTAACGGAAACAGGAAGCCATGGGGCCAGTTTGTCACAATGAGTTGTGTAATGACCAGCTTCACCTCTTCCTAGTTCTTAGTCAGTGGGAAAGCAAGCAGGACTCTCAAAGGCAACAGGTATGAGGTACCTTCCAAGGACTGTCAGAAATGTGCATAACCCCCCCCACACACACACACATACACCTACTCACACACGTAGGCACAAAGACAAGCAAACATGCACACATACACCAAAGGCCAAAGAGTTTCCTTCATTTCTAAGCCTGGCAATCACAAAACTGCCCCAGCCCTAATTACCCACTTTTGCCTCTACCATTTGCCAAATTCACCCTCTTCTCCAGTCAACACTATTATATTCTCCCTGAAATTCTCTGCTGACCTCCTGGCTTAACCACAGCCTCTCTCTGTTCTTTATAACAATCTAAATCTCACATCCACAATTCAACTCTACAAACAGCCAGTGGCCCTTGATGACCCAATGTGAACTCTTTCTTCTCTGAAGTCACACAATTTTCCCCGTCTAGGAGTTTGAGTTTGCAATCACTGATAATTTTGTGCAACTGTCTGCCACCAGTTAGAAAGTAAAGCCCTTGTGAATGAGGACCTAACTACACCTTTGTGTCTCCTCATTAAAATACACAGACTCAACAGAAAGAAGGACCTCAAGGTACAATAATAACTTTTATAAAGGATATGTATGTTTAATTTACTTAGTTTATTTTGAAACAGGGTATCAAGTATGCCATGCTGGCCTCCTACTCACTATATAAGAATGACCCTGAACTGCTGATCTCTCTGTCTCCATCTCCCCAGGGCTGGGATTACAAGCTTGTGGCCACCATGTCCAGTTTATTCAATGCTGGGGATCGAACCCAGGGCCTTGTGCATGCTAAGCAATCTACCAACTAAGCTCTATTCCCAGGCTCTCATTTTACTTTATAAAAATCTGTGATTTGGGGGCTGGAGAGATGACTTAGCAGTTAAGAGCACTGGCTGCTCTTGCAGAGGACCTGGGTTTGATTCACAGCACCCACATGGTGGCTGACAACCAACTGTAATTCCAATTCCAGGGGAATCCTACGCCTTCTTCTGACCTCCATGAGCACTGCACGACACAGGGTACACTTGTACACACAGAGGCAATACATTCATACATGTAAAACATAAATAATATTTTAAATTTAAAAATCTGTGATTTGTCTTTTCTTATATACCCATGAGCCTCTCTTTTTCCTCCTCTCCCTAGTCCTCTTCCTCCTTTCAAATAGCCTCCTTCTGCTTTCATATCTTTATATACACCCATGTGTGTTCATATAGCATAATCAAGACTCCATGTATGAAAGGAAACATGTAATATTTGTCTGATCTGACTTACTTTGCTTAACATATGATCTCCAGTTCCATCCATTTCCCTACAAACGCCTTAATTTCATTATTACTTCTATGTTTGAACAGAACTCCATTGGGTATGTACACCACCACATTTTTCAAAAAAAAAATTTAAAGACTATTTTTATTCCTTTAAAGTCGGTAGAATAACTCAGTTGTTCACCTCCTCCACAAACTCAACCTTGCTTCTGTCCCCCCTGCAAAGAGGCAGCTGTGGTCTCTCATCACACAGGCAAGAGACCGCAAAACCACCTCTCCAGGCACTTTACCATGCAAGAAAAATACACATGCATATTCCTCTCCACCCAAAGAGATTTCTTAGGGAGCACATCCCTTCAGCAAGGTCCTTCACAGAGGGATGGGATGTCTGTGCGCTCTAGGTCATGTGTAAAAGGAAAAATCAGGACTCTAATCACTTGAAGCTGCCATCTGTTCACTCCAACTCCTCTCTTAGAGCCACGCCCTCCACATCCCTCACCTGACTACAGCTCCGACTTCCCCTGTAACTCCATTTTCCTAACTCTCCAGGTAACTGTATCAAGTGTGTGCTAAGCCACACATTATACAATAAGAGAGCTGGGACTAAAAGGATTAAATTCAGCTTGCAGTAGCAAGTCTTACAGTAAGGCTGTTCCATTCAACTGACCCAGATGGCCCATATTGATGACCTAGCAATAGCGATGGACCCAGACTTCTCTCAATACATGACGATCCTAGCTCCCAAACCAAGGTTTAGCAAACCAACCCACAGCTAGTGATCATCGTGTGTGCTAATCTGATGCCATTTTGAGAAGAGAATAAAAATCAGTGCACGTGGGCTGTGTTTTCACTTTATACGATGAATGACTATTAAAGAAATCAGACAAAACGCTAGGGATGTAGCTCAGTTGGTAAAGTCTTTGCACAGGAGACCCTGAGTCTGATTCCCAATACCGCATACTCTGGGCATAATAGGGGTGGAGGGAGGAAAATCTGGAGTTCAAGGTCACTCTCTATAAAGAGAGTTTGAGGCCAGAGTTTGGGTTATATGAGACCCTGTCTAAAAAAAAAAAAAGGAAGAACAAAAGAAGGGAGGGAGGTGGTCAATGTAACATGAACTAAAGGAACATCCTGCAATGTAGAGGAAAAAATTCTACTGCATTCTTCCCTGGTAAACTTGTGGATAGAGCACTTCAAACAAAGGAAGGAGGGAGGGAGGGAAGGAGGGAGGGAGGGAGACAAAGGGGAAAACAAGGAAATCTCAGCATTATACAAAGAATTCTTCCCGGACTGGAAAGATGGCTCAGCAGTTAAGAGCACTGGCTGCTCTTACAGAGGCCTGGGGTTCGATTCCCAGAACCCACAATGGAGGCTAACAACCTTCTGTAACTCCAGGGGATCCAAAGCCCTCTTCTGACCTCTGTGAACATTACACAACAGGGATGCAGTTACATACATGCAGGCAATACACTCATACACATAAAATAAAAATAATAAATTTTTTTTAAAAAAGGGGGGGCCAGGCGTGGTGGTGCACACCTTTAATCCCAGCACTCAGGAGGAAGAGATAGGCAGATCTCTGTAAGTTCAAGGCCAGCCTGGTCTATATAGTGAGTTCCAGGACAGCTGGGGCTACAGGGAGACCTGTCTCAAAAAGACCAAAAAAAAAAAAAAAAAAGAAGAATGCAATGCTCAATTTTTTTCAATTATACACAGTATGACTTTTAAGGAATTACTTAGTCTAGACCTCTGTTTCTCAGGGATTGGACCAGATGACTCAAGTGTCTTTGGCTCCAACTTCCTGATTCATGAAGTGACAATCCAGCCCAGAGAGACCCTGGGCTGCTTTGAACTGGCAGGCACCACCGCAGTCTCTTGTTTTGTCTGAAGAAATTAAACAAGAACAGAAGAAGAGGGAGTCGCTGTCTATAAATTGCTTCTCTGGCTGCTTTGTACAAGGTTGGGAAAGACAAATTGTTGGAATTCTTCCCTAAGCAGCTTACTGTTTATATCAGGAAAGTGTAATTTTGCAGAGCCAAACAGACAAGACAGTATGTCTACAAATGTAAAATAGTTTGCATTTTACCAAATCCTTGATTTGGCTTTTTCTTTGAAGCTAGGCTTATATAAGAAGTGGCGGGGGGAGGGGGTAAAAATGAAAGAAAATAGATTTTGCAACAAGAAAACAACAGAACAGATTCAGCAACTACAAATAGGGCAAGTTTTGATGACAAAAATATGGGTTACAGGTTACATACAATTCAGAATATTAAGATGATCATATTTATTCTTCTCCATTACTGTATGTATTTTTTTGGAGACATAATCTCACTAAGTTGCCCAGGCTAACCGGAAACTCACAATGCTGCACAGTGCTAGGATCACAAGCCTGTTCCACCATTCTCAGCTTTTAAAATTATTACTCTCTTTCCTTTTTTCTTTGGAGGCGAGGTTTCACTATGCAGCCTGAGCTAGCCTGGAATGTTCTATGTAGTCCAGACTAGCCTTGAACTCACAGAGATCTACCTGCCTCTGCCACCTGAGTGCTGGGATTAGAGGCGTGCGCCACTATGTCCAGTTTAAAATGATTACCTTTGTATAGTTTGAGCATTATTTCTACCCAGACTAAAGATAAATATCTCATCTTCCATCTTCAAGCTGGCTTTAATGCAACAATGTTGTAGGTCAAATGGATTTTATTTTGCTTTTTGATTATAATATTACTGTAAGGATCAGAAAATTATATTCAATATAGTAGGTATGATGACAAGAGGTTAAAAAAATCAGTCATTTCAGTCTGATAATTACAAATAAGTTTCAAACTGGACTTTCTGTGATAAGAGGGCCATGTCACTTCCTGTTCTATCTGTCTGGGCCAGGGCCTTTCGATGAGGGCATCTCTGCCACTTCTAGTACCCCCTGGGGCTGGTTCCTACAGACATCTTGTTTACTAAACCACTCAAGAGAATGGATGGCATCATCAAATTACTTGGTTAGTATTTAGGAATGTATAACCTGAGGCACACACACACACACACACACACACACACACACACAGAGAGTATCTTTTTCTATTGGATATCCTGACCTATGCACATATTCTTCAGATACAAACCAGCTATGGTTTACTGACTGGTTCACTGGTATCAAGTCATGACCTACAAGCCATCTTGTCTAAATTAACATGCGATTAAATTTAATATTTTAAGAGAAGAAAACTGAAACAAGGCAATTCAAAATTACAGAACAAAAAGTATGTGGTTTCCAACACGAGGATGTTTTCCCACAGCTTCCCCATCTGAAATACAGAGGTCACAGTCTGTTGTTCATATGGTTTGTGGAGCCCAGAAAGGAGAATCAGGGCAGAACCCTCGGACTGTGACTAACACGTGACAGGCACTGACTAAAGGGCAGCTGTCTGCCCTGCCCTCCCTCCCTGCCCAGTTTCCCAATGAGTACAATGGCACCTATAACCCCAAAGATGGACACTCCCCCTCTTTTCTGCATGCCAGGAGAACTGACTGAATGAAAACTGTCAATCAGGGAGGACTACAGAGATCAGAGGACAAGTTAGGCTCCCAGGTTGGCATGCAGATGTTCCTGGGCAGCAAAGCCATCATTAGGCAGCTAAGCATAGAGTTCCCCTGGAGAAGTAGCACCTGGATCTGGGCTATTCTAGTATTAAAGCTATTTCCTTGCTGTCCCTTCCAGGTATTTCTGCAGTGGCTGGACTGAGGAGCCAGAGCACACCACTGATGATCTCAGTCACATACTCCCTCTGCGCCCTCCATCTGCAGAGAACATTGACTTATTTATATGTCTCATTTCATTAGCCTCTATTCCTTGGTAATCAAAATAGGAGCAACAAAAGGAGTGGGGTGGATCTGAGGGTAACTAAGGCAGTTTTAACCATGAAGGAAGAAAATCACCAGCCCCAAAAGAACTTCATCCAGTCACATAAAATTTATTATCAGATTGCTCCTGAGGAGCTCAGTGTGTTAGCACATGCCTGTAAGCTCAGATCTAGGGAGACAGAGACAGAATGGCTGACACAAGTTCAAGGCTAGCCTGGTCTACATAGTGAGAACCTGCCGAATACATACATACATACATACATACATACATACATACATATTAAATGACTGCTCCCACCATCATATATCCTCAATAAACAAGGATTAAATCATATCTAAGATGCTGATGAGCTTACTGAAGCCAGGTTATGAAGAGAAATCATAAGTGAAGAGGAGAATCTGAAGTCAAAAGCCAGAAATTATAGAAACTAGAAAAAGCACACTTTAATGACAAAGATATCAGTAACCACTTTTCTCTATATGTACATGAAGAGACAAACTTCATTTCACTGAGAAAAAGAATGATCCTCAGCCACGTATTCAAACTATCTACCCTACAGTGAGGGAGAGCAGCTGCAGCCTCTGACCCAGACGAACTTCTCTCAACAGGGCTTTCAGCCCAGGATGCATACAAGGACAAGCTTCGGCTAGATGCCCTGAAGCATATGGATCACATGGGGTAGGAGCCTAGAACTGAACCCCAGCTTCTGCAGCACAGCACACACCAGGTTCCAGATGACTGAATGTCAATGAGAAAACACAACAGATGCATTTGTGTATGTGGCCACAGAGGGAGGAGTGGGGGGGATCACAGTAGGAAGAAAGCCAGAGGATGGGAGCTCTTCTTTAATAAGTGAGGTAACAGGAGCCTAGAAGGTGTGAGTGTGTGCGTGCATGCGTGTGTGCATGCGTGTGTGCATGTGTGTGTGTGCGTGTGAGTGTGTGCATGCGTGTGTGTGCGTGCATGCGTGTGTGTGCGTGTGTGAGTGCATGCGTGCATGTGTGCGCTTATGTGCTTGTTCGTGTGAGTGGATCCATGTGTGAGTGTATGCGTGTGTGAATGCGTGTGTGCATGTGTGTGTGAGTGCGTGTGTGTGCGTGTGGGTGTGTGCATGCGTGTGTGGGCGCGAGTGCGTGTGTGTGCGTGTGTGAGTGCATGCGTGCATGTGTGCGCTTATGTGCTTGTTCGTGTGAGTGGATCCATGTGTGAGTGTATGCGTGTGTGAATGCGTGTGTGCATGTGTGTGTGAGTGCGTGTGTGTGCGTGTGGGTGTGTGCATGCGTGTGTGGGCGCGAGTGCGTGTGTGTGCGTGTGTGAGTGCATGCGTGCATGTGTGCGCTTATGTGCTTGTTCGTGTGAGTGGATCCATGTGTGAGTGTATGCGTGTGTGAATGCGTGTGTGCATGTGTGTGTGAGTGCGTGTGTGTGCGTGTGGGTGTGTGCATGCGTGTGTGGGCGCGAGTGCGTGTGTGTGCGTGTGTGAGTGCATGCACGCATGTGTGTGTGCATGTGCGTGTGCGTGCGAGTGCATGCATGTGTGAGTGCGTGCGTGTGTGAGTGCGTGCGTGTGTGAGTGCGTGTGTGCATGTGTGTGTGTGTGTGACAAAGGTGAACTGACAAAGTGATAAAGGTGAAGTAAAATGTCATCATGGGCTGGAGAGACGGCTCAGGGTTAAGAGCACTTGCTCTTTTTTTTTTATTTTATTTACTATTTTTATTTTATGTGTATGCCTGTATTGCTTACACATAGGTGAGTGCACCTGTGTCATCCAATGCCTGCAGAGGTCAGAAGAGGCTGTCGGATCCCCTGGGACTGGAGTTACAGACAGCTGTTAGCTGCCATGTAGGTGCTGGGATTCGAACCTAGGTCTTCTGCAAGAACAGTCAGTGTTCTTAACCACTGAGCCATCTCTCCAGCCCCCAAGGGGGCTGTTCTTATAGAGGACCAGAGATCAGTTCCCAGCATCCACATCCACATCTGGTAGCTCATAACCATCTGTTCTCTAAGTTCAGTTCAGAGAATCCAATGCCCTCTTCCAGCTCCCCAAGTACCCACACATGTGTGCAGGGACACACATACACATTAATAAAAAAAAAATCCTACATATACATGTATATGCACACACACACACACACCTTTCACTCAATATGGTTAGCAAAGCTTGTCCAAGGTCATCCATTCTAAACTCTTAGGCAAGTGACTTAATCTTTTCAAGATTGCTTCCTCATCAATAAAGTGACATTTTTTGAACTAGTAATTTTTTTTTGAGTCAGGGTCTCCCTGTAGCCCTAGCTGGCCTGGAACTCACTATGTAGACCAGGCTGGCCTTGATCTCACAGAGATCTACCTGCCTCTGCCTCCTGAGTGCTGGGATTAAAGAAAGGCGTGCGCCACCACACCCAGCTGAGCGAGCATTTTACCTAGCAGTATGCTAGTTACAGGAATAAAGAAGCAACATATTCCTTATATGAAGGTCCCCCATAACGACAGAGAAAAACATCTCATCTACACAATGGACTGCAGGTTGACATACACATTTGGAAAGGTTCATGGATTCTAACATGCATCAGAGTACCTGGAGGGCTTGTGAGAACACAGACTTCTGGGTCTAACCTCAACGTTTCTGACTCAGCAGGTTAGGAATGGGGTCCAAGGATCTCCACTTATAACATGTTTCTGGGCTCTCCTGCCACTTCTGATTTAGAACAGGGACTGTAAAAACTGTGGCATTCCTGTAGTGGAGCCTCAGAAACCAGCAAAGAAGGAAGATGGAGAGTCATCGTTTCGCTGAGATTCAGCAGTGTGCAGAAACATCAGTAATCATACCAAAAGCAACTCAGACCGGCCATGTCCAAACCTGGTTCTGCTCCTACCAGTTCTCCCTAGAGATGATCTAACATCTTGGTGCCTCAATTTCCTGCCTGTAAATAGTTCTAATGAAAGCAGCATGTCACGTGCAGGATTCCTGGGAGGAAGACAGGCTGACAAATATAAGGCACCCAAGTCTGTGTCTAGCACACACTAAGTCCTGGAATATGTTGACTACCTTTTATCAGCAAGTCAGTGATAGAAGGTCTCAAAATCAGGTCTTCAGATGCATTTTCTTCATCCTCGTCAACACAGATGTCATTTGGTGGTCTTGTAGTGAGTGCCACAAAGCCTCTCTCTCCTTAATTTTGGAGACGTTTAGAAATGGAAGGCTTAATGGAAATTCGAGATCTGATTGAAAAAAACCAGCCTAGAACAAAGTTGCTTGCTTAGGACCACATAACTAGTTAAGGGGTCGGCTCAGGTGAGCAAGGCTTATGAATGTGGCTTTCAAGGGCCACGAAAGTGAGTTTTGTAATGAACTAGAATAAATGTTACCTTTTATTTAAGTATACTTCTAAACAGTGAAAACAGCAGAGAAATAAAAACAAATGAATGGGTCAGTGAGATGGGTAAAGGTGCTTGCCACCAAGCTTGATGACCTGAGTTCAAATCCTGGAATCAACTCCGAAAAGTTGTCCTCTGACCTCAACATTCACGCTATGATGACGAGAGAGAGAGAGAGAGAGAGAGAGAGAGAGAGAGAGAGAGAGAGAGAGAGAAAACACAGAGGGATAGCTCAGTGGTTAACAACACTGGCTGCTCTTATAGAGGACCCAGGTTCAATTCCCAGCACCCACATAGTAGCTAACAACCATCTGTGACTCCAGTTCCAGGGGATCTAAATCCTTCTTCTGACTTCCACAGGCACTGCACAACATGGGTGCACTTACATATGTCCAGTCAATATACTCAAACACACAAAGTAAAAATTTAAAAAAAATTTTAATTGTATAAAGTCAGGTATGGTGACCCATGACTTTAATCCTGACACTTAGGAGTCATACATAGGCAGGTGGGTTTCTATGAGTTTGAGGTCTACAGAGTGAGAATCTGTCTCAAAAATCAACTAATTAATTAAAAATAAGAACAAATGAGCAATTACCATTT
>NW_008336255.1:189319-204107 GCF_000622305.1 Nannospalax galili | reverse complement strand
TAATATATGAGTATATACTATATATATTTAGCAACTTAATAACTTTTTTCTTTTTAAGATAAAATAATTTTGAGTCAACTGAAATCACAGATAATGAAAATCCTTTTTAATCTCATTTCTTTTTAGATGCTAAAGGTAATTATATTACGCCTATGAATGAATTAATCTTAAAGGAAATAAAAAGCAGGTACTTTTCACAGATAATATTTCATGATAATCACCTTACATTAAAAAAAAATCACCTGCACTTCGTTTTCTTTTCAAATACACTTGATAATAATTAAATGTAGCATGGAAAAGTTTTGCAATTTCAACACTCCTCGCAATCTATTCCCAAAGGAATAAAGTATTTTAGGCATGAATACTCATAAAAGGAAAATATAGTCCATAAAATCTGACCACTGAACCTACAATCTAAATGTTAATAGGAAAATCACATACTTGTAAGTAGAAACCTAGGCTTGCTGGCTTCTGGCGTTTAAAAATAAAAACCACTCTAAAATGGTGGGAAAAAGATCTGCTGATCCCTCACACTGGCATGCTGTATTTTATGTTAGTGTAACTCACTGTAATGAGTACCTGAAAAGCAATGAGCTACAGTCACTGCCTCACTGCCAATGAAAGTCCAGTGGTTCCAGCTCCTGCCTGTGCCATGTGTACACCATAGGGTAGGCCTCCTACAAACAAAGGCATCCTGTTTTATGATGAGTTGTACATTTCACATGTACATATGTCTTTCCCCGCTCACATATCCAACCCATCCTCCTGCCCCAGAGGAAACGTCTTAGAATATCAGAGCACAATACTATGCAAGAAAAAAGAAAAAAACAAACTAACAAAAACCTAAAAATGGGTTTGTTCAGTCAGACCACTGGGGATGGTTGGCTTTTAGACTTAACACTTGGACTTAACCCTTACAGAGTCATCTTAGAGCTGCTGGGCTCCAGCTCCACCTCTGCCACCTTGGGCTTCCTCATCTAAAACTCAGATCTCAGATAACTGCCCTTGGGTCTTGACTGCTCATCCTTCCTTCACTCTCCCCACATGTATGTAAGAATCAGATCCCAGGGCTGTGTGAAGCTTAAATAATATTTCCAAAGCACTCACCCTAGGAAGAATAGCTATCATCAGCATTACACCAACTCACAGGCTCCTGGCATTCTGGTAATCCTGCATACACTCTGCAAAGTCTTACTCCCCACCTCTAAAACACACCTTTGTACAGACTCCTGCTATAACTCCATGAATATGTCATAGGAAGTGTTTCTTGTTTCCCAGCCCCAAAATCTTCCAGTAGTTGCCCGAGTATAGCTGAAGAACGTCCAAGCTCATTCCTGACTCAGTCCCTTTGTGTAATTCCCTCATTCAAACATCATTTGTTACTTTTCTCCATGTGACCTAATCCTAACCATAAATTAAACTTACAAAAGCCTAACTCAGCCACACGCATGTTCTGATTCTCCCAGTCTGTGATGCACAATGACGCTAAGCCACATAATTTGGAGTTCAGTCAACACAACTTGCTGTGTGATGTCACCTGCCCAAGTCCTTCCTGGGCTCCAAGAAAAGGGTTGCCCTCAGCTGGGCGTGGTGGCGCAAGCCTTTAATTCCAGCACTTGGGAGGCAGAGGCAGGCAGATCTCTGTGAGTTCAAGGCCAGCCTGGTCTATATAGTGAGTTCCAGGACAGCTGGGGCTACAGGGAGACCCTGTCTCAAAAAGACCGAAAAAAAAAAGGGTTGCTCTCAACCAGTAGCTCACATCTGGCAAGGTCCATGTGCTCATGGGCTTCCTGACAGAGAGCCTCCCAGGAGTCACAAAGGATTTGTGTATATCAGTCTTTATTCACTTAAATTGTTGAGAAATTTTTCCCCAAAATGAATTTCTTTTTAAAAATATTTTACTATTTTTATTTTATGTGTATGCACATATTGCCTGCATGTATGTAAGTGCACCCATGTCATATAATGCCTGTGGAGGTCAGAAGAGGGCATCAGATCCCATAGAACTGGAATTACAGACGGTTGTTAGCTACCACGTGGGTACTGGGATTTGAACCAGGGTCCTCTGCAAGAGCAGCCAGTGCTCTTAACTGCTGAGCCAGTTCTCCAAACCCATAATGAATTCTTTAAGAGGCGCTAGGAATACTGTTGACAGCATCTTGTCCTGTCTGTACCTCATAGTACTGGGGGATATGGATGGTGCAACCCCATAACCAATAGGACTAATATGAGGAGTTCCCTGTCCTGAGAGCTCCTTGGCTCTTTAAAGGAACTGGGAAAAGGATGAAGTTAGTTGCCTAGGTTTAGAGTCACTTTATCCTTCTCAGTTCTCTGTCACTTGATGGAGGAAAATGTAACAATACAGCTGACATCTCAAATATCTGAATCTCATTTTTGCCATCTCAACCTATGCTTATCTCTTTTATTAATCTTTTGCTCTCTGGACTCTGGCCTCCTTTTTTTCTCTTCTAGTAATATAATAAGATCATTTTCTGTAGACAGAGGCTTTATTTGTATTGGCCCAGAATTGGAAACAACTCAAAATTCCTTCACTCCAAGAACAAACAGGCTGTGGTATATCCATTCACTGGAACTTTACTCAGTAATGAAAAAGACAACTATGGGTGTATACAATACAAAGAACAGTAAGTCTTTATCTCAAGTGAAAGCAGCCAGACTCAAGAGGGCACACACAAACTGCATGGTCATGGCTACAGTATTTTGCAGAAGAGACGACTAACGGAGGAAGACAGACAGGGCTGAGGCTGGAAGGTGGCTGATGATGAAAGGGATGTGGGGGAAGCATTGGGGCGCTCAGCATTCAGACTGTACCAGGTACTACATGACCTAGATGCTCTGTCAATGCTCTCAAGGCACCAAATGATAAAGCCAGCAAGTCAAATACAATGTGTAATTATGTAGTCAGCAACTGTCCAAATAATGGCTTTAATGGGTAGAGAATAACGACCAGAAAAAGTGTGATGCGTTCCCACATTAGGTGAGAAGAAAATATGGGTGGACTAGAGATTTAATATTAAAAGTTTCACACAAGTACTAAAATAAAAAATACAAGATAATGTTTTTGTAACTTTGCAAAAGAAAGGTCTTTCCTCACTGATGGCCAAGTGAAATAGCAGAAAGACTGCGAGTTTGGTCAGACAAGAATTAAAACTCCCACAGGACAGATAACCCATAAATATCAGGATTAACTGATCCCAGAGGAAAAAATATAACACAAGTAAGACTAGCAGAAAAATATGAGACAGAAAATATAAATCACTAATCAAAAAGAAAAGGAATCTTATTAGTCCAGATGAAATGATCAAAGAACTCAAACTATCCGTAAAAGTTCTTTAAAATGTCCAACTTACGGGGCTGGAGAGATAGCTTCAGTGGTTAAGAGCACTGACTGCTCTTGCAGAGGACCCAGTTTTGATTCCCAGCACCCACAGGGCGGCTACGAACTGTCCTTAACTCCAGTTCCAGGGGAATCCGAAGCCCTCATCTGACCTCCATGGCATTGCATGACACAGGTGCACTCACATACATGCAGCCAATACACTCATACACATAAAATAAAAATAATAAATTTTTTTTTTTAAAGTCAACTTACACCAGGCACACCTTTAATCCCAGAACTCGGGAGGCAGAGGCAGGTGGATCTCTGTAAGATCTAGTCCAGCTTGATCAACACAGTGAGTTCCAGGCCAGCTGGGCTAGGGTACAAGGAGATCCTGTCTCAAAAAAAAAAAAAAAAATTTTAAGTAATTTTCCAACATAATAAAGAGAAAAATCAAAGTAACAAAATATTAAAAAATATGGTAATGCTCAAAGTGGGAAGGACGTGAAAGTATTTAAAAATACTCCTGGGGTACTGTCAAAAACCTTGGTTTTGTTCTGCATTGTTGGGGATGGAACCAAGGACCCTGGACATGCCAAGCAAGCACTCTCCCACTGAACAGTACCCCAGCTGAGATCTGTTTCAGAGCCCCTTCTGAAGACTGGTATTGCATTTTAACTTGAGTTATGAAGAAAGAAACACATGCGTGTAAGCGCTACCCATGTAAGATGTCATGTTCAAGAAATGGAATACGGAAACTTCCAGAAGTCCCCTTCAAGGTCCTTTTCAATACTCTTTCAAAAGTAACTTTTCTGAGTTACTACGGGGGATGACTATTTTAAGCCTATTTTGAATGCTTCTTTGTTTTAAACCTATTAACTGAATTACAGTTAATCTGTGTAATTTTTCCAAAATGGAAAAAAGTATGCTGTAAAATATCTATGTGTAGCATGTTCTGAATATTTTACATATAATTTATCTATCTATCTATCTATCTATCTATCTATCTATCTATCTATCTATCTATTTATTTATGGGGAGAGTGGCATGCACATACTATAGCGAGTGTGTGTAAGTCAAAAGACAACTTGAGGGAATCAGTTCTCTCCGTTCACCTGGGGACTGAACTCAGGTTGTCAGGCTTGGCAGCAGGAGCCTTTACCCACTGAGCAATCTTGCCCACCCACCATTTTTTTATTAAATAAAACATGTTTGGAAAGTACAGAAAAAACGTGTTCCATTCTATAATAAATTGTTAATGTATGTTCAAAACATTAGAGAAAATCATGATTATTAGTTTTAGCTTGACTGAAAAATGAATATACAATAGTTTCGTTATAAAAAGCAAACTAAGGCATACAAATACACGCACCAGATTACACATAAACACATAAACTTTTAAATATCAAAAATCCAATTGGATTTTTTAAAATAACTGAACAAAATAATTGGAAGAACTCATAGGGAAGAAGTATCTGAGGATCACCAAGAAACTTTGAAAAGGAAACCGTTAAGGAATTTTCCATTAAAACGTTCTATAACTTTCTACATATTCAAGATAATTTAACAGATACAGAAACATGAATCTCAAGAATCAAATGGTCTAAAGAAAATACATATAATTACGGCATTTTAGTTTCATGGGAAGAAGTATCTAAATAAGCAACAATGGCATGCTGAGATATATGTGCAATTTTTTTTAAATGGGCTCCTTATTGCATATATAAAAAATAAGGGCAATAAGCAATGAACTGCTTCACAAGATCCACAGTAAAACACTTCGGACAGCCCTGGTAGGGCGCTCAGCGCGAAGCGCGGGAGTAAATGCCAATGGCCCTCCTCAACTTTTAGAGAGATAATCTGGCCAAGCAATTATTCTTTCACCTCAGCAGGAATTTGACAGAGGACCTGTGTGTAAAGAAATGCGAATAATACTGTTTACTGCTGTGTTGCTTGCAGAGGCGGCAGAGGTGGAAATAACCGGAAGCCTAAGAAAAAGGAAATGAAATGTATCCAGTACCCGTGGACAATAGTCATCTTTTATGAGGTGGTGAGTCAGGGCTGTTTTCTGACCTGGAAAGGTGTCTGTGATATGTTGCTAAAGGATTAGAAGGGAGAGGGGGGGAAGGGAGAGGAGCTGCTGAGTCCTGTATGTAACATGATCCTTTTCCAAATATCTTCAAAGCAAAGCAGCCAGCAGCCTATACATCTGCTTGAATGAGCAGGGACATGGTAGATAGGTGTAGATATGTACTGACCTCCTTTAAAATTGTATTTTATAACTTTTTAAATTTGTTATTATGATTAAAAATACACATGGCATAAAAATGGCCATATAAACAATTATTCCAGTAGGTTAAGGATATTCACACTGCTGTACAATCTGGACTTTTCCATCTTGTAATATGTAATTCTGCATCTATTAAACACTCCCCTCAGTCTCCAGCCACCACCAGAGTCTACTTTCTGCCTCTATGAATTTGATTGTTAAAGGTTCCTCGGAGAAGTGACATCACAATCACACAGTATTTATCTTTTTGTGACTGGCTTATTTCAGTTCACATAATGTCCTCGAGGGAGGGTCCCTCACAAAGAAGTGTCAAGTTCCTTCCTTTTTAAGGCTAATTTTCCATCACCCTCTGCAAACCCCCCCCCACACAAGATACTTTGTTTACCTATTTATCTGCTGATGGACACTAAGGGCACCTCTAGCTCTGAACTTTTGTAAATATGCCTCAATTAACAGGGATATGCTGCTGTCTGAAGCTTTGCTTTCATTATATCTGGCAACAGAATTGCTAATTCCTATGGCAATTCTAGTCTTTATTTTTTTCCAGGAACTTCCATACTGTTTTCCATGAGGGCTGCCCCATGTTCTATCCCCAACAACAGTACAGGAGGGCTCCAGTCTTCCTTTTCAGAGTAGCTGTGTCCTGGGGGTGGGGGCTGGCTCATCACAGCTTAAATCTATACATCCCTAATAACTAGTGGTGCTGGGAAGATCTTTGTGTGCTAGGTGGTCATCTGTAAATCTTCTTACTGGGACTGTCTGCTCAAGTGCTTTGTTGTTGACTGCGTTATTTGGGGTTTGGGGGTCTGAACCTATAGGACAGAGAGCCTTCGTAAATGTCCATTGCCTGAGGAGAAAGCCAGGATGGTCAAGGGTGGGGCCAGGGAAGACAGTAACTTCTGTACAGATACTGCCATAGTTTGGATTTGGAGTGCTTCCCAAAGACACATAGTGTTAAATGCTTGGTTGGCAGCCTCTGGTGATGATGCAAGATGGTGGGACTTTTAGGAGGTGGGGCTTATTGAGAGGAAGTTAGGTCATCAAAGGTGTACCCTTGCACGGGATGTTGGGACCCTGTCTTTGCTTCCTGACTTCTACAAAGTGAGCAGCTTTGTTCTGCCATGCATTCCTGTTATGATGTTCTTCCTCACCACAGGGTCAGAACAATGGACCAAAACTTTTAAAACCACAGGTTAAAATCAAGGTTTCCTCCTTAGGAGCTGATTTTCTTGGTTATGTTTTCACAGTGGTAACTGACAAATAGGATCAGCAAGATGATTCAGATGGTAAAGGTGCTTGCTGCCAAGCCTGACAACTTGAGTTCAATCCCTGGAACCCACAATGGTGGAAGGAGAGAACAGACTCCTATAAGGTGTCCTCTGACCCCTACATGCATGTTGTGGTGCATGCACACACACACATGCAGGTATATACACAGATAGATAAATGATAGATAGCGAGAAGATAGATAGATGATAGAGAGATGATAGATGATAGATAGATGATTGACAGATGATAGATGATAGATAGATGGATAGATGATAGATAGATGATTGACAGATGATAGATGATAGATAGATAGATAGATAGATAGATAGATAGATAGATAGATAGATAGATAGATGAGAGATAGAGAGATAGACAGAGAGACAGAGTGCCAGGGCATGGTGGTGCACACCTTTAATCCCAGCAGTCAGGAAGCAGAAGCAGGTGGATCTCTGTAAAATGGAGGCCAGCTTGGTCTACATAGTGAGTTCCAGGGCCAGCTGGTGCTACAGACTCTGTCTCAATGAATGAATGAATGAATGAATGAGTAAATAAATGTCAAAAGAAAGAACTCCAATACATGCATATTTGTATGGGCTGACCCCCTGTTAACTTCTAACCCATCTTTCCTCAATTTATTTTAAAACAAAGTTTTTGCCCCTACTCAAAAGACAGACTTCATTCTGACTTCATTTGTATATTTTCCAATGGCAAGAGATTGAGATTCAGAGTGAAATATTTCCTTGCTTTTTTTTTTTTTTTAAGAGTGTAAAATGTTGCCTGGCGTGGTGTGGCACATGCCTTTAATCCCAGCACTTGGAAGGCAGAGGCAGGCGGATCTTTGTGAGTTCAAGGCCAGCCTGGTCTACATAGTGAGTTCCAGGATAGCTGGGGCTACAGAAAGACCCTGTCTCAAAAAGACAAAAAAACAAACAAACAAACAAACAAAAAAAGAATATAAAATGTTAGCCAGGTGTGGTGATCCCAGCATTCAGGAGGCAGAGGCGGGCAGATCTCTGTGAGTTCAAGGCCAGCCTGGTCTACATAGGGAGTTCCAGGCCAGCTGGGGCTACAGGGAGACCCTGTCTCAAAAAGACCAAAAAAAAAAAAAGAATATAAAATGTCTGTAATATGCACCAACAGGGTGAAAATGAAACTCCAGTATAAACAAGAATGTTACAAAGACTATTAAGAATATTATAGAAATGTGGGAAACATGAAAAAATACTAAAGATGAAAATACTTCATTCACTTAACACTGGTCTAAACTACCCTTGCTGGACACCAGCAGTACATGAAGCAGTAGAACTGGACGGTGATAAACACGTTCCAGACGATGCCCGGGGAAAGGTGAACAACAGAAAGGCTGTCCAAGGGAACCTTCTGACACGAAGAGCCTCAGCTTCCACAAGCTGTGAGCTCAAAGCTTCCTCCACAAATACGAGGTCCTTCTACTCAACAGAAGTTGAATTTTTTGAGGTGTTTTGACAAATCCAAATAATCATCTACCCAAAGGGGCCTGAATCCATCATAACATACAGGTGTGTAGTTATAACTTTCTTTTAAAAAAGAAATATCTTCAAAAGAAGTTATTCATACAGCACAATATTTACCCCCCTCATTTCTCCCCTCCCAAGTTCCCCCGTAACTGCCTCAACAGGCTCCTTTCCCAATCTTGTCTTCCTTTTTTTAAATATCCCACCAGGTCCAGTTACTGCTGCCCACATGTACCCCAGGGTGGGGCATCCACTGGAGCATGGGAAACTGTCTTTTGACAGTAGTAGCAAACCATTCTTCTCACTCACCTTACCTCATTCCTTATGCCTCTCCTCATTGGTTATCTGAAAAGTCTTCCCTTCAATCATCTTCTCAATCATAAAACACCCCCAGCACACCTACTTTGATTAAAAGACCAAGACCCAGAACACATACTTCCAATTCTGGCCCATGAGTACACTGCTGAGCCCTATTAGGGACTTGCTAGGGAACTCCCCAGTTCCATGGCTCTCAATAGAAACAGATGGCTGGATGGACACCTAGAACAAGAACCTGGGCAACCACTACCGGGTGGGTCACCGTCACTGTGAATGATCCTGTAGTGTCCTCTTTGATGGACACTGTTAGAGTGTCAACCACAGAAGACACTTTTTGCCAACTCTCTTGACACATTTCATCCTTGCTGCTGAGAGGAAGTCTGAATCTTCCAGCAACAGAATCCCTGGTGTCCCCACCACCACTGCTTAAGTCTTCTGTAGCTGATTTGAGCTGTACTTTTGAAGGATAACCAGGCTCCAGGGCTATGGGGAGCCTCTGCTGGAAGCCAGGAAGAAGGGAAGGTTAGAGAGAGGGAATGGTTTTAATGGGCTCTACCGCAGTATTAATACGGCAATAATTAGGATTCCTGGTCTTCATCCTATCTGATTAGCAGGTAAAAGGATGAATTTAGAGATCCTCTTACTTATTTTCATGGAACTTCTGTGACACAGCTAGAGGCAGGGTGATTCACGCTTTTGTTTATATTTGAGAAAATAAAGGACTGTCTGAGTCAGGTAGATCCAGCCATCTGTGTCTGAGGAAGGCTATCCTATAGCCCACCGCGGAACAATATGATACGATCCATTGAATTATAATTCTAATTATTTCTAAGGCAGGTACAGAACTATTCATAAGTGATAAGGCATACCCTTGGGGAATGCTCTCAGAGCTCTTCTGATATAAGATTAGAATGACTCAAAGAAGGAAAAATCTGTATCCACCTTAGACTCCAAACCAAAGAACAACTAACATGCCAATGCTCTGCAGAGAGATGATTCCCATTCCGTGCTGGTACAGGACAGAAGGGCACGAAAAAAGCATGATCTCTACCTCACCCTGTCCATCTGAGGACAGACAGAGCATGCCCCAAACAGTAGAACCTTGGAAGGACACTAGTGTTCCCTGCTAGGGAGCAGGGATGAGGACAGGAGAGCTGGAGAGAGTCTGACTTCCAGTCTACACAGTGTACTCTCTATCCTATCTAGGAGCTTACGTCCCTCATATGAACTTCTAATGTTCTCTATCTGTACGGCCTGGCCAGGTGCCCACCAGCCACATGTGTCTACTTAAATTTAAGTAGTCAAAAGACAGAATTATGAAAGCTGGTGGCTTGGGCACAGTGGCATTTCAAAGTACTCATTCTCCAGTACTTGGTGATTCCATCTTGGACATCCAAGACACTGAACTTTTCTGTGAGTATAGCAAGTTCCTGCAGACAGCCTTGGCCTAGACAGTCAGTCTTCCAGTCCTGGAAACTCCAGGAAGAAGATGGAGTTGTTTGGCACACAGAGCTGGCATGTGTAGACATTGGAATCATTCTCTCCTGTCTTTTGTATCTCTAACAACTGTCCCCTTTCTGTGGCTACTGAGGTGTCACTTTTAAGACTGTCAAAGTGTTTGGTTTAGGTTCTCCTTGGAAAGGCTCCTTTGCTCCCCCAAGGAACCCCATCATGCAAACAAAAGTGAGCCAGTATTTCCCAGATCCCATCAGTGGGGTCAGACAAAGCACCAACACCTGTAGATGCTCAGTGTCCACTTGAATGAAGAAATGACTGAGAGGTCTCTTCAGCCTTTGAAATAGCTCCTTCCACAGGTCAAAGAAAAATGCCATAGAGTGGGACAGAAGGACACAAATGAAGAAAAGAACCTGGCAGAGGGAGAGGCAGTCCAAGAAAGAGAATAAAAACTTCAATAATAATGATAAAGAAAAGGTAAGCATGGCTACCGAAACAAAATGAAACACTGTGTGCAACAAAAGAGGCTGAAAGAAAAAGGCATGATGATCAGAAGGGCCCATCCATTATCTATGAGAAATTTCAGTAAGAATGAACACACAAAGTGGGTAACAAGGAAATAGCCAAATAATCACACAAGAAAATTCACAAGAAGATAACGGTCATGGTTGATGGAGACACATCAAAAAAAACTGAAAGGTAATTTACACCAAGGCATGTCATTATGAAATTTCAGAACAAGCAAAATAGGTAAGATTCTAGAACCTTCCAGAAAGAAAACTCATGTCATATCCAAAAAGAAAAACCCAGAGTAAAGGTGAGTTTTTAAAGCTTGGAAGTTATCAGGCCTAGTGGAATGCTGCGCACACAATTTGGCAGGAAAATCCTTTTAAACTCAGAGTTTTATAACCAGTCAAACTATTAATTGGGTGGAAAGGTAAAATAAAAAAATAAAGATACATTTCGATATGGAAAGTCTCAAAAAGGTTATCACAGAACTTTTCCTCAAGGAGTCACAGCAGGATAGGGCCAACATGACCCATGGGTAAACCAAGAAGAGAGAGAGAACCCACACTGGAGAGATGCTAAAGGAAGTCCCAAAATGATGGGGGCAGACGGTCTCAGGCGACTAGGGCCAGACATAAGGAGCAACCACACCAGCCTGGAAAAACAATCTCTCAGGAAAAACCATGCCTCTGACAGATTATTTGACTGGTTTGGATGCTACAGAAATGAAGTAACTACTAATTCCAGAAAAATGTACAAGAAAGTAATCACAAGAATATCTGCATAATCACTGAATATGAATTTAACAAAAAAAACATAAAAAATTGTGGGAAGTAGCTATGAAACTTGTAAGAGTTTGGGACTTCAAAGTATTTAGGATTTCAAATCAAGGATGCTCGACTGATCTTCATAAACTTCGGAAAGATCTGAAAACTTGGAAATCAGGAATATCTTTGGTCTTGAGCATTTCAGACGATGGATACTCACCTTGCCTGTAGTTACTGTGGCCTGGGGTACTAGAATGTATTACTAAAATGCCATTGAGACTTTCTAATTGGCAAACCCAGAAATGCTAAATGGAGATTGAAAAAGAACGGTTTCCTCACCTTTGATTCAAAGTAGTCATAATGCCGTGTGCAGCATCTTCTGAAATTACTTGGCCCTCTGAGATGATAGACCTGGAACCCTCCTTGCAAGGGCTGCCCCGGGCAATGTTCCTTTATCAGTTTTGAGCCACAGTTTGTCCAGGAACATACCCCACTCACAAAGCCCCAGCTCCATGGCTGTGTTCTGGGACACATTCTAGGGCAATAAATACTACTGGCTGATGCCCAGCTTGTGCAGTGCCATTAGTACTACTGAGAAAGAAGACCTTTAAACTCTCCAACAAGCTAACCCAGAGCAAGTCCCACAAATAGCAGACTCAGGAAACTGAGGTGAGGAAGACCCTTAAATCAATGACTCTAAGGCCTTCATTACTGAGGTCTGCAGAAATCATCCATAGCTACCGGTTTAAACACAAAATAGTTTTTAAACATCGTCTCTCAATTATATGAAATCATATATCTATTTTCAGGGTTTGAAAAGATTAAGAAAAAAATCTGTTCTTTTTAATTTATTCCCTACTTAATAACTATCCTTTGTTTTTTTCTTTTGAGACAGTGTTTGACCCTGTACCCCAGGATGGCCTCAATCCACAGTGCACAGCTAGCCTCTGGCCTCAGCCATCACCAGGTGCTGGGATTACCAGCATGAGCCATCACACCTGGCTTTAGTTGAGCAATTTCAATAAACTTTTCTCTGTGCAAATTGAGCAAAGTAACATCAACATTAATAGGCATCATTTCTACTGTTTATATTCTCTGAACATCAAACAACACGACTATAATAAATGATCTTTTATGTTTATGGCCAAAAAACTAAAGAGTACGTTTCAGTGATACATGTTGTAATCACGAGACACTGCCCAAACCAGAATTACGGTAAATAAAGTCCAAGGGACTGACTAGGCTGGAAACTGCTCTGTGAGCCCAGCATGGGAAGATTCCTGCTGTTCTTCCCTCACAAGAAGTGACACAATGCTAAGTGACACAATCACTTAGCATACAAATCACCATGGAGACCAGCCTCTGCCACTGATAATGAACAGGTTGGATGAAGGGTACTTCCAGTACCTGACAGATGGACTCAAGAGTTCTGGGCTCTCCTGTGCAGGTCCAGGATACAGGAGACAATACCTTCGAACCCCATACCCACTCAGTGATGGCTCTGTCTTGGTCAAAGGTGCTCTGTTCCCACAGAATATGTGGACAACACTGTTACTCTAGCTTATTCATGTTTGGAAGATGAAATCAAAGTGGTCACCCAATTCCCCACGCTTTGCAAATTGACACAAAGAGCAGAGGCAAGCCATTGTGAGTCCATTCCCTGGTCTAGAGATCCATGTCCCAGCGATGGACAGGATAACTAGAGTCCAGGGTTTCCCACTCCATAAATGGCATGCTTCCTCACAAGCCAGGTCTCAGATCACACTGTGTCCTTTGAAAGGCCTTTCTGCTGATGCACAGAAAAAATACAACTGTTCCTCAGGCCTCATGAGGACCTGATTTCAAGACTCATAGTATATTACAACATGGAGGTGCTCCAATTCTCACTGAAAAACAGCAGAGTGTTTGCATGTAATTCATAAACATTTTCCCATATGCTTGAAATCGCCTCCAGATTACATATAATACCTAAATCAACACGTATACTAGGTAAACAGCTGTTATGGGTACTGTTAGGGGCTCATGACACCCATCAAATAAAAAGTCTGCACATGTTCAGTGCGGATGCAATCACAGTGGACATTTAAAATGGGTTAAATCTGTAGATGAGGTAAACGCAGGTGCGGACAGCCTACAGCATCTCCAGACAGGTGCGTGTGATGACTGTTATTCTAGTCCCTAGCTTGATGCTGGCAGGAGGAAACTGGAGAGACAAAAACAGTTGGGGTGTCCCCGGTCCTCTGTGCTGTGTCTCTAGAACAGCAGAGACACTTGTGGTATGCAGAGCCTCTCCCATGAGTCACAACCTATTCCTTTGTCCCCTCTCACAGAGAGTGTATGAAGGTAGGGATGCATAGAGGCTAAGGTTGGCTGTGACAGAATCCCACTGCTGGGACACTTTCCACAAGTACTTCTACCTTCTACCACCATGCATAACTGCAGACATTGACTGCGTATGTTATACGTATGGGACTGAAACGGGGACCTCGGCAGCCCCTTTTATCTCTTGGACTACATCTAGGACCTCCAATGGGTATCTGAGACTATCCATAGTACCAAACCACAGAGAAATGTCAGAAAATTTCAACTTTTCACTGAAGGGCAACACTTAATGGAGCTTGCCTGGCATATGTGAATTGCTGACATGAATTGCACTTTGGAGCTACTATTTGGACTATGTAGCCTTAACCACTGTGATGCTGAGACAGCCAATCTGACAATTAAGATGGCTGCTAAGGCATTAGCAGATGGGGACTGTATGCAGCATGGATAGGTTGGTCTGAGGGATGATTCATGTCTCAAATAAGAGGGTACAGGATGTGTAAGAATTCATTGTGCCGTTTAAAACGTATGCATTGTTTATTCTGGAATTTTCCATTTAATAAAGGCTGTGCTTGACTGTGGGTAACTGAAATCATAGAAAATAGAACTGAGGATAAGAGGGGACTATTTTCTAGATTGGACAAAATGTATGTTCAGGGATGAAAAACAGGAACCCTTTACTCATATGCCCTGGTCTACCTGACCCCAAGCCACTTCCCACTCCTATACCAGATGTAGCTAGCACCCTGGCCCATCCTTCTCCAGGCTGAGTTTACTGAACACACAGAGGGAAAGCAGATTAACATGAAAAGAAGAAAGCTCCTGTGAAAGATGAGTTCTCTCAGGGAGGGAGGTAGGGAGAAGCAAGATTCTGGCAACAGGTTTGCTAATCAAAGGCTCAACATTGAAATGGGGTCTAGGGATCTTTGGGGGCCGATGAGAATGGAAACCAGTGGTAGAGAAGGCGCTTATGCATGAGGCCCTGGGCGCCATCTGCAGCACAAAAAAAGAGGGAGGAGGAGGAGGA
>NW_008336255.1:174660-189212 GCF_000622305.1 Nannospalax galili | reverse complement strand
CCCTGCCAAGTCTAGACTATGTGGTAAGTTCCAAGCCAACGACAAACGGGGGAGGGGGGAGGGGGAGGAAAGAAGAAGAGGAGGAGGAGGAGGAGGAAGAAGAAGAGGAGAAGGAAGGGGAGGAGGGGGAGGAGGAGGAGGAGGAGGAAGAGGAGGAGGAAGGGGGGAGGAGGGGGAGGGGAAAGAGGAAATGCAGAAGACTACTTTACCAGGGCCATGAGAAGAGGCATAAAACTTTCAGCTCTATTGCAGAGAATGTTTTTATGGTGTCAGGACAGCCTAACTGCAATTCTGAATATATGCATTTAATTTGCATTCTGCTTCTCCTTGGAGTGTGGGGAAGTATTCACGGACCAAGTTTATTCCTCCCTGAGGTCCACTTGAAGGGTACTGGTAATTAAGCCCTGATGAAACATGTGGAAAATGCAGACCCCAAACTAGGGCAGAAACTAGTAAAAATCAACCCTGGGTCTCCAGTTTCTCACATCTTAGAAAACTTCAGACCCAACCAGAAACACGGCACAAGGGGCAAGTTACAAAGAACTTGACCAGCCAGACAGGGTTGGGACCTAGAGATTACCAGTTTTGTTCTCCCCTGTTCAGGTAGCTCCTGACTTTTGTGTGAAACAAAGCAGTCTAGGTGAGGAGAACTTCAGACACCAGAGAGACCCCCGGGGAAGTTACCCTACCCCAGCCTGGCTTTCTATCCTGCCAGTTCATTTCAGGCCGGAAACACAATGCCCTCCCCTGCCTCTGGGTCTGGGCCTGATCCACAGGAAACTTCTTTCTTCATTAGGCTCCCACTGAACCCAGGGTTTAACTTTCCATCTTTCATTCCCACCCACACACCCCACCACCCTACCAAGAGCCCTGGCAAGGAAAGCCTTTCACACAAACTCGCCTACCCACAATCATCATGGGCTAGTTCCAAAACTCAAGTAGACAACCAACTGTGCCTTCTTCTAGGACTCAAGAAATTATCCTTTAATCCATTAGGGAATATTTTCTAAACAGCAGGCTCATCCTTGTTTAGGGTTTTAGTAGTCAAAATGCATGGACCATTTAAACAAAGCCAACCTTCAATGCCTGGATCTACCTCCCAGGCATTTGCATGCGAAGTCTGGAGAGGGTACAGGATAGTGTTGGGCTCAAGTTGACCAAGTTGGCCTCACAGGGTCTTCCTCTTCCCAGGTTTCCCTACAGGAGAGCACAAAGGGATTTTCAAACCTCACCTGCAAGCATCAACATAAAACAAACTATGTGACACATATGGGGAGTTCCTTTCAAAATACTTTCCAACTAAAATGGAATCCAGATGCTGTCGGTATAGATCCAGTCCCCTTCTTAGGTGGCATCTACATACGAAGACTCAACTTTCTTTGACTTTCATGTGAATTGCCTAGTTCCTTGATCAGCACTTAAGCTCTTCTAGGCCTGGGCAAAAAAACCTGCCCACTGCTTAGGCTAAAATCTGGTCCAGTAAATAAAAGAGATTCATACAGAGAAGAGGACTTGAACATATTGGGTTACATCCAACCCATGATTCCTGGCCAAGGTTATACGGATGGATTTATGGCTGGAAAATCTTGATCCTCTTGTTAATTAAGGCTGACAGCCCGATTTTTAAAAAAATACTTTGGTGTTTCTATCCGAATGGTTCGTTGCATGGAATTAAAAAAAAAAATTCTTTCCTGGATATAAAAATGATATCCATTTTTTTATGAGTGTGTATGTTCATGTGCATGTAAGGCCTGAGGTCAACCTCTGGTGTTGTTCCACAGGTGTTGCCCACCTGGTTTTCTTTGAGACAGGGTCTCTCACTTTTACCTAGAACTCATCAATTCAGCTAGGCTAGTTGGCCAGCAAACTTCTGGAATCTGCCTGGATATGTGCCACCACACACAGCTTTCTTACATGGGTTCTGGAGATCAAGTTCAGATCCTCCAGACCAAGTTCAGATCAAGTTCAGTGCATGGAAAGATCTTTACTGACTGAACCATCTCCCCAGGCCCTACATACCATTTTATATCTCCAAAAGTCTTTACAACCTAACTCAAATGACTACATTCATTTCATTGAGCATTTACTCCGTGAGTGCCAGGCTCAGTTCAGAAAGACCCTCTGTGGGCTCTAATATCACCCAGTTTTGGGGTGATGGAACTGGCCTTCCCTGACCTCACCAATGGAAAGTTCTCTTCCTCCCCTGAAACCCAGCTTGGGGCTTTTGTGCTTCTCTTATGAAACCTGGCCTCTTCCATGGCCTCTTTTCCACATGCACAAAGTGATTTGAGCATCTTTTCAAATTCCTTGTGCTCCGTTGCACACTTCCTGAAAATAGAGCATCTTAATCTAACAGTATGGTACTCCCCCAAACAGGTTGTCCTAGTTTCCTTTCTGGTGCTGTGACAAAAAGCAACTTTGGGAGGAAGAGTTTATTTTCGCTCACAAGTCCTGGCTATCTCCCATCCCTGCAGGGAAGTCTCAGCGGTGGGAGCTGGAGACAGCTGGTCATAGCACAGTCAAGGGCAGAGAATAAATGCTTACACACTGGCCAGCACTCGGCTAGCTTTCTTACACAATCCAGGCCCTAACCCAGGGTAATGGTGCTGCCCACTTTAAGGCTAAGTCCTCACACATCAGTGGAGGCAGTCTCCACAGACATGTCCCATAGACAAACCTAATCTAGACTCTCTTCCCAGGAGATTCTAGGCTGTGGCAAGATGGCAGTGAAAAGTATCACACAAGCCCAGCCCACACCACAGAATCCCCTGAGGAGTTTCTGAAAGAAAACAAAACAGAGGCCTGAGCTTTGCACCCCGGAGACTCTGGTCTTGCTGAGGTCTCTGGACCTTTCTTTTTAGAAAGTTTCCCAGGTGCTGGAAGCACACAGTCAGGTTTGCTGACCATAGCGTTCAACTAGCTCAGTGCCTTGCCCACTGTGGGTAAGAATCATGCTCATCAAATGAATGAGCACATGACTTAAAGGATGGCTACTATTGTCATGCAAGTGGAGGAAACCTTTTTAGTGAATGAAGAGCCCCTCACTCCCTATCTCTGCCAGCCTCTCCAAGCATCCCCTCCCCAGTCACTCCACTTCCTTTATTCCGTCCCAGCCACACTGGCCTTCCTACACTGCAGTAACTGGCCAAACCCTCCATGTAACCCATCCCACTCCACAGCATTAGTGTGCTCATAGTTGACATGTTAGAGATCCTTTTCCCACCCCCTCTGTGGAGACAGTCTCACTTTGTAGCCTAGGCTGGCCTTGAACTCAGGATCCTCCTGCCTCAGTTCCTAGGAGCTGGGATTACTGGTATGTACCACCATGCTGGACTCTGTTTAATTCTCCCTACTAAGAATTCACCAGCAAGAGGCTGTGGATTCTGTGAGGAGACAGATAAGCCTTGTGCTCTGAGTCTACTTTTCTCTTGTGGAGAAAGAAAAAGACCTAGCTAACTTTCCAGGTAACTTCCAGGATCCTGTCTTGGAAAAATACAATTGTAGAGAGGGATAAAAAAAAAGCTTAGACATCAACTAAAAATGACCTTAACATATATGACAGGATTCATGCCATCCAGCGGGGGAGCTATGAGGGGGTATGAATGGAGGAGGGGGGTCTAAATATGATTAATATTGACTGTATGAAATGCACAAAAATTTAATAAAAATATACATTAAAGTTTTTTTAAATGTGTATGTGAAATGTCACCTATACACATGTGTACAAGTCTCTGTAGGAGGAACTTGGACCTTTCAATAGACTCTGAGGAGAGCTTTGTTTCTCAAAATGTTAACATTTTGGTAGCAAAATTCTTCACTGTAGATGTGGAAACTACTCTTTCCCAAAAGAAGCAACTTGTGTGGAAACAGAAGTCTAAAGTGCATCCACACTTCCTCTTCCCTCTGATCCTCACAATGTTCCCTGCATGTTCCTGTGTGTGTGTGCGTGCGTGTGTGTGTGTGTGTGTGTGTGTGTGTGTGTGTGTGTATGCAGTAAGATAGGGTCTCTTACCTGGAGCTCACTGATTCAACTAAACTGGCTGGCCAGTCAGCCCCAGAGACCCTGTCTTTACTCTCTCCAGTACTGGGATTAAGGCATGTGCTTTTTTATATGTGGGTGCTAGAGATTTGAACCCAGGTCCTCATGCTTGTGTAGCAAGCACTTTTTTCTTTTTTGGGTTTTTTTTTTTTTTTTTTTTTTTTAAGATGGGGTCTCCCTGTAGCCCCAGCTGGCCTGGAATTCACTATGTAGACCAGGCTGGCCTCTGCCTCCCAAGTGCTGGGGTTAAAGGAGTGCGCCACCACGCCAGGCTTGTGTAGCAAGCACTTCTACTGACTGAGTCAGTTTCTTAGTCTACAGTGTTCCCTTATTAAAGGTGAAGATCCTTCCCTCGCTGGGCCTGTCTGCCATCCTATCCCACTGGACTCCCAAGATACCTACGTCACTGTGTATATGACTAAGCTTTGGGTCCAAACAGCCAAAAGCGACTTTCTTTCCCAACAATTTGATTATTCACAAATTTGCGTGTGATGAGGACATCAGGCGGGGATGAAGGCCCCCATTTGCCCTAAGCGTCTTTCGAATGGCTCTTCATGCCGATGCAGTCTGCACAGGGCATCTTCACAGACCCGCCTCTCCAGATGCCCTCAGCAGAAAAAGAGCTCATTCTCCCTGCTGCAAGGACTCCCATTGTCTCCGTTTCCTACAACAGTCAGAGTCAACAACTTATCACCCCACATGCCAACTGCCTATTCTTTGAACATTATGGATTCCAAAGCAGATATGCTAGGACAGAAAGGAAGGAAAAGATTCCCAGCCATTCGGGAGGAATATAAGGCAAGCAAAAAAAAATAGAGATGGGAGTTTATTGGAACCTCAAAAGTGCCTGTTTTCTGTCCTTAGAAACATAACCAGCTGTACTCGGCTGTGATCTGAAACTATTAAAGGGCAAATTCTAGAAATAAGCCATTCAGAACTTATTTTTCTAGGCACTGGGAATTAAACCTTGGGCCTCAAGCATGCTAGTTCTCTGGGGGCAAGTTCTCTGTCACGGACTTACATCCCAGTAGCTAACATCTCACTAACAGTACAGGCAGGGTTGGGTATGAGCTAAGGTTTCAGGGCTTCCTGGCGGAAGGGAGGGGGTCCTGTAACAAATCCCTCAAGGGTACAGGGCATGACAATGTTCATGGAAGGTTCTCCAAGGAGCCAGGTAAATTTTTCTAGTTAGGTCATTAGATTGCAAGTTACCTCAGCGGCAGCACTAGGCCCGGAGCCTCTTTTGCTGACTGCAAGGTCTCTCTCAACATCAGTTCAATCAGCTTCCTCCCTTTCTTTTCTTTTTTTTTGAGGGGGAGCTCTTTTACAGAGATTCTCCTGCCTCTGCTGGGATTAAAGGCATAAAGGTGTGCACCACCATGCCCAGTTTAGCGTCCTCGGTTTCTTTAGTTTTTCTTTCATCATGAGGTTGTATAACTTTAGTTTGCCTAGACTCAATACTTTCTGCCTCCTCCCCCCATCCCCCTAACCTTATGCCCCTGTAATAAAACCTTCCTTGGGATATCTTCATCAAACTCCCAAGAAAGAGACTCTGGTTAGTCATTTCTTTGTGTCAAATCATATGTCTGTGACTACACTGTAGGTTGGCATCCATGGGTGGTATATCCACATCCCTAGGTCCCTTACAAGCTGTGTACAGTCACTGTCACACAGAAGTTGGAGTAGGCTCGCACTGCTCTGACTGGCAACTGTTAAATGTTCAGGAATTCTGTCAGCGACTGACTAACCCAGGGCTGCTCTGAAGCTGGCCACTGTGGGGATATTTGTAGCACAGAAGTTGGCAAATGCTGCAAATTTGAGCTTTTTGTTTAACCCCCTGGAAAGCAAGTTTACTAGCAAATCAGGCAGCCCTGGTGGTTTAAAACAAAATAAAAACCTCAAAGCACAAAACAACATAAACAAGCCTCCCCTAATCTGACACAAGCTACACCACCTCCCTCTCTAGTTCACCCACCCTTTGCTCCGGCCAGAACAACTCCTCCTTATCCACTTGACACAAAGACCTGCCACACCTAGCCATAGCTCCAGCCTTGACAAACTGGCATGCTCATTTCTACCAAGTACCAAGTTCTTCCCTGAAGACTCCTCACAATAAGCTCTATGTCCCTAAACCCTCACACTTCCTGGACACTCTGTTCACATTCTGCCTCCTTTCCACTATTGAGCTATTGCTTTAGAGCCTGAACTTTTCATGAACAGCTCCTATGTCTACTCCTTCGACACCTGACCAGTCTTTGGTTCGGAAGTTCAGGATGAATGAATTCAGAAATTATACTTCCCTAAGTCTCTAGCAATACCTCCCCTTCCTGCACCTATGATTCCAAAGTGCTAGTTCAGGAGTTCCCCCAAATGGTATGAGCTCTGACAACTGAATCAGCAACAAGAAGATTCCAGGCCAGAAGGCTGTAAAAACCCTGGATCTGATGTGGTATGTGAATTGTTTTCCTAGATCCAAATGCCTGTAAGTGAGGGAAAATCAGGAATTAACCTCCAGAGATTAAACATTGATCTGGCAACAGTGGATTCATAACTCAATACTAATCCTTCAGCGTCTCAATCAGTTCAGCCCACTAGAACAAAATCCTACAGAACCCACGGCAGCTTAGGCAGCAGACACTTTTCTTCACAGAGCATTGGAGGCTGAAAGTCCAAGATCAAGTGAGCATGGTTGGTTTCTAGTGGGACACTTGTCCTGGGTTATAGATAGTCCTGTTGTGTCCTCACATGACACACAGCAAGCTCTCTAGCCTTCTCTCAATGAAGACCCCCACATGAGAGCCCTACCTTGTGGCTTCATGAAACCCACCAACCTCCCAAAGGCTCCACCATCAAACGCCATCACAGAAATAGAAATGGGACTTGGGAGGACACAATTCGGTCCACAGCACCCAGTTAAAAACCAATCTCCCTTTAAAAAATTTAGGAAAGATGACTTGGAACTTTAGAGAAATCTCAGACCTGGAAACCACATGGCACAGCATCACAAGTTCAATGTCAAGTGGAAAAAATTAGTTCTTCATGTTAAGAGTCACTTTCCAGTCTCAAAGTACAGGAGAGTCACTGGAAGAATCAGATACAGCTCATGGAATAAGAAACTTTGGCTACAAAGTCATGGGATTCTCTGTTTGCATCAAAGTTTCTTCTAAACTCACTCTTCAGAAGGCGTGTCAACTTTAGAGCAAATGTTGTCTGTCCAATGACTGTGGCCTCCCTGGGGCTGTTTGCTGTGCGGAAATTTTCAAAAACAGCTGGGTGCCACTTGGGAAGCTGAGGCAGGAGGATTCTTATGAATTTGAGGCCATCCTGGGCTACAGATAGGACCCTGTCTCAAAAAAGGGGGGAGGGGATTTTTAAAAACTAAAAGTTTTCCGCACTCTGAGAATCTAGACGATACTAGAAAGTATTATCTCTATTTTACACATGAAGAAATGAACCTAAGGAAAGTGAGACAAGGCACTGGGGAGACAACTCCATGAGTGGAGTGCTTACAGAGCAAGCATGAGGGTCAGATCCCCAGCACCACACAACGTTGGTGTGGCAGTAACACCTGCAGCCTCAGCACCTGGGAGGTGGGGGACAGAGGGGGAAGGTCCATCACAGGGGCTCACTCACTACCCAGCCTGGCTGAAAAGGGGGCTTCAGAAAGAGACCCTGTCTCAGAAAGCAAGCTAGAGAGTGACAGAGAAAGACATGGAAACATCAACCTCAGGCTTCCCCATGGAGCAAATGGGCACACGGGTGAGAGTGCACTAGCACACGTGTACATTCTAGAGAGTGACAGAGAAAGACATGGAAACATCAACCTCAGGCTTCCCCATGAAGCAAATGGGCACACGGGTGAGAGTGCACTAGCACACATGTGTACATTTGCATATACCCCCCCCCACACACACACACACGGGGGTGGGAAGGGAGCAGAACACACACACACACACACACACACACACACACACACACACACGGGGGTGGGAAGGGAGCAGGGAAGTGGGAGAGAGAGAATATGAACATATTCTCAAACCAAAGAGATTATATCTGCAACAGAGACTGAGATCCAAGCCCGGTTTCCTAATCCTAAACCAACACTCCTCTGCTAGTTTGACTGTTCATGTCGTTCCCTGAAAACCTATATACCCCAGAATACACAAACCCAGTGACCGCTTTGAAATGGATAATTCCTAAGGCTAGCATATTCCAAACACACACTGTTGAAAAAAAAAAAAAAAAAAAACTAAGAATGAATGTGGTATGAATAATTCAGCAAGAGAAAAAGAAGAAAACTTCTATCTTCCAAAGGAATAAAACTTGTCATTCAAAGCCGCTGACAGACTGAAGAAGTACATACGAATAGAACATGTTACATTCTGGATATTTATATTTCCTCCATCTCCCGTTTCTTTTTTAACATGTTTTATGTGTGTGCACATGTGTACAAGTGCATGTGGAGGCCAGGGGACAACCTTATGTTACTTCTCAAGAGTCATTCACCTCCTTTGAGACAAAGTCTCTCATTGGGACCTGGAGATCACCAATTCGTTTAACATGTTTTATGTGTGTGCACATGTGTACAAGTGCATGTGGAGGCCAAGGGACAACCTTATGTTACTTCTCAAGAGTCATTCACCTCCTTTGAGACAAGGTCTCTCATTGGGACCTGGAGATCACCAATTCAGGCAGACTGGCTTGATGATCCCCAGGGATCCATCTGTCTCCACCTCCCCAGTGATGGGATTACAGATGTATCCATCACGGTCAGCTTCTTTCTGCGGGTGCTGGGGACCTACCTCAGGTCCTCACGCTTGTAAGGCTAGCATTTAATCTACTAAACTATCTCCCCAGCCTATTTCTTGATAGGAGCAGATTTAAGAAGAAAGGACCACAGAAGACGTTTCCTATTAGTCAAGGCCTCCTTAATGTGGAACTCTGTCCCTAAGACCTAAACAAATGAAAGCAAAAACTCTGTATGTCCCTGTTACTCCTTGATCTTTAAAATGCCAGTCTTGGGGGAGTGATCGAGTGGCTCTCTTTCTTTTCCTAATCTGAACTCTAAGCCAGAATCAAAATGTCACCAAAGGGAAAGTGATGGGGGCTATGGTTAGCTTTTGGGAGTGAGCCATTTGCTTTTGAAATACATTATATTGTCAAAATCTGAACTGAGCAAGCAGACCCATGTCTAATTCAGGCAAGAAAATATAAGCGACAGAGTCAATACTTCCAAGGCATTTGGCTTAGATCAGAGCTCAAACATGAAAAGAATTCTCCTACAGACTCCAGTCACTTCTGAATTTGTAGCTTACATACAGACCTCCCTGGAGCAATCAAGCAGTTGGAAAATGATCGTGAGCAGCAATCCTACATAGCCAAAGACTAACTGGATCTCTACTCCTCTCTGGACGTCACAATCTTCCAAGGAACTAATCCAGGCTTTTCTATGCAGACACGTCTTTGGCTTAAATAGAGATCAGTCTTCTTTGAGACAGGCATATAGGCACATAATTCTGTCCCAGTGGATTTTATGATAATCCAAGTAGTTGGAACATAAACAATGGATCCTGGAACCCTGGTCATGATGTCTAAAAGTTCATGAGTTTGGAGATCTGTTTTGTGACACTCTATCAAACCAAAGAGAAGGAGCCAGCCTTCCTGATCCTCACTCTGTATGCATTCCACAAATACTTTATGTGTGTGTGCATGTGTAGCATATATGTATAAACATGCATGTGCACATGTGCATGTATATGAGGCCAGAGGTAAATGTTAGGCGTTTTCCTTGATCATTTTCCACCTTACTTTTGTTTTATTTTTTGTTGTTTGGTTGTAGCCCTACCTGGTTGGAATTCGCTATGCAGACCAAGCTAGTCTTGATCTCACAGAGATCAGCTTGCTTCTGCCTCCCAAGTGTGGTGATGAAAGGTGTGCACCACCATGCCTGGCTCTACCTCATTTATTATTTTTTGAGATGGGGCCTCTTACTGAACTTAAGAGTTCAGTGACTGGCTAGACCCAGTGAGTTGCAGGGATCCACCTGCCTGCATGCAGTTCCACACCTAGCACTCAAACCGCTAGGATCAGAATTCATCTCCCCAGCCCCTAGGATCAGAATTCATCTCCTCAGCCCCATATATTCTTATTTAATGCTCATACATACCCAGTAAGTCACTACACGGAGATAGTACTCATTTAATGTGACCTACCTCAGAGGGAAGTTAGCATGGGGATTCCCATTGAAGTTGGCATGACTCAAAACATCCTTGTGGGAACTGAAGAGCTGGCTCAGCAGTTAAGAGCACTGGCTGCTCTTGGAGAGGACCCAGGTTCAGTTTCCAGTACCCACATGGTGGTTAACAACTGTCTGTAACTCCAGTTCCAGGGGAATCCAACGACCTCTTCTGCTTTCTGCAAGCATTGCACACATGGGTGCACTTACACATATGCAGACAAAACCCTCATATACATAAAAAAATAATAAAACAAAATAAATAAAAATTATTTTTAAAAAACCCATGTGTTCACTGTGAGTCCATCCATCCGCCCATCCATCCCTTCTTCCTCTTAGGACTCCAGCCTTTTCCAGGCCAGTAAGTAACCATTCCTCATAGACCAGAGAGCAAACCTCACATTATCTCTGAGAATTCAAATATTTTCCAGGAAGATTCTTACAAGATCAGACTATTTCTGGGTTTGAAATTGGAAATCTATTAGAATTTGGTCCTGGCCTGTGAAGAATGCTCAAAGTTAAACACTACGAACTATACCTAGCCATCAATCCTGCCCAGGAAACAAGGGCACCAATCACCACGATGCCCGCTTGCCAGACTAGCATACAGTCAAGCAGCTTTAAAATTAAAATTAGTGCGCTATGACTGTGTAAGTTTTAGATTTTAGGATTAGGAACAGATGAGAATACATAAACATGCAAATTCATGCCAGGCTTGGTGGTGATGCATGCCTTTAATCCAGAGACAGAGGCAGGTGGGTCTCTGTGAGATCAAGGCCAGCCTGGTCCACATAGTGACTTCCAGTACAGTCAAGCAGCTTTAAAATTAAAATTAGTGCGCTATGACTGTGTAAGTTTTAGATTTTAGGAGTAGGAACAGATGAGAATACATAAACATGCAAATTCATGCCAGGCTTGGTGGTGATGCATGCCTTTAATCCAGAGACAGAGGCAGGTGGGTCTCTGTGAGATCAAGGCCAGCCTGGTCCACATAGTGACTTCCAGGGGAGGTGGGACTAAAAAAACTCTGCCAAAAAAAAAAAAAAAAAAAAAAGCAAAAACAAAAAACTACAAGTTCCATTTTTCTCGAATCAAAACGAAATCCTGGATTTGTTTATTGTCCTGGAGTGTGCCACTAGCAATGATCTGAGTGGCACAAAGTGACATGTATGAAGCATTCCTGTAATTCTTGATGGTCAGATATAATTTATCAAGTTAGATTTTTTGCTAGAATGTGCAAGTCAGCATTGGAAGAGAGCATCGAGGGTTTATGTACCAAACCCACCTAAAACATCCTGTGTGGTTGGGGCAAACCTCCAAAAAGAGTGTGTCCCAGCTGCTAGCCCTCGACACCAGGAGTGATTGCAATGGCTTCCTTGGGTCACAGATGACTTTAATAACAGCAGGGCTGTTAAATTCAATTTCTTTGTTTAAACTGGTAATCCACTCACAGTCTACAGACTTTAAGAGGTACAGAGCGATTCCATAAAAACTTTCCTTTCTAGGGCTCACGAGATGGCTCAGTGAGCAAAGAAAGGTACTTGCCAAGGCTGAAGATCTGAGTTCCATCCTGGGACCTACGTAGCGGAAAGAGAACTGACTCCTAGAAGTTGTCCTGTGTCCTCCACACATGCACCATGGCATTGTGAACATGCACACACATAGATATACACTCACATAAATAAAAATGTAAAAATAAAAGACCAACCTCTCTTTTCTATCGAGGAACCCTGACTCCCCCTCCCTCCAGGAACCAACTGTGGACACTACCTACTTGTCTGTTCATTCAGTAAGGACAGAGCATGCATACATACGTAGACACTAAGTTTTTAAATTTTTGTATCCAGTGCCTAAAACTTTACCTAATACATAGCAGGTATTGCAAAAGTACTTGTTTAGTGAATGCAATCAATTATCTATGCACTTTATGTGTCTTAGTGTCACTCAAACATATCCTAGGCAAGTCCACAGCAATGCATTCATTACACTGAACTGCCTTGTTTAGTTTTTTTCTAATGAGTCTTTTTAGGTTTGATATATGTACAGACTAGGACATTTACCATAATATGTACGGTGCACTAAATTTTCACTGAGAACTCACTGAACCAGTACCCAAATCAAGAGAAAACAGGACCAGTATGCCCTGACTCAATACCACTTTTGAAAAGATCATTCTTATTCTGTATGCTAGGGTCATGTTATCAGGCACAACCCATCGATACACCTGATGCCTTTCAAATGGCAACACAGTACTCCTTCATGTGAATGTGTCATAAATTATCAAGCCCACCCCCAGCCAAGTTAGTGTTCATGTTTCTGAATACATAATAGTGGACTCAATAATATCTGAACCTTCTCAGGATTCCCAAGTGAGCATCTCACTAGGATAATCTCTTTGAAATGGATTTGCCTTTGAGTCAAAGGCTATGTGCATTTCAATTTTAACCATTACTTACTAGAGGCTCTGTCAATAGCTAGATTCTTGAAACCGTAAGATTGTACAGTGTTGAAAGCAGATACAGTACATTCTCATTTCAAATAGACCAAACATTGGAGCATTGGAATCTGAATAGATACATAGCTATTAAGTTTACAGAAACTGCCTCTGATCCCTGCAAGACGGAAAGGAAAAACCCACCATGAACCACACTACCAGGATTTGGGCCAGTCCTCTGCTCACCACAGTAAAGAACAACACAACGTGCTATTTACTTCAGCTCTGAAGGAAGCCAGAGGCCAGCAGCAGAGCCTCGGACACCCTATAGACAGATGTGCCTGTCTCAGGAGACGCTTGATCTAGGAAGAGGCTGATAACATCTGCATAAAACAAGGCCACATCTCTTCACCTAGAGTGAAAAGTCCATTCCCACCAGAGAACAGAGCAGGAGAAACCACGAAAATGAGACTCCAGACTCATACCTGAGGCTTCTGAACACAGTATCAGTTTGCACAAATACCTCCCCATTCTCTGACTTCCAGGCTGGCCTTCTGATTCTCCACTGTCAATATGCCCTACCTCCACTCCTCAATGCTCTGTCACACCGTGATGACATGAGTCCTCAAACCTGTGATATGGTGAGGATGCCACACTCATTAATTTCACCACTGATATGACGTCACCATCAGACCCAGGGCTCCATGGTGGAGGCCTAACACCACGTGAGAAGTGAGCAACCAAAGTGTGAACCCTCAGTGTCATCCATTTTGCAGGTTCAAGCACACTTCCTTCCCAGAACTCTTTAAAAGAGAAAGAGGTTTTAGCTGCTGCTGGACTTTATTTATTGATGATAGGTTTCTTTATTGTTTGGACTGTCAAGGTAGAACACAGAGCTTCACACATGTGAAGCAGATGTTCTACCACTGAGCAACAGCCCAACTCCTGGGTGTTTTTGTTTTGTTTTGTTTTGTTGATTTGTTTTTTGTTTTTGTTTTTTGAGATAGGGTCTCATGTAACTCAGGATGACTTCAAACTCAGTATGTGCCTAAGGCTGGTATTGAATCCCTGATCTTCCTGCCTCTACCCCTTGAGTGCTAGGATTACAGGCATCTACCACCATAGCTGGCCCCTGAATCTACCTAGAAATAACCAGAGAGGACACAGGTGTCTTCTTCTTGGGGTAGAGTTCTGATGGAGAAACCTGTTTTCTCTTCAGGTTTAAGAGAAAATAAGTAGCTATGAGACACGTTCCAGAGCTGGCGAGATGGCTCAGACCTGGATTTGAATCCCAGCACCCACATGGTGGCTAACAACCATCCATAACACCTGTTCTAAGGGATCCAACACCCTCTTCTGTCCTCTGAGGGCATTGCAAGGCACAGGTGCATTTAATATATATGCAGACAGACCCACTGAAGGGGTACCCCAATTGCCTCACCCCGCATCCCTGTTCAGCAGGGAAGAAGCCAGAGCAGTCTATGTCCTGACTCCCTATCCTCAAGTTGGGTAACCTCTTCAGAGGATGGTGTGATAAGGATAGGAGGTAGGAATTGGCTAGGCAGTTAGGGTAAAAAGACCCCAAAGAAAATTAGCCAGTTTCTTAGCTAAAAGTCAAAATGTCTTTGCGCCTCTTAGCAACATACTCTGTTCCAAAGGCCAAAACTGTCAAAAGTATTTGGGAGCTTTTATCTGATCCCTAAAAGATTTTGGGGTTACCTCTTCAGAGGGGGGAATTTTAGAGTAGAAAAACAACCCTTAAAAATAAAAGAAAGAAAGAGTACATGAAGTTGTCAGAAAAAAGTGATGGGGAGATATGGGAGGAGTTGGAGGGGAGGGAGTGG
>NW_008336255.1:162609-174567 GCF_000622305.1 Nannospalax galili | reverse complement strand
TAACTTTTTTAAATTAAAAAAAAAGAGAGAGTGAGATGTTAGAACCCAAGTCAACTATGGCCATGTGACTCTGGAAAAGTCCTTACATTTCTGGGCCTTTTTTCTTCTCTAACAGGACAGTGTTGCCCAGGAGGTAGTACTGCTAGAACCCAGCCCTTAAGAGTTTATGTCCCATAAACAAGAGGGTGGAACTGTGAGGTTTTGTAATACCCATGGGACCTGGTTTTACAGCTAGCCTCTGGCAGGAGGACCTGGTAGGTGAGGGCCATACAGTTCTAGGTTTACAGAATCCTCAAAGTACCCAGGAGACAAACCTATCACAGGACATTCTTGCTCACCTTGACTGAGTCAGCAAAAAGCTGGTTTCCAGGGGGAAATTCATCTCTATTGCAATCTCCTTCTCTCGAATTGTCTGCTAGGATGGCAAGCCCATGACCCTTAGAGGAGGTGACCTGGGGGTCCAAATGCCATCTAATATAAACAGTCAGTGTTGCATCAGGCTTGGAAAAGTGAGAGAAGATGGCCCAACCAGGAAAAGGTGGATAACAACTCTGAAACCATTTGAACAACAAGGGCCGTGTGAAGGCCCAAAGTACACAGACACAAAGCCCACTTGTCTCTTGCCGGGATCATGGCTGCCAGCAATTCAGTTGCTAGATGGGGCCCTGACTGTCAGCCCAGGCTCAGGGAGGACACTGAACATCATTTGGAAAAACACAATGAATTAGTGCACTCATCAGCTGCTTCCTCGTCCACCGCTCTGCCTCAAAACAACTTCTCTAAAGTACTTCTTAAAGCTTCAGAGCAAATCCCCACGAATCGTGAGGTGAGTCAGAGGCTGATTATAAATCAAGGTCAACAAACTCCTAAAGAACTTTCCACATCCTTCAACATCCACAGGGAGTAAGCAGATAGGAGATGATTTTACGTGTGCGATGAAGGGGAAAAATACATTTCCTTCCACTGAAGGGGAAAATGGTGGTTTTTCTTCTGAGACAATGTCTTACACTGAGTAGCCCAGGTTAGCCTCCAATGGTGGCAATCCTTCTGCCTCAACCCCCTGAGTTTGGGAATTACAGGTGTGCATCACCAGGCCCAGCCCTCCATTGAAGTATTCAGTAAAGAACTACTGGGCCTCTTAAATACAGGTCAAGGGTCAAGTTCTTTACAACTAGTTTCAAAGTACTGAACTGTTCCTTTATCTATCTTTGGATTTCCTATTAGTGTTTATTTTATGTGTGTGTGCATGAGTGTATGTACGTGCACATGTGTATGTAGGAGTCTGTAGAGGTCAGAGAGAAGTTGGATCCCTTGGAACTGGAATCACAGGAAATTTTGAGCTGCCATGGGGGTGCTGGGAACTGAGCCCAGGTCCTCTGAAAGAGCAGTAAGCATTTTAACTGCTGAGCCATCTCTCCAGGCCTGTATTTTTGGGTTTTGAGACAGGGTCTCTCTGAGCAGTTTAAGCAGGTCTTGAACTCATGATCTCTTGCCTCCTTCGCCTCCCCAGTGCTGGGGACACAGGACCTCACCCACAGCTTTGCTTTTATTCTTTATGTTCTAAAAGAATCTTTTAAAAGTAAAAGGTTATACTTATTATGTTATTTGTTGAGTATTTCTGGAAATAAACTAATAGGTGGAAGATTTTTGCTCTATAAGAAAATCTGATGTTAGGAGATTAGATTCCTTACCCTCAACTCCTCTAGTTTGTCTCTTAAAAATCATCAGGGGAAACTATAACTTCATTTAAGTTTTCAGCTAATATCCTGACAGTGTCACACAACCAACACAGAAATCTTGGTAAAATTTTGAGGGGATAGGGTCTTGCCCCAGGCTGGCCTTGAACTCCTGATCCTCTTGCCTTGGGCTATCCTGACTACCTAATGTTTGACTAACTACTCCATTTCCTGGATGACCTGGCCAGTATCAGTTTTCTTCTCTACACTCCCTGTGTCTCTTACCTTTTCTCTTTTGTTACCTGCTGTACAGTGTATTCTTTTTGGTTTTTATGATAAACAATGTTTAATAAAACCATACAATGTACAGAGTTCTCAAATGGCTACAATGTAAAAGCATATAAATTGTTTAGTAAAAATCAGTAAAAGATTCAGAGTAGGTGCATTTTAATACTGATACAACACCAAGAGCAGATTTGCAGATGTTTACCTATCATATTTCTAGAACTTTCCTATTTTCTGTTTTGGGGGTTTTTTTTGAGACAGGATTATATTAAGTTGCCCAGGTCAGCTGCTGGCCTTGAATTTACATTCCTTCCACCTCAGCTTTCCATGTAGCTGGGACTACAGGCAGAAGCCACTACATTCAGTCTAGCCTTTAATGATTCTTGTTTAGGGTTTTTGTTTTTTTGAACAGGGTCTCACTATGTAGCCTTGGCTGGCCAGGAACTCACTACATAGACTAGGCTGGCCTCAAACTCACACTTTCTTTGTTAATCAAATGTCCCTTTTCCTACTGGCTTTTATCTTGTGGGAAGCACCCTGAAGGCAGAAGTCTCCAAAGTGTGGGCAAAACTCTTGGATGCTGGTGGGCACGGCATCACTGCGTGTTTGCAGATTCACTGAGTGCTAACAGTAAACCAGGTACTATTCCTGGGGCTGGGAGATGCTGCTAAAAATGACAAGAGTTGCTAACCTCCACAGCTCCACATTCTAGTATAGGAATCGCACAGTAAAACTCAACAAATAAAGGGAGGGGCACGTAGAGCCAGGATGTGAGCCAGGACGGTGGTGCTTACGAGCTGGGCCCTCAGAAGGGTCTCTCTGAGTGGAATTATCTGAAAGAAGACTTGGATAATCGAAGAGAATTGGAAATATTTTAACTTCCAGGAAGCACATTCCACAAGAGGGAGGAACACGTGCCAAGGCCCTGAGTCAAACTGAGCTTGGGGAGTTAAAAAAACAAAACAAATCCAGAGTCGATGCCAGTGTGGCTAGAAGGCCTGGACAGACAACAGACATGGAAGGCAAAGGCATAGGCAGTGGATCCCGACACACAGTTCTTATAACACCCGAACCACTGCAGCACAGCATGGAGGGCTTGCAGGAAGAGACGATGTCAAGATTTCCTTTCAAAGGTTCATCTGGCTGCTGATGTAGAAGGATTACAGAGGTGAGAGACCATGAGGGTCTGGGGTTAGACCATGGAGACGTAGAAGACCTCTGTGGCAGGCTCGAGGGTCTGGAGTTAGACCATGGAGACAGGACAGACAGAAGAACTTGGTGACAGAATGAACTTGGGGTGACTTAGCATTTGGCTTGAGTCCCGCCACAGATGTGACAGAACTGAGGAAGGTGCAGGGCTCGGGTTAGAGAAGTTCAAACCTTCTGTTCAACACATTAGACGAGGACACTCTATCCTCGAGCCAAGGAGAAGTGTCTGTTACACCAAGATGGGATGGCAGAAGAACACAGCAAAGAAGCCTGGAGGGGTCCAGATTTGGGAGCAAATGGATGGGTATCAATGCCAGGTGATGGAATGAGGTCATCTGGTACCAGGTACACAAAGAGGATGCAGAAACAGCTAACATGAAGAGATCGAACAAAGCCAAAGGGAAGAGAAGATGGGGCAGGAACATGGGAAGAAAATCATAAGATGAGACCAGAAGACTAGACACTTGTGAAGTCGCCTGAGGACTGGGGATGCAGCTCAGTGGGTAGAGTGCTTTCCTGGTATGTACAAGAACAGGAGTTCAATCCCCAGCACTGCATGGAGGTAGACATCTCTAATCTCAGCATAAGAAGTAGAGGCAAGAAGGAAGGTCAGAAGTTCAAGGCCATCCTCAGCTACAAAGAGTGTTCCAGGCCAGCCTGGGGTACAGGAGACCTTGTCTCAAAAAAAAAAAAAGTGGGGGAGGGAAGAGAGTCAACTGTATCAGATCTGTCAAAACAGAACAAAAAACACTGTAGAGGAAATGATTCCTTTTCCAATTTCTTTCCTTAACTACAGTTGATCTTCGGCATCATCAGACTCTGCTCCCCAACATTTGCCTGTAGCCCCCAAATAAATCTTGCTGCTGCATCCACAGTCACTTACAACGGGTGCAGAGTAGTGTCAATGATGTCCAAGTCCCCGCTGAAACCCCAGAAGGTGACATTCTGCTTTCTGTGGGGGATGCACTCCAGCCCCACCGCCGTGGACCTCTGAATCGTCCAATGCCACATATACCGCCTTTTCCTACACAGACAGAACTATGGTAGTAGAGCGATTATAACCATATACTTGAGTAAAATGGCCAGGATTATCACTCCTGTGCTTTGGGGCCATTAATAGATGAAATAAAGGCCACAGAAAACCAACACTGACATACCCCACAGTCAATCTGATGACTGAGAGGGCTCCTCAGTGACTAATGGGGGGGGGCTGGGCGAGGAGGGGGTCATATCCAACACTGATACCTAAGACTACAGAATGCCGAATGTCCTGGGTGACAGACCTGAATGGCAAGAAACATTACCACATCACCCGGAACCGCACAAAATGTTAAAAAAAAAAAAAGAATTCCTTACTCCTGGAATTTTCCATTTAATATGTTCATGATCCCAGATAACTGAGATAGGACAACAAATCTGTGGGAGGGACTATGTGTATTCACTAGCTCAGTATTGGCTGTGACCTTATAGAACATGGCTACCACAAATAAGGAGAATGGATATATGTTAAAAAGGAAGGCTCAGCTGAGCACTAGCCTCCTCCTGCTTCAGGAAGACGCAGGCAACAGTGTCCAGCCAGAATCTGACCCTTGGCGACTTCATTTTTCCTCCCTTTTTTGCAGATGCTTCTTTACAGATGGTAAGCAAGCAAAGATTTGTCAATGACTGTGTAGTTTGTTTTGTTTTGTTTTAAGGAAAATATAAGGCAACAGAAAGAAAATACAGAAAACAGTATGATGCTGGGGTTTGGCCATGTCTCAGTCAGTCAGTGCTCCCTGACATGGCAGAAATCTGGTGGCATGAACAACTGGAGTCTCGGAAACATGATTTGGAGTTCAGAAGTTTGCTTTAGGAGCAGGACAGTGTGCAGATAGGAAATTGATTGGTGAATCTGTTTTCCTCATCTGGAAAAGGAGTAACGGCATCTCACAGCTCGACCATGACAATGAATGATACGATGTGCAAAGCAGCACAAACCTGTCACTCTCAACTCGTTCATACTCTCCATATGGACAGCCTCCAAACAGCTTGTGACTACATGAGGGCAACGTCTACCAATGTTCACCACATCAGGAATCCAAACTGGGGGATGGACGATAGCTCAGAGGCTAACAGTACTGGCTGCTCTTGTAGAGCACCCAGGTTCGGTTCCCAACATCCACATGTGTCTAACAACTGTCCATAACTCCAGTTCCAAGGCATTCAACGCCCTCTTCTGGCCTTCACAGGCACTGCATATATGTTGTACTGGTATTTGTTTAGTACTAGTACTTACATAGAAAAAGTTTGAAACAGTACTTCACAAGTTAACTTCCAATGCATATTGATTTTCTGATCCCTTTTCTCTTAGCCTTAATGTTGTTAAAACATGAACACTTTAGGGACTGGAGAGATGACTCAGCAGTTAAGAGCATTGGCTGCTCTTGTAGAGGACCTGGATTCAGTTCCCAGCACCCACGTGGCAGCTGACAGCCGTCCATAACTCCAGTTCCAGGAGATCCGATACCCTCTTCTGGCCTCCTCAGGCATTACACACACGGTGCACTTACATATATGCATGCAAAACATTCATACACATAAAGTACATTTTTTGAAAAATATTTTATTATTTTTATTTTATGTGTATGAGTGTATCGCCTGCATATATGTGCGTGCGCCTGTTAAAGACAGGGACTTCCTCAGGTGGTACAGTTGTATATTTAGCATAGTGTCACAGGTACAGATGTGGCAGACAAGTGTTCTGTTGTGTAGGCTCTATAACTAATCAACTGTATGAGCTTCCACCAAGGACTCAATTTGAATTCAAATCGAGAGGTCCCACAGACTTGAATAGAAAGCTCCATTTCTATTTTGTAAGTGACACTCAGCATTGCCTTCAACTAGAGTGAGGCCATAAGCCACAGTAGGGTTAGCAGTGCCCAAGACCTTCCCACCAACACTTTCATATCCTATTACTGTGACTACAGATACACAGATAAGCCACATACGCTCATGACTAATTCAAAAATACTATAGCTAGTGTCATTACATTTTATTTAATACATCGATAAAGGATATATCAGTATTCAGAATTTGAGGCACTAGATTGACTCAGTACAATGAGTCACATTGTCAATCCTCTGTATTTTATGTGCTCAGAAACTTCATCATGTAGGAGGGATCCACTGGCTTCACTACCCAAAGAGGATCTTGTAATCCTGAAGGCATGAAGCAATTCACTTTCTCTTTCTAGGCACCAGCTTCCTCTCTTGAAAAAGAAAATGAAGGGGCTGGGGTGGAGCTCAATAAGGAGGGTGCTCTCCTAGCACACACAAAACCTTGGGTTCAGTCCTCAGCACCATACAAACTCAGTCTGAGGTTACACATCTATAATCTTAGCACTTGAGGTGGAGACAGGAGCCTCAGGAATTCAAGGTTATCCTTGACTACATAGAGTTCAAGGCTAGACTGGGCTACATGAGACTGTCTTAAAAAAGGGAATTGGAGCTAAGTGTGGTGGCATATGCCTATAGTCAGGGGCATAGGGAAGAGGATGCTGAGTTAAGGCCAGCCAGGGCTACATAGCAAGAACTTATTTCAAAACTTAAAAACAAACTGGACCAGTCCTTGTAAGATCTCCTCCCTGCTGTCCCACTCCTGCAAGAGGAAGATGGTGCCCACAGTGAGGAGGAATCCGAGGAGTAGTGCCACAGGCTGAATGCATTAGTAAAGACCCACAGAGTCTGGAGCGGGTCTTGAATCAACACATGAAGATTTGCTCTCCAAAGTCAGATGCTTTAGACTAACTAGAGCAAGCACTGCTAAACGGTGGAAGAGAACTGTGGAAGTATTTCCCCAAATATTTCCTATCATACTATAACTATAAATACTGAAAATCCCAACACTCATTAGCTTTGTAAACAGGACACGAAGAATATAATGTGTTCTTTTTTTTAACTTTATTTTAATTATGTGTCTACGTATGGGTTTGTGTATGTGAATGCAATGCCTGTGAAGGCCAGAAGAGGGTGTCAGATCCCCTGGAGCTGGAGTTACAAGTGGGTGTGAATCACCAGATGTAGGTACTGGCAACTACACTGGGGTCCTCTCCAAGAGCCGTACGCACTCTTAATCACTGAGGCATTTCTCCAGCCCTTAATCTTTGTTCTAGATACAAATGGCTTGTGTAAAAGCATACTTTAAAATATACTTGAGTTCAGCATGATGGTACATGCTTGAAATTCCAGCACTCTAGAGGCTGAGGCAGGAAAATCGGGAGACCCAGGCCAGCCCAGGCTTCAGGCAGGCAGGACAGAAGGAAAGAAGGAAAGAAGGAAGGAAGGAAGGAAGGAAGGAAGGAAGGAAGGAAGGAAGGAAGGAAGGAAGGAAGCAGAAAAAGAAGACAAGCTTTAAAATTCAAAGAGCAACATACCTACTTATGACTGGCATCTGTTTAAACTCAAATAGAAGTATTTTACACCTTCACCTAATTAAACAGCAAAAAATGTCAAGGTCTGGTGGTAGAGGTCTGTCATCCCACTTACTCAGGAGGCTGGGGCAAGAGGCCTGCAAGTGTACGGCCTGCTACGGAGGAAGTACAAGGCCAGTCTAGAACGCTTAGCAACATTCAAAATGAAACTTAGCAGGAGGCCTGAGGATATAGTACAGTGATAGAGCACTTGCCTAGCACTCACAAAGCCCTACAATCAGTCACCAGGACTGCAAATAAACAGAAAAAAAAGGCAAGGAAAGAGGAAATTGCTTGGCTTCGGAAAAGAATACTTATTCCCAAGCACTTAGCACTGAGCTCTGAGTACCTCATAACTGAAGTACTAATGTTGACTGCTAAAGAGCTTACTCTAAAGAATCCAGCCTATCAGTCCTTGCACTGGACAACACAGGTGTACACACAGACCATACTAGAGATTGAGTCAACAGTACCATTATGTTCAAGAGCCAAGAACTTCCAAACATTTCCAGCCCCTGTAGAAAAATCCAGGCAGTTAGGAACAGCCAAGAGGGAAACCAAAAAGAAAAGGGGACAATGGGGACTGTTACCTTTGCCAGGCACAATTCAAGTGGGGACCACAGTACCACTCTCACAGCAACAGCCTCCTTCTACAGCACACAGCCCTGGTGGGGGCCAGCTGCGCATCCTCACAAGATTCAAGATGACCACCCTATTGCTTCCTTCATCAAAACTACATCTGCCCAGCAAGCCCTCAGCAGTGACTGCGTCCCTGCAGTGACAACAGTCCAGCCCAATTACATTCAGTCGAATCTGTCTATGCCCTGCTTCCTGGTCTGCTCAGCAGAATACCTTCAGGTTTTCACTAGCGGAGCTAAGGATGCAGTGGAGGCTCCTACTTCCTCCATCTAACCAACAAAATGGAACTCATATTGGGACAAATGAGTTGCTGACGTTTAACCGAAAGAAAACTGCATTCAATCTCCACAGAAATTAGGTTAGCCTGCTTTAGCGTAGCACCCCAGCATCAAGGGTATATAGTGCTGACTGTCACAGAGTAGACCCCCTGGTCCACAGTAGACATATTCCAAGACCCCAGTAGATTCCAAAACCCTGTACATACTATGTTTTCCCTTTTGTATACACGCTTATGATAGTTTATAAATTAGGCACAGTAAGAAATTAACAATAACTAGTAATAAAATAGATAACAATATACCACAACAAAGGTTGTGTGAATGTAGTCTATCTATCTACATATCTCTATCTCTCTGGAATTTTCCATTTCATAATTTTGGGCCTCAGTTGACTATGGGTTAGTGTAACTGAAAAAAATGAGCAAAGAGGGCTGACCACTGTCTACCCCTGGCAATACCTCTGTGTGACAGAGATATATAACCATAACCTTCCATTGCCAGAACTCTTCCCTTGGGAGACACAAATATCTACCCTTCCTTCTAGGGCACCGACAACAAACCGAAGTGTGAGTCCATCAAAGTCCAACTTGGGGAACCAAGGAGATTATTGGACTGACTTACAGAAAATGGGTAAGGGGTTAGAGAAGCTTAGTGACCCCAAAACAGCCTCATCACCAGAAAGTCTCACTGAAGCAAGGACGATGATTTCCCCAGAGGTACATAGAGGAAGTCCCCCCTTGAAGTAATCTTCCACCCTCTACACGCTTTAGCACCTGTGAAGAACATGAAGCCAGAGGCGATTAGGGCAGAATTACATACAACTGACCAGAGGAAGAGGGGCTGGAATCTCAGGTGAGGGTCCAATGATGGGCCTCATCTCTCTGGGTAACAGCAGCAGTTAACAAGCCCAAGCTCAGGGGTCTCTTGCAAGAAGTCATAGCGGTTCTAGAAGATGATGGCTGTTGTGCTCAGAGGCTAGCCTTCCACAATGCCTTCTGTTAAGGGCCAGGGGCTAAGCGACAAACAAGGAAGGGCACAAAGCAGGGATTATGACAAAGGGCTGTAGGGGTTTGGAAAGAGCTGGCAAAGGGCACAGCTGAAGGAAGCAATTGGGAGCAGATTTGAGCCCTGAGGGAAGGCTAGACTGTGGGGTGCAGTGTTAGGGTGGGGTTCTGTAGACAGGGATAAACTCAAGAGAGCAACATCCCCCAGGACCTGCCTCAGATGGAATGCTGAACCAGAGATATGGGCAGACTGTCTACACTGGAGAGCTCAGAGAACTAGCAGTAAGAGGATGCTGGTAAAGAGATAGAACTGCATTATGGGAACTCTGAAAGCTAGGCTGCTTTCAACATTCTCCTGCAGCCAGAGAGGATGTCCAGACACAAGAGTGCTCAAACACCCCCTTGGTGAACCACGGAGATTCATCTGTGCTTGTGTTGTACATCAACATCCACACCTGAGTCTACTGTGTCTAGTAAGTGAAGCGTCTCAGATTGCATCCTGGGGCAATTCTACAAACACCTCTGTCCTAGAAATGCTATCCGAAGACTTTTCATCACTGATGATAAATAACAGCAATCAAAAAAAGAAAAAAACCTGACTCTAGAACATGAGAAAAAGTCTAAAGAGAGAACATTCTTACTCTATGACTGTGGCAATAGACAGTACCTTGTTGGAAATGTTATTTATACTGAAGTCACTTTTAGAAACAACTTTTAACCTAGTTAAAACCAGAATGAATGACTTTTTGCAATTAATAATTAGGCACTACTAAATATGCTTTCATTCCTAATTAGTGCTCTATAATATACCAAATAAATTGAATTCTTTCCTTTTTGTTTCTGAAGATGGAACCCAGGGCTTTGGGCATGCTCCCACTGCCACACCCAGCCCTTCATCTATTTTTACAGCACTTCATTTACACAACTACTGACTACTTAGTAGTCTAGCCAGCACCAGGCCAGCAGTCCTATCAGAAGCCTGGGGGCTAAATCAAGACCTGGGGATCTGGGGCTGAAGAAATATCGGCTATGTTTATGACCTGCAGTCATGTGAAGGAGAAAAATTCTGAAAGTAATTTAAAGGCAATTTTTTTTAAGTTTTGGGAATAGAGAAAACGAGGATTTTTTTGTATACATAGATACATACTCAGGTTCTCAACCTGTATTAAACTAATATACTGAAGAAGAAACGGGAGGGGAGCCTGAGGCACGGTTACTGAGGTATGGAGGACTTTGTCTGTTTAGCTGTCTCAACACACTAATACCTTCAGGCTCTGCTCCAGCACGCCCAGGAGGTGAGGAAAGAAGCGGAAAAAGAGGCGTGCCGAAGGGAGTGGAGTAAAAGATTAAATTTCAAACAGGCCAAGTGAATGAACCAGGGAGAAAGTGATAAAATTCCCAACGCACCACACTGTTTAACCCAGAGACTCTCTTTAAAGTCTAATTGCCACCGCGGTCACCCCTCAGACGGCAACAGCTTGTCACCTGACCTCTACCACGTTTGCTCTTTGATTAAAAGTGAAAGTGAAAAGTGGTTTTTCACCTGGGTCCAAATCCGCCAAGGTTTCGGGGATCCAAACCAACCAGACAGGCAGAAAGCTCCGGAACCGTGGGACCCTGGGGTCCCGCGATCACGAAAGCCACGCGCCAGCACCGGACCTTCCGCCTCCCTCCTTAAGGAACTGTCCCCACCTTCCCCCATGCGGAGGCAGAGGGCTGGGAAGGCTGTGCCACACCTCTCCATCCACGCTGGGCGGCTGGAGGACCCTCTGCAGTTCTCCCCACGCCACAAGCCTCCTGCCGCATCCATCCCCTCCACCCGCAGCCTGGGCTTCCCAGGTTAGCCACCGGGACTACAGTCCCCGGGAGGGAAGAGGAGGGACGTTTAGCACCCCCGAATCCTCAGCTTTTGGAGCTTCGGAGGAGGACCCGGGCAGGGGGCCGGCGCCTGGCGCCCCATCCCACGTGCTGCCTGGCTGGCCACCGGAGCCCGCGCGGGGAGCGAGACGCAGTAGGCGCATTCCCTCTCCCGGAGGGCCGGGTTTGAACTGGGGGGGGGGGACCAGAGTCCCCCAAACCCAGCAGGCGTTTAGCCACCGGGGCTCCCCGGCGCCGAGCGCGTCTCCCCACTGTGCTCCGGGGCCGGGCTGGGCTCCCCGGGCTGCAGCGCCGGTCCTGGGCGAACTTGGCCGCGGCTGGGCCGGGTGGGGCGGGGCGAGCACTCACCAACCCCGTACTTCTGCCTCTTGGTCGGGATCCAGCGGGCCATGACGACGACCTCGCCCCGCGGCGGCCGCGGCTACAGCAGCTCCGGCTCGGGGCGCCTCCGCGTCCCGGGCTCTTCCGCCATGTTCCGGCAAACTTCGCCGACTTTGGCGCGTCCACGCCGCGCCGCGCCGCGCCGCGCAGCCCTCCCCGCG
>NW_008336255.1:151367-162552 GCF_000622305.1 Nannospalax galili | reverse complement strand
CGGCCCCTCCCGCTGGCCGCGCCCCGCTGCGCTCGGCCGGCTCCGCCTCGCGCCGCTTCCCTGCCGGCCTCCCCCGGGGTCCGCTCCTCCTGACCTGCGCCCCGCCTTGGCCTCTCCGGAGCAGCCCGGGTCCCCGCGACTCCGCGGCCCGCCAAGGGCACCCCCGAGGGCTGTGCCGCGCCGCGCACCCCGGGGAGCCCCAGTTGTCCCTGCCGGGACCGCCCCCGTCCCGCTCCCGCATATTTGTTGAATGAATGAGCGGTGGACTGGTGGCCCGCACCTGGACACCCGGGAGCCGGAAGCTGGGCTCCAGGGCCGCGGCATCTCCCCGGGCCACCGCTTCCAGGAAGGCAGAACCTAGGTGTTCCCGAGCGCAGGGAACTGGTGCAAGGGACAAGGGCGCTTCCGAAGGAGCAAATCTAGGAGATCTTCCGTGAGGAAACCACTGACCAAGCCCCAGTCTGGAAACCCATGTCCACAAACTCAGGGACTTTTCTTCCCCAATTGCACCAAGCCAAACTTTCTCACTAAGGGAAGATGTCCTCCCCAAGACTTCGCTTTTCCAAACGGCACCCCTGCGGAGATGGACCCGGGGAACATCTTTTCTCCTTCGGCATCACACTAGATTTCAAAAGCAGGCTGTGCCTGGGAACCTCCGAGGGCTACGGGTGGCGCCCTCTGCGGGGAGACTCACTTCCCCCAGGACAAAAATCCAAAATGAAGGTGGGGTAAAGTCCAGGGGACCCCTTGCTACCTCACACTTAGAAGTAAAGTCGCAGGCTAAAGGCCCCGCTGATGTCCCCCATCAGAGAAAATACCTCTTGCAAGAAAACGTATTGTTCTTGGAGTCTGTGGACGTTTTTCTGCCAATTTGGAACGCGAAAATAAACACGCAGTAAAAGATAGTAATGTTTGATTAGAGATAAGTGAATTTTAGTGACTTTCTGCAAACCATGCTTGAAATTAAAAACCTTTTTCCTCTTAAGAAAGTTAGGCCCCACGGGAACTCATAATACACGTAAGAAATGCTCCTGTCACTATAGATCTGACGTCCGCAAGCAAGTCCACCGTCTCCCCCAAATAATTTATCTTTCTTGGTCAGTGATCCTCACGATCAACTTTAATCCCCCAGGCTGGGTAACCTCCTTCCAGAAGTGCAAAGAACCTATTGTGTGCAGGGCATTGTTCCTAAAGTGGAGGCACAGTCGTGAATTAAGCAAAACCCCTGTCTTCACACAATTGGTGGAGAAGGGTAAAATCAGAACAAATTAATGGATCCCAGAGGGGGCCAGGCCTACAGGGAGAAACCCAAGCCAGGGAGGCCTGAACGTGTAGGTGCTGTCCATTGACATAGAAGCATCTGGAAAGGCATCTCTGATAAGGGATAAGGCGAGATTGAAGGAAGTGAGGCTGACCCCATGGTGAAGGGGGAAGTGTTCTGGACAGTGGGAACAGCCAATGTAAAGGCCACCAAGCAGGTCTGACAGGCTCCAAACTGCCAAGGAATCCTGGACAGTGAGCTGAGTGAAGACTGCAGAGGAAGCTGGGTTCACTGTAAGGCAGAGGTGAAGGAGAACTGGAGACTGTGACACCAGGATAAGGACTTCCTGTGTTACTTGACAAGTTCTGAGGGTTTTGAACTGGGGGAGGAGGAGGAGACCCACATCACACACCAGTCTGGGGGGATGGGGGGTGGGTGTTAGGATGGATTGTAAAGGAAGTCTTCATGGAAGGTCTCTCTGCCAGCTGTTCTGGCAGTTAATTAAGACCACTGGGGCCAGGATGGTAGCAGGAGGTGGGAAGTGCTTGGGATCAGGACATGTGCTGAAGGGAGTCCTAACAGGAGGACTGTGGGAGCAGAGAGTGATTCCCAGTGAGATGAACTATTTATCTGGAAAGTCTGACAAAAAGATGTGCTTATGTTTTGTTTTGTTGTTATTTGGGGTTCTTCCTTGTTCTGTATACACCTAGGCTCCACAAACCTTAAGCTCTTAGGTGTGAGAGACTACAGGAGTGAAGGGTGACTGGAAGATTTGAGGGTTGAACAGCCAAGAACCTTTTTGTCTTCTGTGATAGCTTTGTTTGTACGCTCTGTTTTGGATCAAAGTTTACCTTCACACACTTCCTGGGACTCACTTCTTCACACGTTGCTCAGCTACTGTTCCCCATGGACCTTTAGCAGCTGTAGCCCTTGGTCTAGAACACAGGTCTGGCCTGCTGGAGAGCAGGGACTTAGAGCTGCTTGGGTCACCTGTGTTCAGGGAAATGGGATGATCTTTGCTCTCTAACCAACAGTGCATTTTGACACTTAAGTGTTAATCCTCTTACCCAGTGGAACTTGGTTTAGGCCAGAACAATTTCTGTTGTCTCACTCCTCAGTGTAGTTACAGGCTTTTTTCAAAACTGGAGGTTTGAATTTGACACTGGGGATTTCAAGTCTGGCAATAATTGCTTTTAAGAGAGTTGGAGGAAAACGGAAAATTTTAATTACAGCTTTCAGTATGTTTATTCTTTTCCCTCTGCAGACTGAAGTCCACCCACTTTGTTATATCAGATGGTTAAATCCCAGTTTGGAAGTCCATTTAAATCATAAAAGCAGAGCTATTCAAAGGCTTTTTATTAAAATGAGGTTTAAAATTAGAGAGCTGACCAGATGGGTAGGTGGAATAACAGCATGCTTCCCAGAAATATCCTTTCCTTTTTCCTTGGGGATCTTTTCAGAAGAAACGTGAAGCATATTCCACAACCACAGATATTTAGATTCCAACACCCACAAGAATACCAACACACTTGCACACACATGAGTGCATGCATCTGCGCTGGAAGGAGCTTCAGCGAAGGTGATGAGGAGAAGTGACTTTCCAGGCTAGCTTGACCTGAATTCTGTAATGGTCCCGATGATGCACAGTATAGGATTCAAAACAGCTGGCCAGGGCTTCACTTTTCCCACTGATCGGGTTTATTTTGCCAAACCTGGGTGACACACTGACTTCCCTTACAGAAGATATGGATTCTGTGAAGGACAGTGTTGTGGTAGTTGTTTGTCTTTCCTAGAAGCGGGGGATCATTACTGGAGCCTCTATATGAGCAAGCTGCTTAACAAAATATTAATAATAAAGGACATAAATCACTATTGGTTTAAGCAGAGGTTTATAGGCCTTTAAGGTCAAATGCTGTGGAGCAGGTTGATCTGTGTGAGCCAGGAGCAGGTGATGCATTGGAATTTGGGACCCCTGAACAAATAGTATAAAGGAACCTATTTTTCTAGCCCCAGAAATACTTTTTCATACTTCCTGGAGAGCCTTACATCAACTCTACTCTGCAACTCCAAATGCTGTGGGTCTTGAACATCATTGGATCTGTCCTAAGCAGTGCCTCATGGCTGTGGGTAAGACTTTACTCTGACACTTGGGGGAGATGATACAGTTTCTGTGCCATTTTTCCCCTGATCCTCCCCATCAGGAGACTTATGCTTGGGTCAGCACCACCAAGCACACCAAGCAAGGCACTCTTAGTTTTGTTTCTAAAATGTTCTTAAGTTACAAATGTCTTAAGTTAGTTGAGGCAACCTTGGGAAAGGGATCAATGACATGAGTATTGAGAAATCATTAGTTTGTTGAGGGACTGGGGGAGATGACTCAGTGAGTTAAGATTTTCCATGCAAGCCTGACTACCTGAGTCTGAATCTGCAAAACCCATAAAATGCTGGACTGAGTGGTATGTTGTAATCCCATTGCTCCTAGGGAGATGGGAGGAAAAGACAGGAGACTCTCCAAGGCTTGTGGACCAGCTAGCCTCCTGTATGTAGAAAAAAAACAAGAGATTCTGACTCAAACAAGGTGTAAGGCAAAGACCAGCACCCAAAGTTGTCTTCTGATGTCCACATGTGCAGCATAGCACAAGCACACCAGCACTCACCCACATGAATGTGTGTGCACACACACGTACACAAATGTACACAGATTTTTAAAAATCATTAGTTTGTTGAAAGTATAATAGATTCAGTCAGGTGAGATGGAATCAAAGCTCTGAATTTTTAAAAAAACTACATTTTATATGCTGTTCTAAAAGATGATCTATAGTTTTTCAAAGATCCCTACATGTGTATAAAAAGTCTTAGTAGGCCAACGTTGGTAGTGCATGCCTTTTACTCCCAGCACTCAGGAGGCAGAGGCAGATGGATCTCTGTGAGTTTGAGGCCAACCTGGTAAGTTTCATAGTAAAACATAGTTCCAGGCCAGTCGGGGATACATAGTGAGACTCTTGTCTCAAAAAAAAAAAATCTTCATAAAGCTTGGCATGGTGGACCGTAGAGATGGCTCAGAGGCTAAAAGCCCGTTCTGCTCTTCCAGAAGACCTGAATTCAGCTCCCAGCACCAATATCAGGGAGCTCACAACCACCTATGACTCCAGCTCCAGGGAGATCCAATACCTCTGGCCTCCTTGGGCACCCACATGTATGTGAATATACCCATGTTCACATACCCTAAAGCATATGCACATATACACATAATCAAAAATTAAATTTTAAAAAACCTTGACATGGTCATACACGCCTTCATATCTTTAATTCCAGCATTCAGGAGTTGGAGAAAGGAAGATCAGGAGTTCAAGACCAGCCTGGGATATATGAGACCCTGTCTCAAAACAAAACTTATAAGACTGTTTAAAACAATAGATAGATAATCAGATGTGGTGGTGCACACCTTTAACCCCAGCACTTGGGAGGAAGAGGCAGATGGATCTCTGTGAGATTGAGGCCAGCCTGGTCTACATAGTTCCAGGCCAGCTGAGGCTACAGAGAGACCCTGTCTCAACAACCAAAATTTAAAACAATAAAAATAAAACAAGAGATAATGGTGAAAATTAGGAAGCAATATGAAAAACTTAGCCTAAGTAAAAATAATTAAGTCTTATGTTCCACAATGTAGTTACAACTATAGAAAATCATAGATATACATGGAAATAGCTATAAAAGAACAGGGAAAAAATGGAGAATGTCATGCAACCGTCTACAAATCAAAATAAAAGCATTTAGCTGCTGAGGTCTCTGGGCCATCTAGCCAAAGCTGGGAGTTATTTGTTTAAACTTGACCTTTATTTGTGATAAGAATGACACTTTGTGAGAAGTTCCTTGGCCCCAGGAACATTTGGGCTATACTGACTCCATGACTGTCACATCCAGCAGATTTTTCCTCCTGTCACCTTGTGGTCAGTTAAGAAAACAAGTGCTTGATCTAGAATTTTTCTCTAGTTTCAGAACAATTTCACCTTCTAAAATCCCCAGCTATAGAGTAACAATAGTAAGTGGTGCGTGTGGCCCGGTGTATGCCTGTCTCATTTACTTCCCATTCAACACAATGAAATAAGTATAACTCTTGTCACCTCCAATTTACAAATGTAGTAACTGTGACTTTGAAGATGTTAAGAAATTGCAAGTATGGTTAGTGTCAGGTTGAAGTAAAGCTAAACCCAGGCAGTCTGACTCCAGGGCCCTGCTGGAAATCAAAGGTCACTAGACTCTTACCGGAAAGAGGGGTGTGTGTGTGTTTGTATACATTTGTACATACATACACACATACCTACCTATGCTGACCATTGCAGTGACTCTATTCTGCAGTTGCAATTGGAAAGCAGCCACAATCAATATATAATTGAATGAGTAGCACTGTTTCAATAAAACTTTATTTGTATTTGAATTTTGCATATTTTTATATTCATGAAATATTCTTTTATTTTAATTCCCAGTCATTAGGAAAGGGAAAGACATTTATAACTCTCAAGCTCATTAAAAAGAGCTGGGAAGCTGATTTGGCCTCTAGGCCTTAGTTTACCAACCCTCAAACCATGTCTTCAGCTAGGATTGCAACCCTAGGTGTGTAAGATGGCTGAAGCCTCCAGAAGCGGGTTGAGAAAGGAGGCCTGTGTAGGAGGCTCCTCACTGGAAGCCTGTTTGCCTGAGGGTCTGGGAAGCTCAGGGGAGAGAGGTCAGTGGGCAAAAAGACTCTGAGGAGTAAAAGTTGGCTTAGAAATCAGAGGACAGGGTTGTTTGGCTTGGTGGTGGTGAACATATGTAATCCCAGCAGTTGGAAGGTGGAGGCAGGATTGAAAGTTCCATGGCAGCTTGGGCTATATAACAAGACACTTTCTCGGGGGAGGCGGGGTGGGGGGATGAATCGGAGAATGGGGTATTTCTAAGAACACTAAGACTGTTTTGTTTGTCTTGTCTCTTGGCCAAGCCTGTTTGAAGGAGCTATAAATAAAGTATAAATCTCTGTGAGACAGTAGCACAGATTGCCTTGGTAGCCATCGATCAAGTAAACGCCTCAGGAGGGGAGACTAGCATTCTCACAGAATATCTGGAAATGGTAGGGGGTCTCAGTGAAATGATGGCACCCTATGAAAGACCTGTGCTAGAAGGAAATGTCACACTGTCCATGAAAAGTTCAGAAGGTCCAGATAGATCCTGGTGATACCTCCTGGCGAAGGTCAGAGCAGAAGAAATGTAAGAACCAGATTGTCTTGTGAGTCCTGAGAAGAGCAGCTTGGGGTGTTCTAGAAATACCTGAAGGGCCTTAGAAGGCAAATGCTGTTATTAAAATAGAACCAGCATCAGATGAAAATATTCCTAAAGACTGCTCTGGCCCTTAGCTCATGGGAATTGAAAAGGCTGTTTGTTGTCTTGACCTGCTCCTTACTGTTAAAAATTCATGTTTTTGAATGTCATTCTTTTTTATCCTGTTGGGAGATAGGACATTTAGGGTTGACTTGTTATAGACACCATAAAAGTGACCCAGAGCTTTAGGGTCTGTTAACTTGGATGGCAAGAGTTTGAGTTTGTATATCTTGACAGGTGTTTTTGAATTGAGCAACTGTGTGATTGCAAAACCCAATAGCAATAGCTTAAAACCAGATCAGTTTGACAACGCAGGCAGTGCCAAGACAGTGACTGTTTCCTGTATATTCTTGGCCTCAAGATTCACCCAGGGGCTGCCTTGCTACGTATTTATGCAGGTCTTCTGAGCTAATTTCCTTTGAGATAACCAGCTGTCTTTAAACATTTCACAGCAATCACCTGGCCAGCTGAATAATTGCTAGCAGGCAGAGCCCTGGAGTTCATTGGTCATGTAGTTTCTTAGTCATCTTACTGTGGCCTAACGTTCCTATTTAAACAAGCCCTTCCCTCCCATAATATTACACCTCGGGGTTTGTTCCCCAGAACAATTCATAGCACATATGTGGAGAGCCTCTTGCAAGGAGAATGGGCTTGCTTTGGTTTTTCCTGGATGTAAATTCCATTTTAGAAATGATCTACGTATTAACGTCTGCCTTTGTTTAATCTGGGCTTGGCTCACCCACGTGCCAAGTAACTGCTGGCCCTGAGAGTTGCTTTTTGACATTTTCCTGTGATTTATGAAAAAGGCCTCTCTAGATCCCAGTCTTCTTATTTGAAAATTGTTCTTGTAATTTTTTGCCTTAGTACAAATGTTAACGCTCTTTAATATGGTATATTAATTTGAAGAGAGAGAACTCCAGCTATTTCCCCAGAATGTGAATAACAGGAAAATTCAGCTGGCCATATAGAGAACTCAGTCTTCTATAAGCCATTTTACACTGAAGCACACTAACAAAATGAGTAGTTCAGGATAGAGTCAATAATACAGAGAGAGAGAGGAGAGAGAGAGAGAGAGAAGAGAGAGAGAAACAAGAAAGGTCTAGAAACAAATGTGTTTTAGTCTGTCATGTACAGTTTTGGTTTGTTTTGTTTTGTTTTTGAGACAGGGTCTCCCTGTAGCCCCAGCTGGCCTGGAACTCATTATGTAGACCAGGTTGGCCTTGAACTCACAGAGATCCACGTGCCTATGCCTCCCTAGTGCTGGGATTAAAGGTGTGCACCACCATGCCCATCTCAGTTCTCATAAAATAAGGTAAAAATCACAATGTAAAAACAACCCATTGGGAAAATGTAAGTGAACAAAATTGAGCCAAACAATAGGAACCCAATGTTAACAAGACAGCAAGAAATTGAAATTAAAGATAAAATACTATTTCTAAAGAACATGCCAGGCCTAGCTAGAAAAGCAAATACTTTTGTATATTCAAGGAATAAGTTGGTTAAATATATTATACAATGGTCCTATAGAAAAAAAGTGAAAAACTTTCTAATTTATTTTATGAAATTATCATAACCCTAACAGTAAAACTTGTTAAAATGTATGGTACATGGGGAATGGACTCATAAGGCTTGGGAGCTACTGGCAACTAATGGCTGCTGAGGGAAAGAAAGTCACTTGTCTTCAGGGATGTGGCCCCTGAAAGACCACCCAAGCCCCAGTAGATAGGCCTACACACAGGAACTTACAGGTAGCACTAAAAAACCTAATGTTTTTTTTTTTTTTTTTTTTTTTTTAAAGAGCACATGAAGTTAGGAGGGAAAAGTAGGGTGTGGGGCTCTGGAGAGAAAGCTCAGCAGTTCAGAGCATATAAAATTCTTGCAGAGGACTCAAGTTCCCAACACCTATATTGGGCCATGTAACAACCATCTGTAACTCCAGCTCCAGGGGATACAATGCCCTCTTCTGGTCTTTGAGAGCACTGCATTCACATGCACAAGCTCCATACAGACACACACATGTGCAAAACTGAAAATATTTTAAAAATCTTTTAAAAAAGAAAAAAAAATGTTGAGTGTAGATGGGGAGGAATTGGAACATTGAGGGGAGGGAATGTGGGGTGGATTTGATCAAAGACATTATATGCATGTATGGAATTCTCAAACAAAATAATGACACAATATAAATAGAAACTCACATTTGTACAAATACAACAGAAATTCCACAATAAAGATCCATAATAAAAAAATCATGATTCCATCTTTAAGCAGTGTATCAAAAGAGCAATACAGAATGACAGCAAGTTTTCCTCTAAACATTAAGTGGTGGGAAAGTACCAACAGAATTTATCTTATCAGAAGGTCAATAGAGCATCGGGCCACTCTTCCCAGCCAACTGTATGTAGTTTGGCCCTAATCACACATGGTCTCCTGGATCTGGGGAGAACTAAAGTATATAATCTAAGGAAGGCTAGGAAGAGAAGGCTTGATGCATGCTGGGTAAAGGCTTTCCAGTGTGCATACCCCCAGGTCACTCATACACCTCAGCAAGCCCTCAGTCATCTCCCTAAGTAAGCTCAGTAAGTTCATTGATTCTCCAGGAAAACTTCAAACATTGATTTGATGCTAGAACTTTAAAAGGGGATAAGCATTAAAATTATGCTTAAAATTCTGCCAGGCATGGTGGCACACGCCTTTAGTCCCAGCAGAGGCAGAGGCAGGTGAATCGCTGGGAGTTCAGGCCAGCCTGGTCTACATAGTGAGTTCAGGTCAGCTGGGACTACAGGGAGACCCTGTCTCAAAAAGACAAAAAAAATCATGCTTAAAATTCTAAAATTATCCTTAAAATTTCTAAGGTCATAGTTTAGTCAGCTAGTTTAAGGAACAAAATATGTGTCTTGTCAAGGTTTATCTGAGAATGTTTGGTTTTTGCCCAAGCTTTATCTACATAGCACATGGTAATTAAAAGCACCAGACTGTTAGAACTAACCTTCTTGGATATTTAACAGCCATACTTTGAGGCCTATACTAATGTGGTCAGAAGGACTGAAAGGACACTTTTTGCTCCTTGCCCTCCAAGGTTGGCTAAGTTCCAGGGGACAATGGAGCATCTCTCAACATGTCCTGTAACTGTGGTGAGTCACCTGTCCTCTTGTTCAGGGAGGCTATGGAGACCCCACCAGATGGACTTGAACCAGGGTCCAGTCTACAAAGCGGAGGGTCAACTCAGGGGAAACATTTCCTCCAAGCTTCCAAGTGAAGCCAGCCATGGTCGAGAAGGACCTTTGACTTATCTTCACATAGATAGAACTGGTGAAACAAAGGAGCCAGGGGCTCCCCTCAATTCCACGTTACCCCTGAGGAACAGATTCTCAAATGACCTGAAGAATAAAAATAAATTGGTTTATTTGGGCTAATGGTATGGTCTTAAACACCCAAAAGGAAAGTATAATCAAAGATTAAAATGATCAGTATATTTCTTTAAGAGTTCAAGGGATTACACTTCCCAGACATTAGACTTAAGTCCATATAAAATGTTATTTAGGCAATTATTTCTCACTGATGATATTGTTTCTAAGCAGAAAGTGCTGCTCAGATGTAAGACTTCAAACCTTGGTCTCCAATACTGTAGTGCCCACCTGTAGCTAAGGGAGACAACCCACTATTGTTCTAAAATGATGGCTAAATTTGTTTTTTCCCCTTATCCAGAAGCCTTTGAGAGGAATCTGACACTGATTCTAGCCACTCCTACAGCTATCAAAGTACCTGAAAACAAATCCTGAGTCTATCACTCTTGGGTCCAGCCTCATCAGGCAAAAGAAAAATGAGGAGGAACCCACTAGAGGGATGTTGTTTGAAGCTCTCATCAGGAAATCCCAGTGGACTCTGATATGAACATTTGAAATTTGCCCTCTTCTGACTTTTTTTCTGGTTCCCTGTCTAGAACTTGTAATGCTAACTACTCTTGTCTTTACTTCTTCTTCACATCTCCTATTCACTAGCCAAGGACTTTCTTTTCCCCCTACAGATAAGAGTTATGCAATTTGGGAGTCTTTTAGATAGACCCACTGAAGGGGTACCCAGTTGCCTCACCCTGTGTCCCTGTTCAGCATGGAAGAAGCCAGAGTGGTCTGCGTCCTGATTCCCTATTGGCAATTTCGGTAAACCTCTTCAGAGGATGGTGTGCTAAGAACAAGAGTAGGAATTGGCTAGGCAGTTAGGGTAAAAAGACCCCAAAGAAGAGTAGTCAGTTTCTTGGCTAAAAGTCAAAATGTCCTTGGGTCTCTTAGCAACATACTCTGTTCTAAAGACCAAAAATGTCAAAAGTATTTGGGAGCTCTTTTCTAATCCCTAAAAGATTTTAGGGTTACCTCTCCAGAGGAGGGAATGTTAGAATAGCAAAAAGCCCCATTTAAAAAGAAAAGTACATGACGTCGTTAGAAAAAAGTGATGGGGAGATATGGGAGGTGTTGGAGGGGAGGGAGTGGGCATAGATTTGATCAAAACACCTTATATGCATGTATGAAATTCTCAATAAATTATTTATTTTAAAAAATACATTTTGGCCAGGCA
>NW_008336255.1:141836-151039 GCF_000622305.1 Nannospalax galili | reverse complement strand
TGGAGCACAAATTTTAAAAAATACTTCATTATTTTTATTTTATGAGTGTATTGCCTGCATGTTTGTAAGTGCACCATGTCATGTAATGCTCACAAAGGTCAGAAAGAGGCTGTCAGATCCCCTGGGACTGGAGTTACAGACTGTTGTTAGCAGCCATGTGGGTGCTGAGATTCAAACCCAGGTCTTCTACAAGAACAAGTGTTCTTAACCACTGAGCCATCTCTGCAGCCCCATAAAATTTATTTATTTTTATTTTATGTGGATGAGTATTTTTCCTGTATGTATGTAAGTGTACCTGTGTGTACAATGCCCATGAAGGCCGGAAGCGAGTGTCAGATGGCTGTTAGCCATGGGTGCTGGGAACTGAGCCTGGGTCCTCTGCAAGAGCAGCCAGTGCCCTTAACCATTGAACCACCCTTCCAGCCCCTCTCTTTTTTCTTTATACCTTTATACTGTGAGGTGAACAGCTCTGCTCTACCATGATTCCCTGCTATGATGTATTGACTTGCCACAGACCCCAAACCAGTGGGGCTGACTGACTGTGGCTGTAACTTCTGAAACCATGAGCCAAAATAAATCTTCCTGTTTGATGATTATTTCAAATATCTGTTATGGTAAAGGAAAGCTGACTCACATCGCATTTGATATAACTAACACTCATTCTCCATCCAAACCCCTGGTAAATTCATAATAGACTATGCCTCCACATAAGCAGTACTGTGAGAAACTGACAGCCAGCATCCCACTAAACGGGATCTGCCATTGTAGAGGGTTGAATATGAAACCTCTTTTACAGGCTCGTGTACTATGGGCTTCGTTGCCAGCTAATGGGCTTTGGAAGAGGTTGGATTCTGAAGGCTCTGACCTGATCGATAGATTGGTCACTTTATAGACTCATATTATGATGGTGTTAATGATGAAAAATAGGAGTGGGGGTGGTTGGAGGGAGTAGGTGGCTACAGTCATGCCTGCAAAGTAGGCATCTTGTTCCCTGCCTCTTGTATGTCTGTGTTTACCAACAGCCAGGAAGTGAGCTAGTTTGCTCTGCTACGTGCTCCATGATGCTCTCTGCCTCACCACAGGTCCAGAAGCAAGGGAGGCCTCTGACCATAGGAACTGTGAACTAAAATAAGCCTTTCCTTCCTTGAACTGGTTTCTTTGGTATGTATCACTGTGACCAAAACAAGCAAACGTAATAACAGCAAAACCTGACTGACATGACCACATAGTCTAAATAATAAAAATTAGAGATCATTCAAACAAGCCTGGTAATTGGGAGATTGGGGCAGGGGGATCATAAGTTTGAGATCAGCATGGGTTACATTAGAAAGCCATTAAGAGATGACATTGGGAGAGGTGGATGGTGTTGGAGAGTAGATCTGGAAGGAGTTGGGGGAGACAGAGTGAATATGACAAAAAATGCATAAAATTCTCAAAGAGTTAATTAAAGTATTATATAAAAAGTATTAAGAGCACTGGAGGTATAGCTCAGTCGGCAGAGTGTTGTCTAGGGTGTTGAGGCCCTGGGTTCTATCCCTAGCACCACATAAACCAGGTGTTGTGGTACACACCTGTAATCCAAGCACTTGGGAGATAGAGGCAGAGGATCAGAAGTCCAACATCTTCCTTGGCTATGAAGCACATTCAAGGCCAGCCTGGATCCATGAGACCCTGGCTCAACCCTTCCCCCCTCAAGAGCAGCGGAAGAAAGAAAGGCCGGGGGAGGGGACATCCTCTCCACGTAAAGCAGTATCCAGGGCTGGCTCTATCCTGCAAGAAGAGACATGATCAGAGACAATCAAATTGTCTTTCCTTGCTGATGATAGAACTGGGAAACTGAATAAGAAATATTTTTTAATGACTCAGAATTTTATCACATAAGTATGTCTTGAAAGTCCCTTCCAAAGCCCATGTGTGAATGGCCAGTGTCACAGTATTGAGGTGATTTCCTCCTGAGCCCTCAAGAATGCCCAGTGACATTGTAGAGAGTGGGCTTCTAGAGAAGGCTGACTTTTCTTCTGGCTCTCATGCCGGCTTTCCTTACATCACATGACGAATTTCCTTGCCAGGTGCTGGCCTCATACTTTTACACTTTTCAGCCTCCAGAACCATGAAAAAAAAAATCGATTTCCTTTAAAAAAAAAACCAACCAACCCCCCACCCCCAGTATGAAGCATTCTTCTACAGGTCCAGAAACAGGCCAAAGCAATATTCTAACTCTGTTCATGCACTGGGACATAGGCCTCGCCCATATACATGTGTATGAATACACACACACACAAACACACACACCCCCTCTCATAAAATCTGCTACTATGTTGTAATGATCTTTCAATTTCTGCAAACTCTGCTTCTTTCTCCAAAAATATCCACCAACAAATACAAAAGAGAAGCTAACTTCCAAATGTTATTACTTTATTTGTAATAGAACAGCTTTAATTAAACAGATCACGCTGATAGCTTGTCTTTTATTTGCTCAAGGGAACCCCCCTAGGTGGAAGGAGCCTTGCAGTGGATATAAGGTGTCCTTTTGAATCCTTCCAGCATAGTCAATGTCATGACCTCCATATAAGGCATTTATAGGACCTCAGTCTTCATCTCCACACCCAGTTTGAGCTGACAGCCCTGCCCTGTGGTTGGGGTGACATTGTGATCTCTGTCAGCATTATCCTTTCTGCACAAACCACGGAACTCTGGTCGCAAGTGAGACCAAGCTAGCCGTACAAATAGATTTTGCACAGAGCCTGTGTTCACCTAGTGTTGACTCTCTGTGAGCATCTTACTCATGGTTACTGGGCCCTTGAACCTATTGTAAGAGGAACCCCAAGGAACAGATGGCCTGTGGCTTCCCAGACTGGGAAAAGAGCACAACACAGGAAATTAAATCCATGAAGATACTTGTGAGAGAACGAAAAATTGAATTGTAAAATTATTACTGACTCAGTGGTTAAGCACACTGGCTCCTCTTGCAGAGGACCCGGGTATGGTCCCAGCACTCCCATGGCAGCTAACAGCCATCTGTAACTCCAGTTCTAGGGGATCTGATGTTCTCTTCTGGTCTCTGCAGACACTATACACACATGGTGCACTTTTATACACACAGGTAAAATACTAATACACATAAAAACATAAATTTAAGGAGTAGAGAGATTGCTCAGTGGTTAAGAACATTGGTCTTTCTTGCAGAAGACCTGGGTTCAAATCCCAGCACCCACATGGCAGCTAACAACTGTCTGTAACTCCAGTTCTAGGGGATCTGACAGCCTCTTCTGTCTTCTGCGGGCATTGCACTACATGGGTGCACTTACCTACATGCAGGCAATACACACATACACATAAAATAAAAATAAATAAAAATATTTTAAAAACATAAATTTAAACAATTAAAGAACATATAATTGTTGCTTAAATGATTATAGTTATAATTAAAACTATTCTAATTATAATTGTTGCTGAGATGAGCTGGAAGCCTAGCCATCAAGCATGGTGGAAATGACTTCATCACCATCTTTCCTTCAAACTTTCTAATAAATGCAGGTCCTGTGGGTTCCTAGAAAAACATGGTGCAGCTTTTCTTGGGATTAAAGAACATCACAGATGTAGAATATTCCTGTTTCATTGGCCCATAGTAGCGTAACACTGTCAACTTTGGAGAACGAGTTAGAGAGAGAGGGCCAAGCCTCAAAACAGATTTTAAAATTTTACCAAATCAGTACATAGCAATTTGTGCCTGGGTTTTTTTAATAGCAACAATTCACTACATATTACTGAGAATAGCTTATGAAACTCAAAAGGAATAACATACTCTGTTATGGAGGAATAACAAAAATTAACACATTAAGAGGGAAATGTTGCTATTCTTGGAAAAGAAATGCTGTTCCTGGGATTCAGGATTTTGAAAAGTAAAACCAGGTTCACTCTAGTGCTAGATAGATATGGTGCTAGTGCCATCTGCTGTTACAAATACAAATTGCAGTTGTTCAATAACCCATTTGTCCTGAATATACAGTATTTTCTTTCAGTTAAAGAAAAAGGTGGTAGTGAATGCAGAATTGTGATTACTAGAGGTTTGGGGCAAGGGCAGTTAGGTGGACAAGGGACGCAAGGCCAGTGCATGCCGTATGAATATATTGGAGTGAAATATCACACTGAATCCCAGTAGCGTGGGCAGTTCGTCCAAACAAAAGCAAGCGTGCTCAGTCATAGCAGAAACCATGAGTTGATGCTGCTTGGACTCTTTCCATTTTTACAAATATTACCATTTGTCAAGCAGTGCAGGGTTAAAAGCTTTCCATAAAGCTTCTCATTTAATTTCCATTAACAATCAATATTTTTGTTTTTAATCTATTTTTTAAAATATATATTTTATTTTTTATGTGTAAGAGTGTATTGCTTGCATGTATGAGTGCACGCGTGTCGTGGAATGCTGCGGCGGTCAGAAGGGGGCTTCAGATTCCCCTGGAACTGGAGTTAAGGACAGTTCATAGCCACCATGTGGGCTCTGGGAATCGAACCTGGGTCCTCTGCAAGAGCAGTTAGCGCTCTTAACCGCTGAGCCATCTCTCCCGCACATTTTTAATCTATTTTTAAAAATATTTTATTATTTTTTATTTTATGTAAACACGAGTGTATTGCCTGCTTGTATGTAAGTGCACACCCATGTTGTGCAATGCCGGAGGAGGTCAGAAGAGGGTGTTAGGTCCCCTGGAACTGGATTTACAGACAGTTGTTAGTTGCCATGTGGGTGCTGGGAATTGAACCTGGGTCCTCTGCAAAAGCAGCCAGTGCTTTTAACCACTGAGCCAACTCTCCTGCCCTTTATCAACTTTTTGGTAGTATCTCCTGTATGCCAGGCTACCCTCAAACTAGCTATTGAGGATGAAGTTGATCCTTCTTCCTCCACCTCCTGAGTGCTGAGATAACAGGCATGTGCCACCACCATGCACAGTATATTCAGTGCTGGAGATGAAGCCCGGGGCTTTGTGCATGTCAGGCGAACACTCCATTAGCTGAGCTACGTCTCCAACCCTGCTTTTATATTATTTACGTAGACAACAAAAGCACACTTACCCAAGGACATAGAGATGCTGGGTGTAGAGCTGGGGTTAGAACTGAGCTGTCCAAATCCAACCTCAAGGCCATGCCCCATAGTGCTGTGTCTCTGTGCTGTATATTGGCGGTCTCTCTTTGAGAGACTTTCAGAAGATGTGTGTTTCCCTTATTTTAACCTCAGTTTGCTATCTTTAAAAGGATCTATCTAGTAGAATGAATTGTTAGGGCATATAAACCCAAACACTGGCTCTGCATAGTATTTTGGGGTGTTTTCCACACTTCCATATAAAATTCCTATCAAGTTTTAGACCTTTCTGTGTCTTTGTGCTAGTTTGCATGCTAGCAGTAATAAGTTTGACTTACAACTTTTCAGGGTAGTATAGCTTGGGAACCGGAAGATGGATCCAATTTCCTCTGAAAGCACATCCTCAGACTGGGTAGTATATAATCACTGGGTCATCTTCTCTCTGTCTAGGTGGGACAGGAATGGCTTAGTAGGCCTTCTTCTATATACATGGCTTCATGTAAACCTTTTAAAAAATATTTAATGTGTACAAGTGTTTTGCCTGCATGTATGTATGGATATCATGTGCATGCCTGGTATTCATGGAGGCCAGAAGTGGGCGTCAGATCCCCTGGAACTGAAGTTTCAATCAAATGTAACCCACCACGTGGTACTGGGAACCAAACCCAGGCCATCTCTCCAGCCCCACTGTAAAACTTTCATTGGTAAAAGTACACAAATGCTAACAGCTCTTAGCATTATGTTCTAAGGGATTCTAGGGTGTGTTGACAAACATAACATTACAAATCAAGATTTGAATACAGAAAACAGAGAGGGGATGTAGCAGTTGCAAAATGACAACAGGAGTCAGCAGGACAGAGAGTAACAGGAGGGAGACAGGCAGGAGCAAGTCAAGGGAGGGCAGCCAGCAGCCAGTTACTGCAGGAGCAGAAGCTAGAGATACAGCCCCCGCACGTCCCCATGAACAGCCAGAGCAGTTGGTTACCTGGCATCAAGGCGGTTGGAAGTAAGTGTCCTGGTTCTCCATGATAGTGTGAGCCAGTCTTAGAATATCTCTGAGAGCAAGCAAGCCAACACCAGAAATTATGGGCCCAATCAATTCAACATAATAAAGACTTTGTATGTTTGGTATGAAAATCACTGCCAGCCACAGGCCTTGGCCCACCATCTACTTCAGTGCCTCTCTCCTCCTCCTCCTCTTCCTCCTCCTCCTCTTCCTCCTCCTTCTCTTCCTCCTCCACCTCCTCCTCTTCCCCCCCCCCCCCCCCCCCCTCCCCCCCCCCCCCGCAGATGTGGCTTGGCAGCACCTAATTTCATTCTGCTGTAAACAGTTGACACCCTCAGTTGCTGAGTTCCAATCTGATTAAGCCTGTTGTACCTGAGAACCAAGGCCAACCCACCTAGCTATGCTTTGATTGGCATCCAAACTATGCAACTGATTCCTGGGCTGGCATCCTGCCTCTTGCCTGGAAAATCCTATTCCTCACTTGAGAACGTATGATAATTATTTGCTTTTTAAAATTTGTGATAATAAAAATATAACATTACATTTACCATTATAACCATGTTTCAGTGTATAGTTCAATAGTTTTAAGCATATTCACACTTTTGTACAACAGATCTCTAGAACTTTCTCCTCTTGTAAAACTGAAACTCTAAACCTGTAAAAATGAACATCTCCTTCCCCTGTCCCCAGCCTTTGATAATTTCCTTTCTATGATTCTACTGTAGATACTTTAGATTAGTGAATTTGTCCTTTCCTCAGTGACATCTCTTACTTAACATAGTGTCCTTGAGGCCCATCCATCTTGTACCATGTGATGAGATTTTCTTCCTTATTAATTTTATGTAAAATGCTATTGTATGGAAATGCCACATGTTGTGCATCTGTCCATCTGTTGGTGGACACTGAGTTGCCCCCATCTCTTAGCTGTGGATGTGCTGCTTCTTACTTAAAACATTTTGTTGCATTATTTATTTATGGGGAGAGTGCACATGCCATGGGACCCATGTGTGAGGGTCAGAGGACAACTTGTGGGAGTTGGTTCTCTCCTTCTCCTTCTACTATGTAGGTCCTGAGTGTCAAACTCAGGTAGTCAGGCTTTGGTGGCAAGCACCTTTAGCTGCTGAGCCACCTCACTTGCCCTGCTTTTTTAAAAAATAAAACATCAAATTGGGTCTGGGAAGATGGCTCTTTGGGTAAAGGACTAGCTATGCAAGCAGGAGAACCTGAGTTCAAATCCCCAGAACCCATGTAAATGCTGGGCACAGTATAACTCATCTGTAACCCTAGTGCAGATGGGAGGTGGAAGCTCATGGCCAGGTAGCCTAGCATGCACTCCTGCAAAAACAAAACAAAACAAAACAAAACAAAACAGACAAACAATGAAAGAAACCCTGTGTTCTAGTTATCTTTCTATTGCTGTGATAAAAACACTGACCAAAACCAGCATGGGGGAGGGAAGGGTTTATTCGGCTTCCAGCATAGTCCATCATCAAGGCAAGCCAAGGCAGGGACTCAGGGCAGTAACCTGGCGCCCAGACCATGGAGGAACACTGTTTACTGGCTTGCTCCCTTGACCTGTGCTCAGCCTGCTTTCTTATATAATCCAGGACCACCAGCCCAGGGGAGGCACTGCCTACAGTGGATTGGGCCCTCTGACATCACTCAACAATCAAGAAAATGCCCCACAGACATGGCCACAGGCCAATCCAATGGAGACAATCCCTCAGTTGAGGTTTCCTTCGCCCAGGTATGTCAAGTTGACAACTAAAGTTATCCAGCACACCCTGTCTCAAACAAGGTGGAAATCAAGGACCAACACCCAAGGTTGTCCTCTGAGCACCACACGTGCATTGTAGCAGATGTGCACCCATGTTCATATATATGAACACACACACACATACACAGATTAAAAATGAATTGTTAGCAGGCATGGTGGCACACTCCTTCAATCACAGTACTAGGGAGGCAGAGGCAGGTGAATCTCTGTGAGCTTGAGGCCAGCTTGGTCTACATAGTGAGTTCCAGGCCAACCAAGGCTACACACTGAGACCCTGTCTCAAAAAAGTCAAAATAAATGAATAAAGAATTGCTGCTGTGACCAGAAGTCTAGCAGTCCAGGGAGTATGACAAAAACTGAGAGTTGTCAAGTTGTCCCACGATGGGCTCACTTCTGGTTGTTGCTGTTCCTTTTAATTTTTTAAAGTAGTAAAAATCATACATACAAAGTATATCTGTTTCCTCTTGCTGCTATACCAAATGATCACAAACATAGAGGCTTAAAGCAACATGAACTTGTTATTCTATAGTTCTGAGGCCAGAGGTCCAACATGAGTCTTCAGGGATAAAATCAAGGTGTCGCCGGGCGTGGTGGCGCATGCCTTTAATCCCAGCACTCGGGAAGCAGAAGCAGGTGGATCTCTGTGAGTTCAATGCCAGCCTGGTCTACATAGTGAGTTCCAGGACAGCTGGGGCTACAGGGAACCCTGTCTCAAAAAGATCAAACAACAACAACAACAACAACAAACCAAGGTGTCGCAGTTCCAGGACAGCTGGGGCTACAGGGAAACCCTGTCTCAAAAAGATCAAACAACAACAACAACAACAACAAACTAAGGTGTCAGTAGAATGCTGAGTCTCCTGGAGGCTCAAGGTGGCTTTCCTTACTTCCCCACAGCTTCCAGAAGTCACCTGTGTTTCTTGGCTCAAGGCCTTGTTTTTCCTTCCTCACAGTGTATCCTGGCATCTCAGTCTCCATGGTCACCTCTCCCTGATCCTCACCCCCAACCTGCCTCTGGATGGCAGCCTTGTGGTTAGGCTGAGCCCTTCCTGCCCTCGAGACAATGTAGGATGCACTCCCTGTTTCAAAACCTTAGCCTAAAAGCATGACTGCAGAATTCCTTTTCCAGGTGTTGTACGGACTTCTCCTCCACCTGGTACGTTAGGCTGGCAAGCTCTGGGCAGCCACCTTCTCAAGCTTAGTTTCACCCCCTTCCTTTGAATGCCACAAACTTGACTATGGACACTTCGTAGGAAGGGAGGAGCAGAGAGAGTCAGTCATGTTTTCCACCCAATCAGCTGGCCTGAGTGGTACATGGGGGAGGGACTAAAGATAGGGACAGG
>NW_008336255.1:140715-141619 GCF_000622305.1 Nannospalax galili | reverse complement strand
AATTTCATACAAGCTTATAAGGTGTTTTGATCAAATCCATGCCCACTCCCTCCCCTCCAACTCCTCCCATATCTCCCCATCAATTTTTTTCTGATAACTTCATGTACTCTTTCTTCTTCTTTGATTTATTTATGTTTTTTTTATGGGGCTTTTGGCTACTCTAACATTCCCCCCCCCCTGAAGAGGTATCCCTAAAATCTTTTAAGGGTTAGATGCAAGCTCGCTCTGATAACTTCATGTACTCTTTCTTCTTCTTTGATTGATTTATTTTTTTTTATGGGGCTTTTGGCTACTCTAACATTCCCGCCTGAAGAGGTATCCCTAAAATCTTTTAAGGGTTAGATGCAAGCTCCCAAATATTTTTGACATTTTTGGCCTTTGGAATGGAGTATGTTGCTAAGATGCCCAAGGACATTGTGAGTTTTAGCTGAGAAACTGGCTACTTTTCTTTGGGGTCTTTTTACCCTAACTGCCTAGCCAGTTCCTAACTCCTATTCTTATCACACCATTCTCTGACGAGGTTACCCAACTTGCCGAAGAGGAATCGGGACGCAGACGGCTTTGGCTTCTTTCATGCTGAACAGGGAAGCAGGGTGAGGCAATTGGAGTACCCCTTCAGTGGGTCTATCTAAAAGACTCCCAAATAATTATATAACTCTTGTCTCTATGGGAAGAAGAAAGTCCTTTAATCATGAATAGAAGATGTGAAGGAGAAGTAAAGGCAAGAGTAATCAGCATTACAAGTTCTAGACAGGGGAACTAGAAAAAAGTCAGAACAGGGCAGTTTTCAAATGTTCATATGAGACTCCATTGAGTAGTGCCCTTTCTTGACAAGGGCTTCCAAAAGCATCCCTCTATTGGGTTTGGTTGTCTCCCTTAGCTACAGGTGGGCACTACAGTATTG
>NW_008336255.1:139292-140068 GCF_000622305.1 Nannospalax galili | reverse complement strand
GCTGTCTGTAACTCCAGTTTCAGGGGATCTGACACCCTCTTCTGACCTCCATGGGCATTGCAGGACATGGGTGCATTTACATACATGCAGGCAATATGCTCATACATACACATAAAATGAAAATAATAAATAAAACATTTTTTAAAAAATACACTATTTTGCAGGGCGTGGTGGTGCACGCCTTTAATCCCAGCACTTGGGAGTCAGAGGCAGGTGGATCTTTGTGAGTTTGAGGCCAGCCTGGTCTACATAGTGAGTTCCAGGACAGCTGGGGCTACAAGGAGACCCTGTCTCAAAAAAGACAAAGAAAACCCCACAAAACCATACTATTTCGCCAGGCTTGATGGTGCATGCCTTTAATCCCAGCACTCAGGAGGCAGAGGCAGGCAGATCTCTGTGAGTTCAAGGCCAGCCTGGTCTACATAGTGAGTTCCAGGACAGCTGGGGCTACAGGGAGACTGTCTCAAAAAAGACTGAAAAACAAAAAAACGAAACAAAACAAAAAGAATATTGTCTATTGGCTATCTGAATTTAGCACACCTAACTGTTGGGGATCCCTGCTGTTTGCGTCGCAGTCTCTCCATGTCGGGATAGCCTAAGGGGCTCGGCGTTTTTATGCAGACACTCCCCTTTCCAGCAGGGAGCCTCCTACTCTCTTCCTGACTCACCTTTGAAGTGGCCGCTGCAGATACATGACCTCTGGCATAGAAACTGCCAGGTTTTTCCTATGTGATAATCAGGCACTGTCTGACAGCCTGATAGAAGCCCACCACCAC
>NW_008336255.1:137642-139278 GCF_000622305.1 Nannospalax galili | reverse complement strand
GAGCACCTATCAACTAAGGCTTTTGCTACTGCCTCCACACTATAAATTCTCTAGTTTCCCCCTAATAAATCGGAACTGTATCGCTGAACTTGTCTGGAGCTGTATCCTGTGTTACCAGCCTGTGATTCAGTCTTCCCGGAGGGGGCTGTCCTTCTTGCTTTCCGCGTTCCTGGCCACCCCTCCTCGTGGGACTGTGGCGGATGTCCCGCGGGCACAGTGAGAGCGCTCCGCAGCTAGCCAGCCCCCTGCAGATTGGCGCAGCCCGCAGAACCCGCCCGGCAGCTGGCAGCAACGGCAGAGCCGCCAGCGCCCGACAGCTGCGGAGAGCCAGGGACCCGCACAGCAGTGCGTTGGCGAAACCCTGGCAGCCGCTGCACACGGCGTAGCAGCGCGCAACCCTCCGCGCCGCGACAACACCTAACCTCTACTTTCTTGCCCTTGACCCTTCCTCAGCCCTTTAATTTAAATATTAAATAACTTCTGACAGTCTTTACTGTTGCATCCATTAGTTGCAACAGTTGCCACACCTACACTTTCCTACCTGTTTCCTCCATGGAAAGGATTTCTGTATGCTTGACTCTTTTCAGAGATAGTATTTATTGTATATGGTTAAGGACTGGTTTTCTGTTATTACAATGAACTCCTCTGATCACTTTGTAGATAGATTCATTCTGAGATTGCACAGAGAAAGGAGCTTCGGTATTATGATTAGGATGGTGCTAATGTTAGGCCTTGAAAGTGGATTTTCGTTTCCTATTTTTTAAAAATATTTTGTTATTTTTATTTTCTGTGTATGAGTGTGTTGCCTGCATGTATGTGAGCGCACCCATGTCGTGCGATGCTGCTGAGGTCAGAAGAGGGCTTCGGATTCCCCTGGAACTGAAGTTAAGGATGGTTGTAGCCGCCATGTGGGTGCTGGGAATCGAACCCAGGTCCTCTGCAAGAGCAGTCAGTGCTCTTAACCTCTGAGCCATCTCTCCAGCCCCTCGTTTCCTATTTAAAACATGCTCTGAATGAAATCCACGTTTTCAAAGTCACTCTTCGCGCTGTGCTTGCATCTCTCTTAGATTTCGCTCCCTTTTTGCTGGAGTAACTGTTTTCTGAAAAATACCGTTTTCGGAAATGATGCTTCGGAGATGAACTTTCTGGCTTTTTGTTTCTTGCTTGGATGTATAGAACACTGTTTCTCATACTCATTTCAGAGTTTGACCAAATGTAGACTACTCAGTATTAAATCTCTCCAAAAAATTTTTTTTGATTTTTGCTGGAGTAACTGTTTTCTGAAAAATACCGTTTTCGGAAATGATGCTTCGGAGATGAACTTTCTGGCTTTTTGTTTCTTGCTTGGATGTATAGAACACTGTTTCTCATACTCATTTCAGAGTTTGACCAAATGTAGACTACTCAGTATTAAATCTCTCCAAAAAATTTTTTTTGATAGGGTCTTGCTGTAGCCCAGGATGGCCTGAAGTCACAGTCCTCCTGCCTCTCCCTCTTCAGTGCTGGGGTAACAAGCATGAGCCACCAGGCCCAAGAAACAGCTCAGAATTTTGACACTATTATTTCACTTTTTCTAGCACCTAATTTGCATTTCTATCAAGAATGTGCATGTTTATTTCTCAACTGTAGCCAGTGG
>NW_008336255.1:127877-128597 GCF_000622305.1 Nannospalax galili | reverse complement strand
TGCCCACGGAGGACAGAAGAGGCTGTCGGATCCCCTGGAACTGGAGTTACGGACAGTTGTTAGCTGCCATGTGGGTGCTGGGATTCGAACCTGGGTCTTCTGCAAGAACAGCCAGTGTTCTTAATTGCTGAGCCATCTCTCTAGCCCCCACACTCTGGTTTTTATATTTTAATGAACAATGAAAAGTTTTAGTTTATTAGTATTTTCTTTTAAAGGCTTTTGAAGTCTGGGTTTTCCTTAGAGGGTAAAAAGCCTTGTTGATTGCAGACTGCCAGTTTGATTTTTGTTTTTTGATACCTAAATGTTAGCCTGTCTCTTTCAGTGTACAGAACTCACACATCCCCAACGGCGTTTAGCAGCCCAAAATCTATCCAGATTAATGTCTAGGAGTTCAAGTGCATATGTGGTCTCCTTCAGTTTGGATATGGCATCTCATGGTCCAACGACAATAAAACGAAAACAAAGAATATATCACTCACATCCCCATAGCATTCAGTAGACTGTCTCTTCATGCTGCTGATAGCTTCCTTTCTATAGAGAAGATCCTTAATTCCATGTGACTCCCATTTGTCAATTCTTTTTTTTTTTTTGGTCTTTTTGAGACAGGTTCTCCCTGTCCTGGAACTCACTATGGAGACCAGGCTGGCCTTGAACTCACAGAGATCCACCTGCCTCTGCCTCCCAAGTGCTGGGATTAAAAATATTTTTATTAATTCTTTA
>NW_008336255.1:124656-127285 GCF_000622305.1 Nannospalax galili | reverse complement strand
ATTGAATGTTTGGTACTGCAGGATATAGAATATTTTTAACATTCTTTGGAATTGATAGATGTTATGATTTTTAAAATATTTTACTTACAGTTTTTATTTTATGGCTATGAGTGTATTGCCTACAGGTGTGCAAGTACACCTGTGTCATGCAATGTCCAGGGAGGTCAGAAGAGGGCTTTAGATCCCCTGGAACTGGAGTTACAGATGTTCGTTAGCTGCCATATGGGTGCTAGGAATCGAACCACAAGTCCTCTGCAAGAACAGTCAGTGCTCTTGACTGCTGAGCCATCTCTTCAGCCCCAGATGTTTTGCTTTTAAGATCACCAATGATGAGAACGTCAAGCCTTATAAATACATAGTACAAAATGGCAGAAGTAATTAACTCCTCAGTAAGTGGGAGCGCCGTGGAGTTGGCACTGCTTTTGTTATTTCTATTGTATAGAAAATGAGACTAGTTTGATGCTTACACGCTGAGGCATATGTTCCTATAAGGGTGGAAAACTTTGTGCAGTAATAACACTGCAGTTTGTAACTTTGAAAAGACATCAAGACTGAGGTGAGATATATGGTGACACATGAAGTCACATGATGCCTCACAGGCTGCCATCAACACCTCAGATTTGGTACACATAGATTTTGAATTAATTTTTGGTCAAGGTGCATTCAGAAATCTTTTGTTGTTGCCAAAATTTTCATGCCCCATAATCGGTTACACCACCCATATGGGATCTTGAACCACGATTTAAGAAGCTGTGACTTAGAGTGCCTACTATGTGTATTAGTGACGTTTTTCTTTCTAGTGAAAAAAATACCAAAGCAACTTAAGGAAGGAAGGCTTTATTCTGGCTCACAATTTAAGGGTGCAGTCCATCACAGCGGGGAAGACATGGTAGCAGGTGTGTGAGACAGCTTGGCATGTTGCATGCAATGTCAGGGAACAAAGACACGGGTGCTAGTGCTCAGCTGCAGTCCTCCCTCCCTCCGTCCCTCCCTCCCTCCCTCCCTCCAGCAAACAGGATGTTATGGCCCTAGAATTCAGTCTCTGTAAGTTTTCTGCCCTGCCTCTGATAACTGTATTCTGTGCTTAGTGGTCTGATTCCCTCCCTCCCTCCCTCCTTTACCGTCCTTCCTTCTTTCCTTCCTTCCTTTTAAAAAAATTCAGTCCAGGGGCCAGCCTATGGAATACCAGCCACATTCAGCTAAATTCCTTAGAAACACCCTCAAAGACAGACCAAGAAGTGTGCCTCCCAAGTGATTTCAAGTCCAGTCAAGTTAACAAAACAGGTGAACCATCTCACCTGTGACTCAGAATACTTCCTCTGCAAAATGCTTTCCAATGAATGATATCATTTAACACTAGAATGAGCCCTGTGTGGTGGCTACTTTCATGGTCCCCATATATGAACAAATAAACTGAGGTCCAGGAAGGTTTAGTAACTTTCCTGTTTGTACAGTTGGTACATGGCAGGGCTGAGTTTAGAACCTCAGTAATTTGGCTCTAGGTGGAAACTCTTAAAAGATGACACTCTTAAATATTAGCATAGTGCTAGGCATGTGGCTTAGTTGGAGAGCTCTTTCCTACTAGGTATAAGGCCCCAGGTTCTACCCCCAGCACTGAAAAGAAAATTTTAAACTTAAATATCCATGGCATGAACTTGAATTGTAAAATTCACAAGTTTGTCCTAACAAGCGAGGAATTCTTTGCAGGGATTATCGATCCCAGGGAAGTAAGGCCTGGTGAGCAGTCTGCTCCTTCTTGGTCTTTTTGTGTGTTCGGTTCCTGAACTGAGTTTCCTTTTCCAGATTCTGTGGAATCTATCTGGGTGAGTCTACTCACAGCAGGGTTGGGAGGACTGCCAGGAGCCTAGGGTTTGAATTACAGCAACCTGAACAAGAAGTGTGACCCTTTCCTGCAAAGTAAACATCAGGATGCTTATTCAAAAAGCAAAGCCTGGATGTGTTGGGCTCTCCCGAGGGACACAGTCATTATGAAAGGCCTGATCCCAGCTGGCTTCTTGCACAGCAGAGCCTAACGATGCTGACAGGTCACGTGAGTGTGCACTAATGGGCTCACGTTTTATTTATTCAGGTGCTGATTTGACATCACCCAGCCCTGGCGAATGTATGGATTTGGAAATAACTGGATCCTCTCTCTATATGCTGTGATGTTATCTCCCAAAATGAAGGAAATGAGAAACAGGAAAGGCCTGGATTCCCTGCAGATGACTTTCCTAGCTCACAATAAGAATTTAAACATTACAAAAAGCATTAGGCAACGTTTAAAACACAAATCATCACTGTCTAACATGATATATTGCAAGGAAATTTCTGGCACCAGAAGTCTTTCTTTAAGCAACACTTCCACACAGTGCCAACTAAATAATGTAACAGCATCTGGACTCCTTCTAAATCGAGGAAATTATGTATTTCTCCCATGACACAGAGGATACTAAAATGCAATATTTCCTAAAATAAAAATGCAGGGCAAATTAAAGCAGTGACTAAGAAGATGCTTGTGCTTGCTTTTTGTTTTTTAAATATATTTTATGATTGAAGTAAAACACATACAGAAAAGTAAAAAGCATGAAACTATCACTTAGATAAAAAAATAATCAGGATGTAACCATAT
>NW_008336255.1:118586-124598 GCF_000622305.1 Nannospalax galili | reverse complement strand
TTTATTTATTATTTTTATTTTATGTGTATGAGTGTATTGCCTGCATGCATGTAAGTGCATCCATATCATGTGATGCCTGAGGAGGTCAGAAGAGGGTGTCAAATTTCTTGGAACTGAAGTTACAGACAGTTGTTAGCCGCCATGTGGGTGCTGGGAACTGAACCCAGGTCCTCTGCAAAAGCAGCCTGCGCTCTTAACCGCTGAGCCATTTCTCCAGCCCCTCTTGACTTACTTTTAAAAAATTTGACAGTATAGTGCAGATTCACAAACCACATGTATATGGAGAATATATATATGTATATGTATATGTATATGTATATATAAATGCATGTATGTGCCTTTTCTCTATGTACATAAAGTCTCTACACAATGTCTTAAACAGTTTGTGAGTGATATATATATATGATAGAGAGTGACTGCATGTGAATTCATAAGAAAACTTGACCAGCCTTAACTGATGACTAAACTGTACCTCCTCCAGATTCCTATGTTCAAACTTAACCCCCAGTGTCACTGTGTGCATGTGCACTCAGAACCTTTAAAGAGGTGATTAAAGCTAACTGAATTTATTATGACCAGGCATAGTGGTGCTTACCTGTAATCCTGGCACTTGAAAGGCTGAGGTAGGGGTGAGGGGAGGCTCACAAGTTCAAGCTAGCCTGAACTACACAGTAAGACCTCACCTTAAAAACTTTGAAAAGGTGGGGCTGGAGAGATTGCTCAGTGGATAAGAGCACTGACTGCTCTTGCAGAAGAGGACCCGGGTTTGATTCCCAGCACCCACATGGCAGCTAACAACTGCCCATAACTTCAGTTCTAGGGGATCCAATGCCCTCTTCTGATCTCTGAGAGCATTGCACGACAGAGATGACCTTAATTGTATGCAGGCAATACATTCATACACATAAAATAAAATTTTTTTAAAAATTGAAAAGGAAAACTTATTACAATTATAAGACTCTGTAACGCTGATATAATGATAGACATAAATATCTGAGAGAAAATGAGAGAGAGAGAGAGAGAGTCCAGGAAATAAGTCCTTATATTCATTGACAAATGATTTTCATGAGAACATCAAGATACTATAATGGAAAGGTAAACACACACACACACACACAGAGAATACTGGGACAACAGAATATCTACAAGCCAAAAAAAAAAATCAATTTAAGGGGCTGGAGAGATTGCTCAGTGGTTAAGAACACTGGTTGTTCTTGCAGAAGACCTGGGTTCAAGTCCCAGCATCCACATGGCAGCTAACAACTGTCCATAACTCCAGTCCTAGGGGATACGACAGCCTCCTCTGACCTCCACGGGCATTGCATGACATGGGTGCACTTACCCACATGCAGGCAATACACAAATACACATAAAATAAAAATAATAAAATAAAATAAAAATCAATTTAGATCTCTACCTCATTTTATGTACAAAGGTTAACTCAAGATGGAACAAACACTCAAAGGTGAGAGCTTAAATACAAAACTTCTAGAAGAAAACATGAGATTAAATATAAATATCTGTGACTTTGAGCTAGCATACAAGTGTCAATTAAAAACCAAATAAGACATCATTAAAATTAAGCAGGTGTGTGCATCATCAACAGAGGGACCCCATCAACACAGTAAGAAGGAAACTCACAGAATGGGAACCATAATTGACAGGGATTGTTCTGATAATAGATTAACACCCAGAATATATAAAGAACTCAACAGTAAAACAATCTGGGGCTGGAGAGATGGCGGCATGATTAAGAGCAGTAGCAGAGGACCCAGGTTCGACTTCCAGCACCCACATGGTGGCAGGTCACAACCATCTCTAACTCCAGTTCCAGGGCTTTAGATGCCCTCTTCTGGCCTCCACAGGCATTGCGTGCACACAGTACACTTACGTACATGCAGGCAAAACACATATACATAAAAGAAAAAAAAAATCTTTAAAAATAAAACACAAACTCTGAAGAATAATCTAATTTTTCAAAGGGTAAATGACTAGATGGATGTTTCTCAAAAGGAGATCTGTAACTGGCCAATAAACACATAAATAATTGCTCACCATCGTGAGCCAATAGAGAAACGTAAATCACAGTCACAGTGGCATCTCTTCATACCAACCAGAATGGCTACAATACAAAAGACAGTAACAAGCATTCATCAGGATGTCAGATGTTGTACTGTGCTGATGGAGTTATAAAATAAGTGAGGCCATTTTTAAAATAGTTTGACCATACCTCAAGATTTTCAATGTAGATTTGCCGAAGACCCAGAAATTCCACTTCTAGGAAAAGAAAACATATGCCCACACAAAACACATAAGGAAAAACTGGACAGTGTTTATATTGGGATTATTCATAACATCCCCAAAGTAGAAATAATCCAACTATTTTCCTACTGATGAATGAAGAAACAAAATGTGACATATTCTTAAGATAAAATACCTTCATCTACAAAAATTATAACAAAATACTCATACATGTCACACCATAGCTAAACCCTGAAAATATTATGTGAAAAATTAGTTGGCATATTATGTAATTTTACTTACGTGAACTGTCCAAAGAGGCAAATCCATAGAAACAGAAAGCGGTATGTGTGTGCATGTGTGAGGGTGTATGTGTGTATGTATGTGCATGTGTATTTGTATTCTGTGTGTGAGTGTGTGTATTTGTTATGTATGTACATTTGTGTTATGTGTGTTCACACATTCATGCATAGTACATGCATGTGTATGTTATGAATGGGCCTATGAGTACATGAGTATGTTTGTGTATGCATGTGCCATGTGTATCTGTGAATGTGTGTGTATGTCTGTATATGCATGTGTTGTATGTTTGTATGTGCATGTTCTTTGTATGTGTGTATGTATGCACATGTGTGTTGTGTTTGTGTGTGCTTTAGATAATATTTCAAGAAGTATTTTTGTAGAATGTTTGGAAGATCTTGTCGTTTTAAGCCTAAGGTTTTCTTGTGAGTGCTTACTTTTGTCTTCTGTACTGGAGAGTGAACCCAGAACTTTGCCCATGGTAGGGTTTAACTCTACCACGGAGTTAAACCCACAGCCATGAGAACGTTTCAAATGTACACATTCAATTTCTGAGGTAGATATCATGCACAATCCATTTTTTCTTCAGTTAACTTTATGTATTTCAATAAATTTGTCAACTTTGTCTAAAAATTTAAACTTATTGTTTTTAAATAGCTATTTATACATGTGACTTATCGTATTTTAATATATAAATATATGTTACATATATATTTATAACTATAAGCTGTCACCATCCTAGCTGATCTGGGTAGTTTGTGTCCTTCTGTTCCTTTGTTTTTGATCTGATGATCTGTTTAGAGCAAAGTTTCTCAGCACCCATAGTATAGACACGCTTCATTGGGCTAATTCCTTGTGGGCTTTCCTGCACAGTGTAGTGCTGTCCGCAGCATTCCTGGACTGGATCCACCTAGCCCACTAGAGGCCAGCACCGTTCTGAGTTGTGACAATAAAAACATCTTCAGACTTTGACAAGCATCTCCTAGAAGTCGCTGCTGCCTCCAGAGGAGAAACTGTAGGGCAGAAGTTAATCACTTCTATTGATCTTTTTAAACATTGGCATTTGACTTTATTGTTTTTAATATTTTTTTTGGTCTTAGACATTTCTACTTAGTGTGTTTCTTTTCTACTAACTCAAATATCTGTATCAATTCTGGGTTGTTTTCTCCTCATTTTCCTTGTTTCTGTGCTTCCCTAATAAATTTTGACTGGATACCAAACATGGTGAATTTTACCTTGTTTCATCTGGGATATATCTGCCTTGCTATAAAAATTCCTGGGCTTTATTATAGTATACAGCTAAGTTCCATGGAAACAGTTTGATTCTTTTGCTTTTTGCTTTTAAGATTTATTAGGTAGGACCAGAGCAATGTTTAAAGTTAGAGAAAATAATTTTCCCTTTGGAAGAAAGACCCCAAGTGCTCTGCCTAATGCTCCATGAATTATGAGGTTTTCTTGATGAGCTGGTCCTTCCCCGGTCCCGGGTGAGCTCTGCACACTGTTTCCTTTATCCCAGGCCATCATTTTACTGGAGTTGGGGTAGAGTTCCCACATATTCATGCTGATCTAGCTTCTGCTATCGAATCCTCTGTAGATCTCTGGAAACTTCTTTCTTTGACTACCTACCCTCTCCTCTCTGGTACCCTGCCCACAAACTCTGGCCACCCTTGTCTCCCTGGATTCAGCTCTGCCTTCTAAACTCTAGGAGTTCTCCACAATTCTGTGTGGGATTTCCCACTGTGTGCTGCAGTGTGTCACTTTAAGGTTCTCCACTGCTCACAATCCCCATCTTGTTTGTTTCCCATCTCTTGATCACTTTTCTCCATTGCCTGATGTCTACTGTGTTAAAAACTTTGGTCCTTGTATTTTGCTAATAATTAACAATTCTTTCAGATGTCTTTTTATTCCAGGTCAATCAGAAATATAAAACTTTATAGATATATTTTTGGAATTTGAAAAATATGGGTATGCTTTTAGAAAAAAATATGACTTGGACAAATTCAAGTAAACCATCAGGAAACATAACTACTAAATAAATTCAAACACAAATCTATGCAGAAATTACTATCAGGATCAGCCAGATTTACTAGCAGTATATGTACACCAGCAGAAAACCCTAGTCATATGCCAAGTGTTATAGAGAGCTTCAGAAGAAATTCTCTTAACTCATTTTATCCTACATATGGTACTGTGACAAAAAACGATTCAAGAGCAATAAGAAAAAAGAAAGATTTAAGCCAATCTTGCTTTGCACACAGATACACAAAGTCTAACTTTAGCAATGTGCATTTTTAATTTAACTTATTTATTTATTTATTATTTTATTTTATCTGTATGGGTGTATTGCCTGCATGTATGTAAGTGAATCCGTGTTCTGCAATGCCTGTAGAGGTCAGAAGAGGCCATCAGATCCTCTGGAACTGGAGTTACAGACAGTTGTTAGCTGCCATCTGGGTGCTGGGATTCGAACCCGGGTCTTCTGCACAAAAGCAGCCAGTGTTCTTAACCACTGAGCCATCTCTCCAGCCCATCAATGTGAATTTAAAAAATTAAATTAATTATTATTGTCTATGTGTGCATGATGTGTGTGTGCACGAGTGTGTGTGTGCATATGTGTGCCACAGCATGCATATGTTCAGGGGACAACGTCCAAGGGTCAGTTCTTTCCTTCCATCTTGGCTTCCGGGGATGGACCTCAGATTGTTGGGCTTGCACAGCAAGTGTTTTTGCCCACTGAGCCATCTTGTCAGTCTTATTTTGGGGGGATATTTAAATATGATCATGTTATCCTGCTCAATTTTTCCTGTGTTTCATCATATTTAGAATGAGATTTGAACTCTTTCCCATGGCTCCTAAGGCCCCACGTGATTTATCCCATTGCCCCGCAGACTTCTCAACCCCCTTTCTGTGCTGTCTGCCGTGCACAGCCGTCCTTTTACAACTCGGGGCTTTTAGCCTTGCTCCGTGCAGTGTTTCAGCCATTATTCTATTGAATGAACTCTCTGCCTCCTTTAGCCTTTGAAATTTTTAATATTACATCTATTTATTGTGTATGTGTGTGTGCTTGTGTGCATGTGTTTGGTGCACATGTGTCAGGCACACGTGGTGATCAGAGGACAACTTTTAGGGATGGCTTCTCTCCTGCCATGCAGGTCCCAGAGGATGACCTAAGGTTGTCAGGCTTGGCGGAAGGTGTTACCTGCTGTGTCATCTCACCAAGCCTCCTTTAATCTTTGGACTGTCTTATAATGCATATATTGATTTATGTGACATGGTTCTATAAAACCCGCAGATTCTTCATCCTTTTTTTCTTTTTTTGCTTCTCAGACTTGGTAATTGCAAATGACTTGTGGTCACAGTCACTGATTTTTCTGCCTGTTTCAGTCTATTGCTGAATCTCTCCAGTGAACTCTTCAGTTCCACCTCGTTCACCCATATTTACCTACCTATCTACCACCTATATATACCAAC
>NW_008336255.1:107183-118498 GCF_000622305.1 Nannospalax galili | reverse complement strand
CTATCTATCTATCTATCTATCTATCTATCTATCTGTCATCTATCTATTTCATCTATCATCTATCATCTATGTATCTATCATCTACTCTATCCATCTGTATAACTGTATATATTAAAACTAGTAAAAGTACTACTGGCAATACTTCAGTAAGCATGTTACTTGCTCTGAAATAAAAGGCCTGTGTTCTACTTTGCTTTTCTTTTGTTATGATAAAACACTCTAACCAAAAGCAACTTAGGGGAGGAAAGGGTTTATTTGACTTGCATTTCCAGGTCACCATCCATCACTGAAGGAAGTCTGGGAAGGAGCTCAAGTCAAAACCGTGGAGGAATGCTGCATACTGGCTCATTCCCTGACTCATGCTAGCTTTCTCATATAGCCCAGGCCCACCTGCCTAGGGATAGTATTGTCCACAGTGGACTGGGTCCTCTCACATCAATCATCAGTGGAGATTATCTGGCCACAGACCAATCTTATTGAGGAAATTCTGGGGCCAGTTGTGGGTTCCTCTTCCCAGTGATCCTAGGTTGTGTCAAATTAACAATAACTAACCATCACAGGCTGCAACATGAAGCAGGTAAACACAGCTGAATACCCCGAAGAACAGATAAATGACACACGTATGGGAAGATCTAACAACTCAGAGATAGCTTTTCATTTAATTGTTCTATATCTAAATCTCTGCTATTCCTAGAATGTAAACATCTCAGTAACCCAACCTATTTCAATCATATTTGTATGTAATAATTTTCCTTAGCATAGAGTTTGGCACCCAGAAAAGAGTCACATAAAGGAGTTTAAGTCAGTTTTCCTTCTAGTGTGATGCATGGTACGTTGACCAGACTCCAAAGGATAGGCCCACACCCAAGAACACAGATTAGACTTGACCGGCCTCTAAAAAATACAAATAATAATGGAAGGAGGGGGAGCAGAAAGATGGGGGTGGAGAGGGATGGGGGTCTAAATGTGCTCAAATACCAGTGTATGGAATTCTTGAATAAATAAAAACATGTTTTTAAAAAACAAGAAAAATGGTAGTCAAGATGGATGTATGCCCAACTATGGATCTGTGTGTGTATGCATGTATACATGTATGTGTACACACATATACATACATGTGTGTACACATGCACATACATGCACATGAGTGTAGAGGCCGGAAGTAGATGCTGGATGTCTCCCTCAATAGTTCTCCACTTTGTTCTTTTGGGGCAGCCTATTACTGAACCTGAGGCTTACATATTTGTCTAGACAGCTGCACCGCAAGTGCGGGTGGACCTTCTGCCGGCCTACTCAGTGCTAAGGTTCTGGGCATGAACTGCTACACAGGGCTTTTTGGGTGCTGGAGATTTGAACTCAGGTCCTCATGCTTGTGTGGCAAGCACTTTACCAACTGAACCATCTCCCCAGCTCCCCCTCCCCCAAGACCATTTTAATCAATTACTCTTTCTGTTTAAGTCAGCTATATTGGATTTCTGTTGTTTGTGACCTAGACTCCTACCCAATATTATGTTCCAAGCAGCAAAAAGATAAAACAAACAAATAAGTAGTTGAACAAACACATCCCTAAACCTTGCACAGATTGTCTGCCATGATGCCAGTGTGACTTGAGATTTTTTTTTTTTTTTTTTTTGACTCTGTAACGGTATGAAAATAATACTCATTCAGGAGAAACTGCCTTTGGAAATGCCAGTTTTGATCTTTCCTCAGACCTAGTGATGTGGAATGTGATCCTCATACCTCCTGGTGTTACTGGCTAAGGACAGCAGCTTCTAGAAAGCCCCAGAAAGCCATGCAATTTCCAGGATATACAAACACTGCAATGTGCTGTGCTGCTTGGCAGGTTACTCACAGAAAACGCATTTTCAGTAAAAATTTTAGTAAACGGGTTAACAGGACATACCGGATCCTCAGTTGAAGAGTGTTTGTACTTTGGAAAGTCAATCAGTATACAACCATAGCTCTTACTTGTTGAAAATATTTTCTTCCTGGACTGGAGAGATGCTCAGTGCTTAAGAGTGCTTGCTGCTCTTTCAGAGGATCCGAGTTCAGTTCCTAGAACCCATGTTGGGAGGTTCATAACTCCAGCTCCAGGGAATCCAGGAATGCCCTCTTCACACCTATACAGGCACCCACACACATGCGCATATACATACAGACACACATGCATACAGATAAATAAATAATACAATAAATCTTTAGAATAAGGAAATATTTTCTTCCTGCTGTGCTAAGCTGTACATTTCCATCAAGCTGTCATGTCTCAGAACCTCCCTGTCTTCCAGCACAACCTCTACTGTGGCCTGATCATCACAGGCCCTACAGGACTGGATTCCCAGCAAAGAGAGTCTTCCCTAAAGTATTAGGCCTGGCTTGTCTTGAAAATGGAGTCCAGCCTTGCATTGCAGGTACAAGCAGGAAATGAGGGTCTTTTTGGTCTCTTCCAGTCATTCTTAACCTACAGTCCTGCTTCATTTCCCCTTTGGCTTATAGAGAAAATTCTTTCAATGACCTGATTCAGTCTGACATGCTTGTAATTTCTACCTTTTATTTCCAAAACTTGCCAACAGCCCCTGTCCCCACCCCACCCCCTTCCAGCCACTGGCTGCTCAGCTCTGTTCTTGGCCCTGTTGGCCATGTTCACTGGCTCTCGGTCTCTGGTGGAGATACCCCGACCGCTGCTCTCATCTGGCTGGTGTACCATTTACCCCACCCTCACCCCCATGTATCATGGGGTAAATCCTGCCATCAGCAAGGACCCTGTTGTTTCTTGAGCAAAGTCTTGTCCTATTCAGAATCTCTCTAGATGTTTCTTGCTGTGACAACCCCCACCCCATCCCCCAGTAAGGCAGAAACCAGAACAAAGTAAAAATTCAGAGCAGGGCCTCAGGGCTGCTGTTTTCATTAGCTCTCCTCAGGCATTAGAAAAAAAAGGAATAAAGAAAGTGGAGAAGAAATATCAAAGAAAAGTTGGATTCTAATCATTGAATATCCAGTCTCCTATTGGCTTGGTATCCCTCCAGCAAGATGCCTACTTGTTTTTAATTCTTACTATACAGTATAAATGGAAAGTAAAACCACAACAAAACAAAAACTGCAAAAGCCTGAGTAGTTGGACTCAGAATGAATCATTCTGTTTGTATGCAAAGCAGTCGGCATTAACTTATCCACTGTAATCCGCAGGCTTCTCAACCTTTGGGTCTGACCCTTTCACTGGGAAATGCATCATGTATTTAAAAAACGCTTGTCAGTATTTTCTAGAAAGAGAGGTCCCTTTCCTACGTTGGTGATTGCAGTAGCCTTACATCCTGGATTATTTTAATTCTGTGTTGACTGTAGGAGTCTTTGCATATGTTTAGCTCAGATGAAATGAGTCTAATGAGGGAAGACCCAAGAAGTTTTCATCAGCATGTGTGAAGATGTAGATACCTCATGCTCCTCTGTGTGGGTTTATTTTTGAGGAAAAGAGCAATGCATTTCTTTTTTCCCCTGAATTTCCTGATTACCAGATTCTTAGCACTGTATCTCCCATCTCTACTTATCAATTCAGCCAGAGGAAGTTGGATGGCATTACCAGTAGGTGTTTTAAAGCTCTCACAATTAAGATTGCTAAACTTCAACATAATAACAAACTAGGCCCTGTGGTGCTAGAAAGTTCCAACTGTTCCCCTAAAAATTTTTCCCCAAATGTCTTTGTTTTTCGAACTCACCAAAGCCCATTTGAATCTGACGCACTGGTTTAAAAAGAGGCCCTTGGGCCTCTGTTGACGGAACACGCCAGGCTGTGAATAAATTACTTCTCAGGAGTTGGCTGAGTTTTGCACCCTAGAAGCAATCTGCAACAGTTTTTAAAGTTGCCTAGCCTTTGTGAGATGCTGCGGAGAACTGGCTGAAAGAGCTAGCTGAGCAAATCAGATTCAGGGAGCATTTTAAATCTACTTTGAGAAACTACTGACCATCACAGACCTTTGGAGACAAAACGAAAGAGAATGACTTATGGATTATTTTGCATTTATATTTTAATTAGTTCCAAAATCAATGACTGTGTCATACTCAATCCTCAATTATCTTTTGGCTTCCATTTCAACTCTCAGAGCCAGAGGATGTATGTACCATGGAGGCTTCTCAGCTGTAGAGATCCCTTTGTTCTGGTATTTGTGAGAAGGGGATCTGATAGCTCACAGAAAGGATGAAGGTATGGAAGAAGCAGAAAGAAGTAAAGCAGTGGCCAAAGGGGGCCAGGGAGTCAGAGCCTAGAGCTCAGGCCAGGAAGATACTCCACCCCGGCCATGGGTGGGGCCAAGCACTGTCATGGCTCCTGGAAAGGATGTGCCATTTCAAGCTGCTGCTGACACAACCTCCTCCATTTCTTTCATCACCAAATCCTATGGCAGACCTTGACTGAAGCCCCGTTCCTTGCTGGATCCAGGGAAACAACTGTGTATGGTTTCCTGGGTGGGACAGTGTCCTACCAACCACCAAGACTCCTGTGAGAAAGATTTTTTTCTTTTTTAAAATATTTTATGCCGGCGTGGTGGCGCACACCTTTAATCCCAGCACTCGGGAGGCAGAGGCAGGCGGATCTCTGTGAGTTCAAGGCCAGCCTGGTCTCCATGGTGAATCCAGGACAGCTGGGGCTACAGGGAGACCCTGTCTCAAAAAAGACCAAAAAAAAATTATTTATTATTTTCATTTTATGAGTATGCTATATTGCTGGTAAGTGCATCTGTGTTGTGAAATGCCTGTGGAAGACAGAAGAGGCAGTTGGATCCCTGGAACTGGAGTTAAGGACAGTTGTTAGCTGCTATGTGGATGGTGGGATTTGAATCCTAGTCTTCTGCAAGAACAACCAGTGTTCTTAACTGCTGAGCCATCTCTCCAGCCTCAAGAAAAACTTTTTAAAAGACCAATTACCTCTATGGCGATAGGAGAGAGGAAGTGGCAGGAAGGTGTGAATGTCTGTGACCTTGCCAGATCCATATGCCAAAACCCTATGTTCCGATGTGACTATACAGTCAAGTGTCACTTAATGATGGAAACACATTCTGAGAAATGCTTCATTAGGAGAACCAAAGAGCTACTTACACACACTGAGATGGCCCTGGCCTCACTAGGTGTGATGGCTGACCTTGAATGTCAACTTCACTGTAGGAGACACACCTCTGGGTATGTCCTTTAGGGCATTTCCAGAGAGGTTTAGATAAAGATGGCAGAATCACCGTGAGTGTGGGCAGCTCCACCTGATGCCCCGGAATCCTTGACTGAATAAAAAGGAGAAAAGGAGAAAGCCAGCTGAGCTTCCTCTTCTTCCTGAAAGCCCCTTCCTCTTCTTCCTGGTCTGCTGAGATGTGAACAAACAGGCATCCTCCCAGCACACACTTCCAAGTCCTGCCCCCGCAGCCACACCTTCACCGCCATCAGGTATCTCCTCAACTCCTGAGCACAATAAATCTTTTTTTCCTTTAAGTTGCTTCTCGCCAGATGTTGAGCCACAGTGAGGTGAAAAGTAACAAACACACTAGGCAACACAATCTTATGAGACTACCATCTTGTATCCCCCGCATACCTGACTGAAAGGTCCTCATGCAGCAGACTGTGGGTGAGCCTGTGAGAGAGTGATTAAATGGAGTCACAAGGCTGGGGCCCTAATCTCTGGGTGCTCTTGTAGGAAGAGGAAGAGACCTCAGAACCAGCTTCTAACCATGCTTAAGGGGAACCTGTGAAGATGGAGCAGCCATCTGCAGGACAGGAAGGGATCCCCAGCAGAAGCCAAGCCCTGCCTGAACCTTCGTCCTGGACTTTGCAGCCCCCAGTGAGAAAATTAATTTCTGTTGTTTCAGCCCTGTAGTCCAAGATGTTTTGTTATGTGTAATTCAGAGGGCTGGACTATTGTATGTATTTAGGGAGCTTTTCCCCTCTGTTGGCTCACTGGTTTCTCTGCAGACACTAGACTTGTTGAGAAATTATTCCATTGCTCAATTTGATTGTACCCCAGTGTTCGCTTAGCAATAGCAAGTGTTCTTGGGAGTCCACAGACTTTATTTATTTGTTTGTTTGTTTATTTATTTATTTATTTATTTATTTATTTATTTATTTATTTATTTATTGTCTTTTTGAACCAGGGTCTCCCTGTAGCCCCAGCTGTCCTGGAACTCACTATGCAGACCAGGCTGGCCTTGAATTCACAGAGATCCACCTGCCTCTGCCTCCCAAGTGCTGGGACTACAGGCGTGTGCCACCATGCCTGGCTTGGACCTTTATTTTTTAAGAATCTTATGGAGTGCAACTGGATGTCATAAAATCATTGAAGATGCATCCTGAAGGAATATTCCACTGAAATAAAAATTGTGACTAAGTACTGAGGGAAAAGTGCTGGGGGAAGATTGTTGGAATGTTTTTGCCCTTAAAGATACACTTACAAAGTACACTTAAAACATGTAACATATAAAATTTGATGACTTTCCCTTTTTTGTGTGGTACTGGGGACTGAATCCAGCACCTCACTCATGCTGAACAACTGCCCTACCATCAAGCTGTACACATAGCCCATTTGTTTTGCTTTTGTTTTGATAGCAGCCCAGGCAAGCCTTGAACTTGCAATCCTCCTGCCTGACTCTCCTTAATAGCTGGTATTTCAGGTTTGTGCCGACAGGCCTGCTGTATGTGACCAATTTTTTTTTTTTTAACATGTTATCAGAATCTGAACACATTCGGTGACTTTTTTCTCTTAATGCACAAGCTTTGAGAGTCAACACATGAATTATAACCAAGGTATAAAATATCTCTTAACTTTTGTTTTGGAATTATTGTAGACAAACTTATTTTAAGGAACGTTTTAAAACATTTATTTATTATTTATTATTGTGTGTGCTTGTGTGTATATGTGGATACACATGTGTGGAGGTCAGAGGACAACTTACAGGAGTTGGTTCTCTCCTTCTACCATGGGCGTTTTGAGGACTGAACTCAGGTCATCAGTTTTGGTGGCAAACACCTTTACCCACTGAGCCATCTTACTGGCCCCTTAAGGAGCATTTTGATAGAAACATTTCCCTTTTTTTGTTTTTTGTTTTTTGAGACAGGACTCCCTGTAGCTCCCGCTGGCCCAGAACTCACTATGTAAACCAGGCTGGCTTCAAACTCTACAACCTGAGTTGGGATTAAAGGTGTGCACCACCACACCTGGCATGTCTTTTAAGGCAGCTTTTAAACATTGAAACACTGAAAGTCACTTGGCATACCAAATCAGATAACACAGTAAACTGTGCACATGGTCTTTGGTCACAAAAACAAGATTGGGATGGGATTGGTAAAATGATTGTGTTGTGTGTGTGTGTGTGTGTGCGTGTGTGTGCGTGTGTGTTAAAGTGTCTAGAAACAAGATCTAGAATGCTCTGCCAAATGCTGGCATAGTGGCCTTGCCACTGATATACGAATTCTCTCTCATGGTGATTATTTGCAAGGAGAGTATATAATTAGATTGTCGCTTTTCTGACATTTCTTCAGAGCCTTCTTTGACCACCTGAGGGTTTCTTTCTTTTATAAACTCAGTCTTAAAATTATTAACAGAAGTTAAAGAAGTATTTAAAATGCATACCCATCAGGATGGGTTAATACTGTTTTTTTTTTAAACCGTAATTTACAAGGCTTTTATGCTCAGCAAAATTTATGAATGTCCCTCTCTTCAATGACCTCTCAGTCTCTGGAAATCTTACTATAAATACTGATGCTTAAGTGTTGAGGTCCATTACAGGACTGCAAGAATGTAGCATAAAAACCCACGTGAGTAGATGTGAGCCAGGGATGTCTTACTCCTCATCAAACCCAGACAGTCCTGTTGGAGTCATATGATCCACCATTTTGTGTGTGTGTGTGTGTGTGTGTGTGTGTGTGTGTGTGTACATGTATGCATCTGTAGGTGGTGACCAGAGGATAACCTTGGCCGTGACTTCTGAGGCACTGCTCACCTTTTAAATTGAGATAATGTCTCTCTCTGGCCTGGAATTCACCCAGTAGTCTGGGCTGGCTGGCCAGGGCGCTCTAGCTGTCTCTTGATTTGCTTTCCTCCCCAACCCCCCATGCTGGATTACAGGTGTATGCTACCATACCCAGGTTTTTAAATGTGGCTTCTGGGAGTGGAACTCAGGTCCTCCTGACTGAGTCATTTGCCCAGGCCATGATCTCTCACTTTAAGGTTGTTTTCCATGGAATCAAGGCATTGAATTCAGGATGATTTTGAGAAGCACTGTCTGGCAAGTCAAGGCAGCAGTAACCAGATGTAGGACTTTCGGACTCACGGACTCAGTCTCTTTCTTTTTCCAAGTTGGGAAAGTATCTGCCGTCTGTTTTTCATTGTTTAGTTCAGAGAAATGAGTTCTCTTGAAAAAATGAATGTGGATTTATTGTGAATTTTCACATACTTCAGGTCTTTGATCAGAATGGTCTTGGAAACAAAGTAGTGCTGCTGAAAGATTTGCACACTTTTGAAACTAAGAGTTGGATCAGAAATAGCATCCTGTGTGACATTTTAATATAGTAACTGACATATCTTCCCTAAATATATTCAGTGTTGCAAAAATGACATATTTAATTCCACAGCCTGAAATAATTTATATCACCATCACTGACAAGGACATTAACGCATGTGGGTCCAAGGACGGGACATATCTCCGTTGGTAGAGCTCCTGCATGAAGTCCTGGGTTCCACCCTCAGCACACGGACATGGTGGTGCACATCTGTAATCCCACATTTGGGAAGTGGAGGTAGGTGGACCATCCTTGGCAACATAGTAAGTCTGAAACCAGTCTGGAATACAAGAGACCCTGTCTAATATAAAACGAGACAAAATAAATGTGGATCCAAACACAGACTTATATCCAAATCAGCTTCTACTGTAGGTTAAACAAATTACAGTGCCAAACCTGAAAACAAACGCTGGGTGGCCTTATTATGAATACTAGGAGCTGTGCCATGGGCTTGCCTGCAGTGCTTACAGTCTGACCTGTCAATGCCAACACACTGAGTTGAGTCTCCACGTGTGTGAGGCCTGCTTTGAGCACTCATGTGGTGGGGTGGGGTTGCTGTGCTGGTCACAGTTGGACTGTCTAAACTAGATGTCACAGAGTTTCTTTTGTTCTGATGTCCTATTACATGGTGACACAGTGGGACTGTGTTTCTTGTCCCCTGGGGGCATCCCACCAGCTGCACACGCCACATGCCAGCTTCTCTTAGTGCTTGCAGAACCTGTTGTGTAGTGTCCATCCTCTCGGTTCCTCGGGGCTGCTGTGCCTAGCTCTTCCCTTAGAAACATAAGCCCTGACCAGTCTACACAAATATCCAACTAACCCCGCTCCGATTTGTTGTTCTTCACTTTTGTTCCCAGGATCCCAAGCGTAGAGCTGCTTCTGGTAGTTACTCATCAGAGTTGCCTCAGCCCCCTCACACCTGGTACCCAAGTCCCTGCATTAAAGCCCATGTGCACGAAGAGCCTACTGTAGTTTTTTGTTTCCTTCACTGCGCCCTGATGAATACAGCACGACTATATATAAACCTGGGTTTTGTTAATTAGCACAGTTATAACTTCATATACATTGACAAACAATAAAGGAAAAATAATTGTCCTGAAATAATTGGTATTAGGAGAACAAGAGTGATGATAAATGCATTGCTTGGTCTTTGTCACAGATTCCTGACACTAGCTCCAAAATCTCTTGGAATATTCTAGGTGTTAGGAATGTCTTTTATTCTTGTGATGAAGCCCTTAGGAGGAGGTTAGATAGCTTCAGGAAGTCCAAGGCTAGAAACTTGGGACTTCAGCCCAGACTTCCTGGGAAGAGGAAAAGGCTGGAGATTGAGTCAATCACCAATAGTTAATGATTCAAGGAGTCCTGGCATTGTAATGGAAACTCCATAAAAACCTGACATGATGATGTGTGGAGAGCTTCCATGTTGGTGAATGCATCCATCTGCTTAGAGAAGCAGGGCATCTCACCACTCCACAGGGACAAAAGCTCTTGCACTTGGGACAGGATGGAGATGATGATGTTGCTAAAATCCTTCTGGGGGGTGTAAACAAAGTTTGCTCCTCCTCTCTTGGTCCCAATGATAAACTGCAGTCTGGGAAACCAGTGAGTTTATTGAGTTTACTTATAGAGCTATGCATGTATGTATGTGTGTGTGTGTGTGTGTGTGTGTGTGTGTGTGTGTGTGTGTGTGGTTACTTACAGGAGTGTGGGTGCTTGCCCCCCCCAAAGCTGCTCTGGAAAGTCTTCACCCACATTTTATGTGGCTTACCCACAGCCTCATAAAATGGGGAGAGACCCTCCCCTAGACTTCCCCAATCTATATACCCTTAGCCCTTCCCCCAGGCCATGTGCAACTGGGGCCAACTGGTTGGTTGGAAGGTATGGCTGGACTTTCAGGTGAGGGTCCTGTAACTTTCCCTGCCCCTCCTTCCTTGCGGGAACTAGACAGCTAGCAAACTCAGCTGTGAGGAGCCTTGGCAACCTAGCTTGGGAAGATGGCATCCATCATCTGTCTGGTGGAGGACAGTCCCATACAACAGAATCTAAGCAGGGACAAGGAAAACCTACTTATTTCAAGAGTCTGGGTGGAGAAGAGCAGGTAGAGTCCCGTCTGGGATGTGGCTGCAGTGGGAGCACTGTGCACTGCCTTAGTAAGTACAACCCGGCTTTGACTGTCACACACAAAATGAACAGTCTAAAAACCAGAATCAAGACAATGGAAAGTTGTGGCCTGCTGGGATACGGGGCTGACAAAGACGGAACTAGCCAAGAGGTCCTCATAACTCTTTAGAGAAAGTTTAAGATTCTTTTATAGATGCCAATGTGCATGTTTGTGTTTATGTACATGGGTGTGCATACCTTGTCACATGTACGTCCTTGTTTATGTGTGAAAGTCTGTACCTGTGCATGCATTTGTATTCTGCGTGTGTCCTGTGTGTACATCTATCTGTACGAGTGTGTCTGCTGATCAGTGTTCATGTGTGTGTGTCTGTATATGCATGCAGAGAAGTGAAAGATGCAAAGATGGGAGATAGTTCCCTCAACTAACAGGCAGAATAAACAAGCTTCATGCCCTTACAGTGATAATCGAGGGATCGTATTGAGGATACTTGAAGATCGTTAGCCAGTGGTGCTCTGTAAGTTGTACTAAGATCCTTAGGTATACCTGAGAATTACACCTTTACTCATATAGACACAGTAGCAGCAATTTCAGTGATAGTCATGGATAATTACCGCAAAGCCACAGGTCAGGTCTGACCTAGTTTGTCAGAAACACTTCCTGTATCTTA
>NW_008336255.1:105569-106824 GCF_000622305.1 Nannospalax galili | reverse complement strand
TAGACAAGGTTGAGGCTATGTCAGGGGGCTACCCTCTGGTTACTGGACAATGGGGAAACCCAGGTTGCTGGGTGTTGACTGGGGTGGCGATGTGGACACCTCAGGGGCTAGGACCAGGGTCTTTCTCTCAGTAGCTCATATGTATTCTGATATCTGAGCACCTTAAAAAGCCTTCCTTTACATGCGGCTGAATAGCAGCCCGGCCTGTCTGTGTTCTCTTCATTTGGATTCATTGCTACCATCTCTGTATAATAGTTTGACTTTATGAACTGCGATGAACCTAAATGATTTCGTTGAGTGGAAAGCAAATCTGTTGCCTCCCCTGATAACAGGACCCTTGTCTTAACCCAGCACAGCTTGACTTTACAGGGGCCTGGGGAGTGGGGCTGGGAATGGGCTTCTAAGTGCATAAATACTGGATGTTCTCTAGAGACAAAAATTTATTTTTCATTGTGTGCTAATGTGATTCTGATTAAATCTGTTTGAATGTTAATCTTTGTAAACTCTGAGATTATATTTCTATTATATTGATGTGCTATTCTAAGAGATGCTGTGCAATACTTAGAATATAATACAATTACCTCTAACACAAATGTTTCATTACCAATCTCTGATTATGGCTCAGCAGTTAAGAGCACTGGCTGCTCTTGCAGAGGACCCTGGTTTGGTTCCCAGCAACCATGTGGTGGCTAACAACTATTCTTAACTCCAGTTCCAGGGGATTCAATGTCCTCTTCTGGTCTCTGTGGGTATTGCACACATGGTACACTTACATACATGCAGGCAAAACATACACATAAAATAAAAGTAAATAAGTAAAACTCAGCAGTTAAGTAAATGAAATTTAAAAGCTTGACTACTGGGTCTGGAAAGAGAGCTCAACAGTTAAGAGCACTTACTGCTCTCGTAGTAAACCCAGTTTGGTTCCCAGTACCCATGTCCAACAGCTCATATCTGCCTGTAACTTCAGATCACCTGAAGGATCTGACGCCCTCTTTGGCCTCCATGGCCACTGCATTCACATGCAAACACACACACACACACACACACACACACACGCACAGACAGAAAATTAATTTTTTTTCTTTCTTTGTCTTTTGCTTCCTATAGTGCAGGGATTAAAGGTGTGTACCACCACACCTGGCACAATTAAAAAAATTTTTAAAAAGCCTCTCTGGGGCTGGAGAGATGGTGCAGCAGTTAAGAGCACTGGCTGCTCTTGCAGAGGACCCAGGTTCAATTCCCCGCACCCAAA
>NW_008336255.1:102054-104816 GCF_000622305.1 Nannospalax galili | reverse complement strand
AATGTCTCATACAAGTAAAGATTTGCTAGAGGAGGCCCTGACTGGGGGCATTCCAAGACTGAACAAGATAAACAGTGGTCAGGGTGGTGCCCTTCCTCAAAGATGGTGGTACAGTAAAGGAACTGCTCGTTCTTGTTCTCCAAGTAGTCAGGCTGGGTTTTTGACAATACAGACATTAATTCCATTGGGCTGGAGAGTAAAAATTCCAACACATGTCATTTACCTTGAGGTCTTGTGACAAATACCTGATGGGGACTGGGCTGTACAAGTGACCTTGCACAGCAGCCTGGACTGTCCCCCTGGAGCAATCTACACATCTCTAAAGCAGGGTCAGTTCATTACATTCCACTGACCTCTTTCCTACATTTTTCCAACCATGAAAACTCAATGTGAATAGCTGAATTTTGATACTTGGAGAGACATGACATAGTCTTAGGATTAAGGAGAGCTAGGCTGTGATGTTTGGGAGTCTATGGGACCCCACTGGCTAACAACTCCAAAAGAGGGAACCCATTCTTGGCATTGAGTTTTTTATTTGCCAGCCTGAGGTTCTCCCCATTATAGGGTAATTCCATTTAAATTCTTTTTATATATGTATGTATTTTAGGAAGTTTCTACAGTAGGCTTTCATATAACTTTTCAAAAGGCCTTTAGTATTAGTTATACACCCCCCATTCAGAACTTGATGGTAAGACCCTATTGCTGAAGATACCACATACTTGAGTCATGGAACATGGAGACATCAAGCTTGTACTGACATGGAAGCTTCATCTCTACTGGCTAACTTTCAGAAGCTAGCTAGAAGGTGCTATGCACACTATCAGAGGAGAAAAGTAATCATCAGTCTTACCCAGCTCTGACCCCTGTGAGCTACAATAATGACTGGCCTGGCAAGCTATGCCCACTGTTGCAGTAGTGGCACAAATGCTATGGGAGTAACCAAACATTTTATGCTTGGACATAAGACTCTATGGAACCCATTCTTAACACTGTTATGGGGGACAAGAACTTGTGGCTGAACAGGTCATAGGCTCCGGGGGAGAAACTCCTACCTGCTATTCTGCTAAATGGACATGATATTCAACTAACTCCTAATGAATTATTGCTATACCCATATATTAGAGCATCTCTCAACCCTCATCTGAGAAGCTTCTTCTTGCAGTCAATAGCGGTTAACACAGAGATCCACACCTGGCTAACATGCAGGAATAAGACTGCAGAGTGCTCAGCTCTAAATGGGACATCTCTATCGCATCCCTCACCCCAAGGTTCTGGGATTGCCGCAGAAGAAGGGTCAGAAAGGCTGTAAGAGCCAGAGGCAGTGGATGTCTACAGTGAAACAGGGTTTTCTGGACACAACAGAGCAGTTACACATATGAACTCACAGCAGTTGTGGCAGCTTGTACAATACTTGTGCTAGCTCAAGCCAGACAAAATCCCAGCATGTAGGGGGAAGAGAGTGCAAAGTCCCACTTCCAATTGAGGGGCTATTAACAACTGATAGCTACTGAGAGGAGAGTCAGTTTTCTTTAAGAGTATGATGCCTCGGGGGCTGGAGAGATGGCTCAGCAGTAAAGAGCACTGGCTGCTCTTGCAGAGGACCCTGATTTGATTCTCAGCATCCACATGACGGTTGATAACCATCTGTAATTCCAGTTCCAGGGGATCCAACACCTTCTTCTGACCTCTGCAGGTACTGCATGACATGGGTGCACTTACACACATGAGGGCAATACACTCACACACATAAAAAGATTTTAAAACTAATAAATAAAATATTTTTGAAGTGTGATGCCTGGTAGGTGACCATGCCCCAGGGGATGGCCACACACCCAAGAGCATTTGGGCAACACAAATTGGACTCCTTTAGAAAAAGGACATGAAGTCGGGTGGGTAGGAAGGTGGGAGTAGATCTGGGAGGACTTGGGGAAGGGAGCTGATTATGATCAAAATATACTGTATAAAATTTTCAAAGAATTAGCAAAATTTTTCTTTTGGTCTTTTTGGCTGTAAGAGCCAGAGGCAGTGGATGTCTACAGTGAAACAGGGTTTTCTGGACACAACAGAGCAGTTACACATATGAACTCACAGCAGTTGTGGCAGCTTGTACAATACTTGTGCTAGCTCAAGCCAGACAAAATTCCAGCATGTAAGGGGAAGAGAGTACAAAGTCCCACTTCCAGTTGAGGAGCTATTAACAACTGATAGCTACTGAGAGGAGAGTCAGTTTTCTTTAGGAGTATGATGCCTCGGGGGCTGGAGAGATGGCTCAGCAGTAAAGAGCACTGGCTGCTCTTGAAGAGGACCCTGATTTGATTCTCAGCATCCACATGACGGTTGATAACCATATGTAATTCCAGTTCCAGGGGATGAAACACCTTCTTCTGACCTCTGCAGGTACTGCATGACATGGGTGCACTTACACACATGAGGGCAATACACTCACACACATAAAAAGATTTTAAAATTAATAAATAAAATATTTTTAAAGTGTGATGCCTGGTAAGTGACCATGCCCCAAGGGATGGCCACACACCCAAGAGCATTTGGGCAATACAAATTGGACTCCTTTAGAAAAAGGACATGAAGTCGGGTGGGTAGGGAGGTGGGAGTAGATCTGGGAGGACTTGGGGAAGGGAGCTGATTATGATCAAAATATACTGTATAAAATTTTCAAAGAATTAGCAAAATTTTTCTTTTGGTCTTTTTGAGACAGGGTCTCCCTGTAGCCCCAGCTGTCCTGGAACTCACTATGTAGACCA
>NW_008336255.1:35331-101780 GCF_000622305.1 Nannospalax galili | reverse complement strand
CCCAAAGTGCTTGTGCTTTGCCTCAGACAACTGCTGAGGGGTTCACAGCAGGCACGGTGAGGAGGGAAAGGAGGAATGCTGTGTTGCTCTGTCTTCCAGGCTGGACATGATCATTACCATCGTGAACCAGAGCAACTGTAATGACCACAGCAGACTCTCCTGAAATCAGGGCTATTAACTTTCCCTCCAGGAGGGAGTCGAGGCTCATGAAACACTACTCGGGAGACTCATGCAACTCTTAGGTCTCGCAAGCTTCTCCTTGAGGTTCTGTGGTAGGAGCAATTGCTGGTGGAGGGGAGCTCCTTGGTGGTGTGGTAGGGTACTGTAGAGGAATTGCTATTTCATTGCTCATTGCTACCAACATGATGTTTTGTCCCCATCACAGCTTCTAATTAGTTATTGACTACATAGATGAAGTTACTGGTTCATTCGGTGTTGACTGTATATCCTAAGACCTTACTGGATTCTCTTATGGTTTGTGCTAGCTTGGTCATTGGCTTTCCCGAGTCTCCCAAATAGACTCTATCATTTTCTATGAGCCCGACACTAGCTCTTCATTCTGACATGGGCCCTACAGCTGTTCTATTCAGTTTGATATCTACTTTCCCATATTCATGAGATGTAAAATGTTCTCATCTCTTAGTTTTGCTCTAGTCATGGATCATGAGTGGGTTTCCATCTCTAGTATACGTGCCTGGTTTCTGGGGGGCTTGTGAAGAGATTTAGACTTGGGTGGCCCTATAGGAACCATGAAGCCCTGATTTTGTTTAATGTGAACTACTTCCAATATTCAGAAAAGTGGAGAGAATCATAATAAACAGCAGTGTACCCAGGACCATTGTTTGATTTCTTAAAATTTAAACTTTTTTCCTGTATTTTCCCAGGGTGGTTTTTCTTTTAGCAGAGGGAAGGCATTCCATACACTCCCAGGAACCCCACCTGTTGCGGGTGTCCTGGGGCCCTCCGGGTGGGGGTAGAGTTGGCGTGGAGTCACGAGACAGACTCCAGGAGTCAGGTGAGAAGCAGACTGTCCGAGCAACTGCAGACTCGTTTATTGCAGATATGGGGCTCCCTTATATCCCCCTCCCGGTGTCCCATTGGTCCATTGATAGGTCGTGTCTGTTCCTCATTGGCTCTCTGTATTGGGCCATTTTCGCATCAGCCGTCTCTATGTCTATTGGCAGAACACAGGTTTGCCTCAGCCTGATGTTTTTGGCGTGTTTGCAGCGCACATGCGCTTGTTGTTCAGGCTGCACTTCCTCCTACACCCACCCCCATATCCTTTATCAGTCATGTTCCCTCCTTCCCCAGCAACCACAACCAGACCTCATTTTTTTTAAATCATTATTTCATATACTTTCCCACTCCAACACAATGTAATTTTTGAGTTGGCGTGGAGTCACGAGACAGACTCCAGGAGTCAGGTGAGAAGCAGACCGTCCGAGCAACTGCAGACTCGTTTATTGCGAATATGGGGCTCCCTTATATCCCCCTCCCGGTGTCCCATTGGTCCATCGATAGGTCATGTCTGTTCCTCATTGGCTCTCTGTATTGGGCCATTTTCGCATCAGCCATCTCTATGTCTTTTGGCAGATCACAGGTTTGCCTCAGCCGGATGTTTTTGGCGCATTTGCAGCACACATGCGCTTGCTGTTCAGGCCGCACTTCCTCCTACACCCACCCCCATATCCTTCATCAGTCATGTTCCCTCCTTCCCCAGCAACCACAACCAGACCTCATTTTTTAAAAATCATTATTTCATATACTTTCCCACTCCAACACAATGTAATTTTTCTGAAAAATGTATTATTATTGCACCTACAGGGATTCACTTTCCTCCACTTGTTCACAACAGGGGCACAAAGCCCCTTTCTATCATACCCACATGCATGCTCAACAGGTCACAAATGTACAGTTCATACAGCAGTTTCCTGTTCTTTCTTCCTTGGCACCTGCGTGGTAGGCACTAAGAGACAGTTTCTTTTCTGTACATATAAAGCAGGGCCTGCTTCCCTCTTCCCTCCCAGCCCCTTCCCTTTCTCCTTTCTCTCTCACTTTCTCTACACAGACACACAGACACACAGGCGCGCGCGTAACAATCCCCAAATATAGTCCTTCTCTGTCTTTCCACATAAACACACGGGCATGCGGAATCCATCTCTTCCTCCTTTTCTGTCTCCTTTCCCTCCTCCCCTCTTGCGCACGCACACACACACACACACACACACACTCAATAATAATAAAATAAATTAAAAAAAAAAAAAGATGAGGGAAGGAGAATCAGTTTTCTCTAGGGACTAGCTCCCTAAGAGGTTATCTAATCCCAAGTGAGCAGCCCTAAACACAGGTACACATGAACACATGAGAACCAGTAAATGGGCATGTGCATATATATATATATATATATATATATATATATGCATGTGTGTGTGGAGACCATGGATTGACCTCAGGTGTTTGTCTTGGTTATTTCCCACCTCATATTTGAAGTAGCTCTCTCACTGAACCTGGAGCTCACAGACTGTGCTAGATGGGCTGGCCAGCAAGCTCCACGGATTCACATCTTTGCCCTCCCAGTGCTGGGGTTACAGACACATACCACCATACCTAGATTTTACCTGGGTTTTAGGGAAACTCAGGTCCTCACACATGAGCAGCAAACACTTTACCCACCAAGCCTTCTCCCCAGAGCCCACCCCAGAATTAAAAAAAATGTTTATTTATTTTTATATTTTTTAATGTATGAGTGTTTTGACTGCACATATGTAAGTGTGACCATGTCATGCAGTGATCCTGGGAGCCAGACAACTCCTGGAACCAGAGTTACAGATAGCTATTAGCTGCCATGTGGGTGCTGGGAACTGAACTCAGGTCCTCCTCAAGAGCACCCAGTGCTCTTAATGGCTGAGCAATCTTTCCAGCCACATGAATGTCTAACTTTAACATTCTAAACTTTCTAATACAGTTACTTCTGATCTGAGACAGAGAATCCCAAGCCCAGAGATATGGAACCCTCACCACCCCCCTCAAAAGTGCAGTAAGATTGTGACACTGTCCTGGGACAAGACAGTCTCCTCACTCAACCCACAGGCACGATGTAGGGAAGACAAGATTGGGCCTGATCTCAGAGGCGTGTGGTCCAGTCCTCTCTGTGGGTCTCACATTGGCCTGTTCTGGGTCTGCCATGAGAAGTGACTGAAGTTGTATCTCTTGTTTGGTGGTCGACAGCATCCTTCTGGTCTGTGTGCCATCCTTCACATCATTCTAGGAGCTAAATCATTAGCCACTAATTTTCTTTCACGGGAGTCTACCCTTCGTTTAATAAGCACTGCAAACTGCTGGCTGCCTGCTCCACTCAATAAATAGGATGGGCTGTCCTGCGGCTATCTGACCCTCTCTTACCTCTTGCTCAAGCTCAGCATTTTCTTTCCTGCCTGAATTTATTATCTTTATAAGTTCAGCACAATGCTCCAAAATGTTTAATGAGGCTTTTCAAAAATACAAATAGAGTTACTAAACTGAAATGTTTAAGATCAGAGCAAACCTAAACAAAACAAATCTGAACAAACAATCTAAAAACAGACTTTAGGGCTGGGGCTGCAGCTCAGTCTCAGTGGTAGAGCACTTGTTTAACATGGGTGAAGCCCTGGGTTCGATCCCCAGCTCTGAAGTGGACATCATTGCTGACTGATGTCCTAGGCCGTGTGTCTTTTGGCAGAGCTTCCCCGGGTCTGCACATGGCCACACAACCCGCTGTGCAGAGGCGGCCTGCAGGTGTGCTCTGGAACCTTCTACTGCAGCGTTGTCCTGACCACAGCCTCATCTTCAGGTTCATTTTCATTCTGTGGCCTGCAAAGAGGGAAGCAACCTCTCCCCATTTCAGGGCCTCCTTCAGCCAGCCTGGTGATCATCGGCAGAGATGCAGTTCTGCACAGAGAGAACAGAGACGTAGACTCCAACTCCCCAGACTCTGCAGCTCCTGAGTAAGAGAGGGGCCTCTTCTTCCTCCTCTTCCTCCTCCTCTCTTCTTCCTCATTCTTCTTTCTCTTTTTATAACTTTGTTCAAGTACAATTCACAAATAAAAATTGCATCTATTTAATGTATACAATGAGATGTTGTTGTTGTTGAGACAGTTTCCTTATAGCCCTAGCTGGCTTGGAACTCACTGTGTAGCCGAGGCTGGCCTCGATCTCATAATGATTCTCTTGCCTCTGCTTCCTGAGTGCTGGGATTAAAGGCATGTGCTATCATACTCAGCATCAATGAGCTGTTTTGATGCAGGTATATGTTTTGAAAGGATTACCATTTTCAAATTAATTAATATTTCCATCACCTCACAATGCTAATCTTATTTGTTTACTTTGTACTTATTAGCCAGTCATGTCGGTTTATGTAATCTCAGCACTTGAGAAGTTGAAGGAAGAGGATTGTCATGAGTTTAAGGTAGGCCTCTGCTACAGAGTGAGATTTACCTGAAAAAAACCAAAACCCAAAACAAAGCAAAAATCTTTCCTGAGCAGACGTGAGGTGTTTAAAGTCTCTTCTTATCCTATTTCATGTGAATGTTGAGAAAAAGTTTGATGCTGCTGCCTGGAGTCAGCTTGGACTACTGTAAATAGTAGGCCATATATGTTAGTGTGAGCACTCATATAAATATTGTATTTACTTTCCAACATTCAGAATTTTGCTGAGGAACAGCTGGCTTTGGGTGAGGGATGATGGACCTGCATTACATGAGGATGTGAGCCTCACAGCAGCAGGAGTGTACCACTCACCCATGCCTTAGTGCTTGGAGAAGTCAGGATTCTGAGGTCAGTAGGAGAGCGTGACAGCCATCGGACCTGGCTTGTGAAAAACCCGAGAACCCTCATGATATGAAATAGAAGACCCCACTGTAACCAAACCATTCGGTCTGTCAGCCTGTTTTTCCCATCCAAAGGTCTTGATACACCCTGTTCTGTCTGTCAATTTAGTATACATCCATATTGCCTACCATGTGGTTTGAACATATAATGTCTCCCATAGGCTTATGTGTCTGAACATTTGGTTTCCAGCTGGTGGAGCTGTTTGGGAGGTTAGGGAACCTTTAGGAGGTGGAGCCTTGTTGGAGGAAGTGTGTCACTGGGGATGGGCTTTGAAGCTTTGTAGCCTGGCTCTACCTACTGTTCACTGTTCTGTTTCTTGAGTACAGACAAGTGTGATCCTCTCGCATCCTGCTCCCACTACCATGGCTTCCCTGCTCTTTTCCCTGTCTTCCATGACTATGGACCCTGTCCTCCTGAACTGTGAGCCACAATGAACCCTTTCTTCCCTAAGTTGCTTTTCATCAGGGTATTTTTATCACAGCAACAGAAAAGAAAGAAACGCACGTACAGCAGAAGTCTGATCCTGAGCTTTAGGCATTGTCTCATGGCTTAATTGACAAGGATATCTTTCATTCTGTCTTTTTTATCTTTAAAATGGTTTTTAAAAAATATTTTATTATTTTTATGTGTACATATGTATTGCCTGCATGTATGTAAGTGCACCTGTGTCATGCAATGCCCATGGAGGACAGAAGAGGCTGTCGGATCCCCTGGAACTGGAGTTACGGACAATTGTTAGCTGCCATGTGGGTGATGGGATTCGAACCTGGGTCTTCTGCAAGAGCAGCCCGTGTTCTTAACCGCTGAGCCATCTCTCTGGCCCCTTTAAAAATGTTTTATTGAATTATACACATAAACCGAAAAGAACTCAAATTGTATTATAGAGTTCAATGACTTTTACAACTGAGTACTAACACCCCATAACTTACACTGATATCAAGAACAGTGCCAGGACCCCAGGGCGCCCTCAGACCCTCTCTCCACTGATAGAATATGTGAATTTCAGGATAGCTTCATTAGAGGAGGCCATAAAGACATAAAGTCCTTAGAGTGGCTAACTGGCCCTAAACCAACAGTTTGGCCTTGTTCAAGCCTTATCAACTGGTCGTGCCCTGGACTGAGAGAGACTGTTTGTGGAGCCCACCTGTCTCCTTTAAAGCTGCAGATAACTCACCCACCTGCCTGAGAAAATAATCTTCAGAAAAGAGACCCTCAAGGACAGTAGACCCTGTTACAGAGTTAACCCTTGCAGCTGTGCAGCGGAGTTCCTATATAAGACCAGACTGCTCCCTCTTCAGTGTGCAGATAATCAGTCCTCGAGGAACAGCTTTTATCATCCCTTTGCTGGGCGTCCTGAGTCCAAGAGCACATTTCTTGCCTGTTGCAGGTCTGACTCTGACTCTGATTTCTAAACTTTAAACTCCTTCCTTTTCTGTACTCCTAACCCTAACACCCACCACTCCAGATGTGCCTTACCATTGTCTTCTTGGCACAATTTGGGATAGGTGCCTTTTATATTTTCACATTCTTCAGCCGACCTAGAATCTCCCTAAGCCACTGTAATGTGTAGTAATTTCGTGCATAATTTTGGAGGGAAACTGGTCAAGACACAAGATGTTCAAAGGGGAGGTGAAACATTCCATTCTGCAGGGAAGCTTGTTTAAGCTCAGGAAATAAACAACTCAAAGGCTTCAGGAAGTCCCTGAAACTAACCAAGGGCTGTTGTCAGACAAACTGAGCTACCTTGAAGAGATAGAGACAGAGCTGTCTGGAAGAGACACTCTCCAACCTGTCAAGCTGCCTACATGTTGGGGTCCAAAAGCAATAAAAAAAATGAGACTATAGTTTAGCTCAGTTAAATAACAAGTCTCAAAGGGGGGAGTTGACATAGGGCCTGATGGACTATTTAAGGAAAATATGGATTTTAATCTTTGTTTTCTCTCTTTGTCTTTCTCAGCAAGGTTCAGCTGACAAGTTTGTGGCCTGATACAACTAGCTAGAACCACTTGTGTTATGTCATGACAAAACTTCCACAATTCCTTTGTCTCAAAGGAGGATTTCTGCAATGACTTTCAGATGGGATTTTATCATGTTTTTTTTTTCTAAATTTACAATAATTTGCCTGGTTTTAGGACTTTTGAATATGTAAATTTCCTTCTCACTGAAACCCAGTGCCTAAGGTATAAAAGATAAGTCTTACCTCCCTTCAGGGTTCAGATTCTGAGGCTTGAACCCTCTGGACATGGCCGCAGCCTAAATAAAATACCTGTTTCCTTTACATTCCTGCTGTCCCGCCTGATCTTTCCTGCAACAAGCTCAAGTTCCCAGCCTTCGTGGGGTGTCCACTCATGCTGTGGTGGGCTTTGGAGATGCAGCTGTCTTTGAGTCATTTCTGCTCCTTCACCCACACTCCTGTAACCCCAATGAAACTCGTTGGACTTTGGTTGTATCCTTATTTTTGTTTGTCTTTCCTTCCCTATCTGGAAGGAGTCGACATTTATACGTATCTCCCCAGAAACAGTGTCACAGAACACACCACATATTTTCACAGACTCATTTAAAAGGGGTCGACACATTGGAAATATTCACACAAACAGCTAATTCCATTTCTTTATGTAAATTCCTGTTGTTTCTGTAGAATTGGTTCTTTCTGGCCTTATTTATCCTTTATTTGTGGTGTGTAATTATTGCGCACTGACCTCAGCTGTTTACCAAAGATTCTAGAAGGTCAAGAGCTTCTGAGAAGGGTATGTAAACTTGAGAGGGAAAAGAATGTTCTCTTTCTTGGGAAAAGCTAAACTGTAAGATGTTTCTGGGTGTAATGGTGTACTCCTTTAATTCTAGTACTTGTGAAGCAAAGGCAGGTGGGTTTCTGTGAGTTTGAGGCCAGCCTAGCCTACATAGTAAATTCCAGGCCGGCCAGGGCTACATAGTGAGACCCTATCCCAAAACAAAAGGAAGAGAAGGAAGAAGAGAAGGAGCAGGAGGAGGAAGAAGAGGAGGAAGAAGAGGGAGAAGAGGAGGAAGAAGTTGGAGAGTATAATGGATAACTTCTCTTGGCTCCTAAGTGCTTTGAATGCTTGGTCTTGGCTTGTGGCACTATTTTGAAGACTGTGGAGGCTTCAAGAGGTGAGGCCTGTGTATTAGTTACTTTTCTGTTGCTGTGATAAAAGACCATGACCAAAGCAGCTTATAGAAGGAAGGGTTTATTGGGCTTATGAGAAATAAATCCATCAAGGTGGAGAGGCCTGGCAGGAGGCAGCCAGAGAAGACAGCTAAGCACTCGCATCTTTAAGCAGGCAGAAGACGCCTGAGAGGCAGACTGGAAGTGGGCATGACTACACACACACACACACACACACACACACACACACACGCTTAAAGCACACTCCCAGTGATGTGCTTCCTCCAGCAAAGCCGTATCTCCTAAAATCTAAAATCTCCCCAAACAGCGCCACCGACTGGAGACAAAGTGTTCAAACCAGAGTCGTGGTGGTAGAAACAGCCTGACACACTCATGACCCTGGAGCACAGTGTGGAGTGCCAACCTCCTGTTTGACATGAGAGAGAACCATATGCAAGCCAGTTCCATTCACTTTCCTGCAAATGACAATTTCATTCTTATTTATGGTTGCATTGCCATAATAAGAGTGTAGAAGGGAGTTTGTCCCGTGGAGTCTCAGATACAAGCCACCAATCACTGAGTTTGTGGATCAGGTGGAAGAACATGTTGAAAGTGCGGCAGCCCTGGGCGCTGCGTTCCCTTGGGGCAGCTCTGGTTTGCGTGTTAAGTAGCTGAAAGAGGTGCTTTTCTCTTCTGACTGTGCTGCTTTCTCTTGCAGACTTCGGGCAAACAATGTGCACATCCGGTGAGACTTGCCTTCTTTGGAGGCTGATGTTAAGCCCATTGAAATAATTTATTCACTCTTTTCTTTTATATCCTTTTTTTTTTGTTTTCAGAGTTCAAGGCAGAAAAGTTGACATACGGTTTTTGTAGCAAGTGAATTCTCTATCTTCTTGGGCCAATTTTCAGAAGAACTGAGGGAAGTTTGAGAAGCGTCACAAACCTGAACTGTTATTCCTGTCTCTCCATCACTGATGGCAAGAGGAGGCTCTGTTTGCCGGTCGTTTATTGAAACCCTGCTGCAGACCTGGGTCTGTGGCAGAGGCGTTCACAACAAGAAGCAGTGAGTTTCTTATAAAGGAGGCTATGGACCAGAGCTGCTGCTTTGCCTCCCTAGGACTCCGCTGTGTAACAAAGTGCTATCTGACTCCTCTGTTCGTGCACAATGACGTCACCATGGCACTTAGCCAATCAACCAGAGCTGAACACTCCCTACTCCCCAGGACGGCTATAGGTCCTATGGATTTTGCAGATGTAGAAGACATGATCCTTTAAGCACAATAAAAAACTCACGTTAGGCTGGGCACAGTGGCGCATACCTTTAATCTCAGCACTCAGGAGGCAGAGGCAGATGGATCTCCATGAGTTTGAGACCAGCCTGATCTACTTAGTGAGTTCTAGGCCAGCCAGAGCTATAAAGTGAAGCCCAATCTAGAAAAACAGCAACAAAACCCTAACTCACATGCACGTAGGGGCAGTCGGCATGAGGGCTTGAATTCAGTTCCAAGAATCCACACACAACAAGCTGGGTGGTGGTGCATGCTTGCAACCCCAGCATTGGGAAGGCAGAGACAGGCCAATCCCTGGGGCATCTGGCCAGCCAGCCTGGCCTTCTTGGCAAGCTCAGGTCCAGTGAGAAGCCCTGTTTCAAAAAGCCAGGGTGGCCAGCACCCAAGGCGTGACAGTAGAGGTTAACTTCTGACCTCTACACACATGTACACATGGTACCTACACATATCCACATGAACACACACACTATACATACCTAAAAACAAAAACCACGTGCAGCAACTAGAAAGAGTATAATTTAGTAGACAGGTGGTATTGATTTATTTATTCACTACAGACATTGGGGGGTAGGGTGGGTTTTAGTTCAATGCATGGCAGATTTCTAATAATCTCTCTGCTCAAATTTATGTGGCTGTTGAAAGAATTACTTTATAGAAGAAAGAGTCAGGGAGAGCCAGGTGTGGGAGAAAGTGGGGTTCATATGGCTGTGAAGTAAGGTGGAAAGGGGCTTCCACTTCTCAGCTTCTGCCCGGATACAACCCATTTCCCCTTTTCAGTATTTTACAGGTTCACACAATGACTTGCAGTGTCAAAGAACATGTTCGCAATGCCAATGCCATCATCTCTCCAGTTTTTTTTTTTTTTTTTTTTGTCTTTTTGAAGCAGGGTCTCCCTGGAGCCCTACCTGTCCTGGAACTCACTATGTAGACCAGGCAGGCCTTGAACTCACAGAGATCCGCCTGCCTCTGCTTCCCAAGTGCTGGGACTAAGGGTGTGTGCCACCATGCCCAGCCAGACAACAGCTTTGATGGAGATAAATAAGTCCTTTTCTGAATAACTTGCTTGCACATGCAAGGCGCCCTGATGATTGACAGAAATGTCTAGCCCAGTGGAAGACTTATATTTTCTAGATGAGGGAAGCTGGACTGCACTTTCTGGGGCAGAAATAATCACAGATTTGATTCCATGGCTATTTATATTATACCTCCCCATCTCTAGTCCCCATACATCTCTTGCCTGTGTGTGTGCATCTATTCATGTGTGTGCATGTGTGTGTTTGTGTGCACACATGCACATGGAAACCAGCGGTCAACACTGAGAATCTTCCTTAATTGCTTCCAATCTTACTTTTTGATACAGAGTCTCTCACTGAAGCCAAGAGCTCACTGATTCAGCTAGACTGGCTGGCCAGGAAGTCCCAAGGATCCCCCTTTCTCCATTTCCCCAGCACAGGGATTGTAGGCATCCGCCACCATGCCAGGCTTTTTACATGGGTGCTGGGGATTTGAACGCAGGTCCTCATGCTTGTACAGCAGGCACTTTACCATCTGAGCCATCTCCTCAACCCTTTCTTTGCTTTTAAGGGGCTTTTTCTTGGACCCTCGTTCACAGGTTTATTACAGATGTGTGGAACACCAGTGTCGTGATAGCAAGGATGATGCATGAGAATATTTTCAGGACACAGCTGAGTTTTAAATTGCCTTTTCTATACCCAAACATTATAAGCACCTCAAGAATGTGAGTGACTTTTCTGTCTGGTGTATTCAACAGAGTGCTGTGAACCAGCAGCAGCAGTGTGTGTGTGTACAGGGAAGCACAGGGTTTATGAGGGGAAGAATGGTAAGAAGAGGCTCAAGCTCTGCTCCACATCTCATGTGGTCCTTCTCTTCCCTCATTTCCTTCCCACGGTAAGGTCCAGATAATTATTCTATGGTAAAGGAAACGGAGACTTAGAGCAAATGGATAATTTACTCAACTGACCTGTAGATTCAGTCACTCATCTGTCTATATTGTGAACGCTGAGCAGATGGAGGGGGACCTTTGTGAGCTGACAAATGGACAGTAGTTTTGTAAATATCTTACACCCTGTAAGGGTCCTGGAAACTTAACACACATTGGATATGAGGTTGTGTAGAGAGACCCCAAATAATGTCTGAAATAGAATTTTCTGGCAATCCAATGTGTTGGCAGATGACACCAGATTGTTCTTGATTTAGCAAATGCATCATTTGCTGCCAACTGAGGTTGTGGGCTACAGTTCCTGTATGCTGTCGGTATAAACTGAGCCAGCGGGTGGCACCTACTCCAAGTGCTAGAACAGTGTTTGTACCCTTGTCAGGGACTAGCTGGTCTTTCCTGGTCAACTCTAGATGTCACTGTAAGCTCGTCCATCAGATGCATCTGCAAGATTTCCTCTTCCTCTGGAGTCCTTTCAGCTGACTCACGGTGCAATTCCCCATCTCATTCTGATGCAGAAAATAAAGCCTTCTAGCAATTAGATGAGAAACTTGAGACTTTCAATGGAGATGTACTTATCGAAGCTGCAGGCTTGACCTTTTCCTCATAGATCAGCACCTCACACAATAAGAAGACTTCATGTCAGAGTAGGGCTTTTGTCTGAGAAAAAAAGGGCTCCTGTAATCACAGACGATGTGGTATAGTTGTGCAAGCTTGGGGAGGGCGTGTCTTGTGTCTATGTGAGAGGGACTGCAGATACCCAATAAGGATGGCAATAAAGAGTCCTGGGATTCCTGGCTCCTTTTGTTTTGTTTGGGAGCAAGCTGTTCCCTGCCACAATGGACAATAGTGGGCCAGTGACAATAAAATGAAAGGTATAGGGTAGAGGGGCCCAGCCAGCTCCTCCCGGACCCTATTCAGGGTCATTCAAGTTCCTGTTTCTTATATGAGATGCACAGGGGTTTTTTGCTCTTGGTGGTCATGCAAAGCCCTCTCCTCCTCTGTGCATTGAATGTTTGACCTGAGAAGACTGCAGCAGACACAAAATGTTTTCTTCTTTTGATTCTCTAATGGGATGTTTTTGAAGTCAGCATTGCAAAAACGTGTGCAAACAGTATCCAATGAGGACCTCAATGATTGGCTAGCTGCAAATAAGGACCTCAATGAGTGGCTATCTGAAAACAGCTGCAATCCCCATTCTGTCAGCACCTTGGGATGGTGGTAATGTAGAACACAGCTCTCCCTTCATCATGAGTGACCATGGCTCTGGAACATGGATTCTTGCTAGAATGAAAAGCTCTACTGTAGAAGAGATTACACGAACTTTTATAGTCACAGAACAAAAGCAAAGGTTAAATCAGCACATTCACCAAATGGATTGGTGAAGACATCAGGTGAGATCTCTGCTATAGGTCTGATGCTATTCTTAGCTTTATGGTCTGTGGACACTGGTGGTCTGTTAAGTTAATGCAGTCTGAAAGTTTTACCTAATAGTCACAAAAATGGTAAATCAGATACCAAGGTTGGTAACAAATGGCTGTTAGAGGACTAAAGGTAGCCAAATTTGGGTTGTCAGTCACATCATTCCATCACTCGACAATCACAAAATTCTAATCAGTCAGTTGGTCTGCAGGGTCTTCAACACAAAAGTAGCTTTCTCAAAGAACTTCGGTTCACAATGGGAACATACTGGTGGCCACTGGACTTGGCTGGCCTATATCCAGGCAGGCCTAGAAGGTCAGGGATTCGGGGGGGGGGGTTCCCACCTAGGAAAGGAGGAGACAAATATCTGGGGTGAATTCTTGAGAATTTAAATTCTTAGTTTATAGAATCGATAACTTCCTACTACTAAGGTGAACTGATAAATCACAGACAAGCATAAAATAAAAGCAAAATTTTCTTTGCCTACAGAGTAAATGTATAGATGTATAGACCAAGAAGCCCAGATTCAGTTGGAGAGTGCATGGTTCCAGTGAGGGAAATCTGTGTTGGGCTTTTGCAGTAAGGGTGGGCAAGAGCCGCTTAGAAAGCAGTGTAATATTCTGTAGGGGAAGACAGTCAAGGTTGAGACAAATCCAGTGGCTGGAAACTGACACAAATCAGGGTGATTGCAAATTTTGTAAGTCCTTTGCTTGTCTAAGTCAGGAGTCAAAATTGGTCACTTCAGTATTTCTCAAACCTTGAAAGGTATTGAAACGAACTGGCCGTTCATTCCATTGGTAATACAATTCCCAACAGCACGTCTCTGTGGTAATTGACCTCCTTTTGGTAAATCTGTAAGGCAAGGAAAAAGATTTTTTCTCTCCAAAGCCATTTTACTTTTTATGTTATTAATGAGCTTTGTTGGTTATTCATGATTTCTGAGACTCAAAACCATCTCCATCACACCTTGTTGTTTCCATGAACATGATGGTGACATGTAGGTGCCTTCACTCACACGGCTTTGCCCTTCTACTGTGCTCACAGTGGCTTTATGATTCTGGTGACATGAGTCAGAAGACAACATCCCAAATCCACTTTGGCATAAAGATTGTTTTGAGATGAATTTAATCAAAATGCAACAAACATGAAGAGGTTTCTACTCTCCTCATAGCTGCCTAAAATCAGGGCATGAATTTCTTTTTTAAAGTGAAAAGCAGAAAAAGGGTATTTATTCATGTGGCACATTGATCAAAGAGACAGAGAGGTCTGGTGACTCACCAAGTCGGTGCATCGCACTCTTAACCTGTCAAGAAGAGCAAACTACAGGTGTGGTGATACACCAGGGAAGACTTAGGAGGCAGAGGCAGGTGGGCCTCTATGAGAGTGAAGCCAGCCTCGCCTACTTAGCAAGTTTCAGGACAACTGGGGCTAGAGGGAGACATGTCTCAAAAAGATCTGCCCCCCCCCCCCGCAAAAAAGAACAAAAACAATTGCTATCATCGGAGACAGAAATTTGACACCAAGATGAATCTGTAAAAACAAACATGCGATGAAAATAGCCCTATGTTCCCTCTGTTTCCTTCCCCCAAGCATTTAACAGTATTGGAAGCCCCAATCCTTTTCCTTCTGTCACTTCATACTTTATTGCCCTTTGTTAAAATGGTATCTAAATCTCTGAATCTAACTTCTTTGCATCTGCCCATCTTTTCTGTGAAGGCTTCTGCACAAGTGAAAACTAAAATAACACTAAATACATTTTGTTTACCCTTTTCCCCCTTAGTTGTCTCTTGCCGGTTTACTAGTTGACTCCAGGCACTGAATCTAAAACATCAGAAGATTTCTTTCTTTCTCTACACTAGAAACTCTTATCTAATAAGAAAAAGTTGCAAATAAATTTATTTTTTACTTCATTTCAGAAACTTCTTAAAAAACATTTGTTGGCCAGGCGTGCTGGCACACGCCTTTAGTCCCAGCACTCAGGAGGCAGAGGTAGGCGGATCTCTGTTAGTTCAAGGCCAGCCTGGTCTACATAGTGAGTTCCAAGACAGCTGGGGCTACAGGGAGACCCTGCCTCAAAAAGACAAAACAAAACAAAACAAAAAAACCTTATTTGTTTTTATTTCACGTGTATGAGTGTTTTGCTTGCATGTTTGTAAGTGCACCATGTGTACAATGTCAGTGGTGGCCAAAAGAGGGCATTGGATTTCCTGGAACTGGAGTTATTATGACCATTGTTAGCCACAAAGTGGGTGGTGGGAACAGAACTCAGGTCCTCTGCAAGAGCAGCCAGTGCTCTTAACCACTGAGCCATCTCTCCAGCCCCTAATAAACCCTTTTAACTGAACATCATTTTCTTTTCTTTTGATTTAATTTTTTTGCTTTTTATTTTTATTTTATGTGTATTTTATTTTTATTTTATGTATTGTGTACATGTATGCAAGTGCACCCACATTGTGCAGTGCCCGCAGAGGACAGAAGAGGATGTAGGATCTCCTGGAGCTGGAGTTATGAATGGTTGTTAGCCATCAGGTGGGTGCTGAGATTTGAATTCAGCTCTTCTATAAGAACAGCCAGTGCCCTTAACATCTGAGCCACCTCTCCAGCCCCGCAAACTCCACTATTTTCATAGTTAGCATTAAGTATTTATTTATAAGTCTTTCATTTTGTGTGGTGTCTTCCAATCCTAAATGATTCTCACAACTGTATCCTAGCGATATCCTGCATCAAAAGATCTACCTTAAACCAAATCCCCAAATTTGACATAGACTCTGACATTGCCTCATTCTCTGAGGCACCACTTAACTTTTATCAAGTAGCATTCTCCTTTATCAATGTGCTCAGGTCACAATGGCAGGCCGTTTGGTGACGTTTTCCTAAGGTCAATAATCCCCTTGGTCTTTCCAAAGCACCTGTGGATCATTCCATTTCTTGTACCTTGCATCTCTCTTGCCTCTTTTGGTTTTTACACCTCTCCTGGCCTCTTCCTTCCTAGAAGACATCTCCTTTCCAAGACAGACTCCCACTGAACATCCCCATACAGAGGACTGTGAGATGATGCCAGCAGTAGGATCTATTTTCTGGCTATGGTTTGGATGTGGTTTGTTCCCTCTAAAACTACATCGAAATATGACTCTGAAATGTATTGAGAGATAACAGGATCTTCAGGGGGTGATTAAATGCTTAAGATGGGGTTGATTCTTGCAGTCGTGAGTTCTCACTCTTGGGTTATTGGCTTAGTCGCTCCAAGCACATGTTATAAAGTGAGGGTGCGCCTTATTTTATTTCTTCTGCATGCACTTGCTCACCCTCTTGCATTTTTTCATGAGCTGAAGCAGCATGAAGCCCTCACCAGAGGCTGAGCTGTTCCTGGCCAACCATGCTGTTGGTCTTTAGAGCCTCCAGAGCCACGAATCAAACAAACCTTTTTACTCTGCAAATTGTCCAGTCTTGGGTGTTTTCCTTAGCAACAGAAAGTGGACTCAGACATCATATAACAGAAGGTTTCCACTTACGTTTTTCTTTGTCATTAAAATCTAATCAGGCCTCAACTTTCTTTCTTTGCTCCCCATTTATAACGGTAGACTATGAGACCGTCAAATGTGATATATGTTTAATATCGCCGACTCATTTTTCTCTATTACTGCCTACAAATCATCAGTCTCCCAGTTCTGTTTATTTATCCCCAGACTCTCCTGTGGACCTTCTTCCTTGTATTTCCTTCTCTGTCAGCCCAGCCTGGGTCTTTTATCCTGTAATGCCTTAAACTTTATTATGCTCATAGACTTCTTTAAAGTTTTATTGAAATTTATGAATTCCTTTCCCCAGAAAAATGTAACTGTACATATGCACATGAAAATTTGAATATAGTGTCAAGAAATTCACAGAAACCCTGGAGATCAAATTCTTACCCTAATATTTCCCTATTTGTAATATTTAGATATAATTATGTTCTAAACCAAAGATTACTAAAAGTGATTTTTCTTTAAAAATATTTTATCTTTATTATTTTTAATTTATGTGTATGAACATATTGCTTGTGTGTAGGTAGGTGCACCCATGTCATGCAATGCCTGTGGAGGTCAGAAGAGGGTGTTGGGTCCCCCAGGACTGGAGTTATGGGTGGTTGTTAGTTGCCATGTGGTTGCTGGGAATTGAATCTGGGTCCTTTGCAAGAGCAGTCAGTGCTCTTAACCGCTGAGCCAACTCTCCAGCCCCTTAAAGGTAATTTTTCAATGTAATTGGCTTTCTATTATTTTATGGAATCCAGAGAGAGGGGGAGTGAAAGACACACACAGAGACAGAGAGACAGAGACAGAGAGAGACAGAGAGAGAGACAGAGAGAGAGGCAATGTGGCAGTTCTCTTGGAAAGGTCTTTCCAGCTTCCCTGAGGCATGTGTCCCCCCTCTGTTCTATCCAGTTCAGTTTCCTATGGTGACACCCCACCTGCTGAGTGTTCTTCTCCAGCAGTAGCATGTGGTGAATACTGCACCCCGCTTACTCCATCCAGAATCTGGGCTGGGCATGATTCAGTCTTAGCCCCTTTCAACCCTGACTGCAGAGCTACCCTGAAGGGCATGGCTGGTAAAGCAGCGGTCCAAGAGGTAGCCTCCACACAGATGGGGAGAAAAGGGTGCCCTTCCTCAGTTGGCCAGAGGACATTCTGAGACTGTAGACCCAGGTTCTCTTGTCCTCCCTCACCAGTCAATTGGAAAACTCGGGAGGCAGAAAGAACTGGGGATGTGATGTGGCAGTGCCAGCCAGGGACTTCTGAGTTTGAAGGTCTGTCTTAGGCTTTCCTCCATGTCTGGGGCACGGGGTGGGGTGGGGTTCTGCTGCCTCCTCTGCAGAGTTGGCAAGCACTTTCTTTCCCGTCAGCAAAGAGCACCTGTCCTTATCTGTAGCAACCTTCAGATAACCTGACTCATGGCCTACAAAGTGTCATCCTGTCCAGGAGCAAATCAATTTCAATTGTCATTGACTTGAGCTGCATTTTAGGATGAAATTCAAGTGGCTGTGGAGGCAGATGGCATCTCCCATCTGCCTGCAGACAGAGCCCTGGGAGAGCCAGGGTTACCACACTCCTAGTTAAATGTTCTCTGGTTCTAGTTTGATGTCCCTTTCCTGGGCTGGGGGTCCATTTGGAGTATAGCAACCCATGTTTATGAAGATGGCACCCAAAGGCTGGAGGAAGCTGGGATGCTGAGTCTGTCAGATGTCTCAACATATTCAAAACGTGCTTCCAGTTGTGGTGACCATCCTAAGTGTCACAGTGTTTAGAAGGAGCAGTGGAACCTATGCTCTCTCCTGCCATCCAATAGGTTCATAGCCCCAAACCAGCTCTAGAGTCAACTCTAACCAGGGGCCAAGCAAGCCATTAACCAACCCCTGGGAGCCAACAGACCACTACTTCAGCAAGCTGTCCAACTTGCGCATCTAAGATGTCATTATGCCTGGCAAGAAATTAGCATCTTTGCTCCTTTCTTGAATATGTATTTCAAGGCGTAACACTACGTCACAGCCTTCTTGAATCCACCAACATTTCTTTTCAGTCTGGTTTAGAAGGACCTAATGCGTTGCCTTTACTTGCTCTGCCAATGTGTTATATACATAACCCTCTATGGGTTAGATTCCTCAGCAAAAGCCCACTAGAATTTTCCTGACAACAGGAGTCAATGCTTCCTCAACAAATTTGGAAAAACACACTACACTAAACATACCTGACTCTACCTAGGCAGTAAGCTCCATGGAGGACAATACTAAACACATCCTCAAACAGGAGGATATTTTACACAGCTGTGCCAGCCATGGCGAGGCCGTGGTGTGCTGTGCAGTGGTGCAGCTTGACCAGAAGGTGGCAGAAGCCGCCAAACAGTGAGTGAAATGGAAAGACTGAGCATTTGCTCAAATCCTGTGCATAGATGCAGGCCTGTCCAGCTGCCCTCTATTCTGAGGGTACCAACACTGGCTGCGGCAAGAATGAATCCAAATTCTCCAACAAAGCAAGTCTGTGGGATTCTCGCCTCTTCCCTCTCTTCCTGGTGCTTCCCTCTTAACAGAATGAGTGGGCAGAAGACAGCCTAGAAGGGGTGGCACGTTCAGCTCTTCTATGAGGACTTAGCTTGACAAGCTAAATGACGACCCAACAGGAAGAAGGCGTGTTAATGTCTTTGTTTCCCCTTAGGACCATTCCCCAAGGGTGTGAGACACAGCGATCTGTAGCAGCCTAGTGGGGCTTTCACAGAGCCCTGCTATTTTAAATGGCCTAATTGGGTTTCTCAGTTTTGTTAGGAGAGCTGGAAGGTGTGGGGGATGAAAGAAGCGAGAAAGACACTTAATTGGTGCTGTGTTCTATGTGCCTTTATGTAACAGTGCGGAACAGGAGGGACTCTTACATAAAGAACCCAAGGAAGACTAATGAGCAAGGACAGAGTGGATGCAGACCCTCTCTGGGCACTTGGGCTGTGTGAGGACTGCAGCCGGTCCCACAGTGACTGAGAGGAATTCTCTTCCGGAGCGCATGCCTCTGATCTCACTAGAATCATGCTGCTTACACTTGAGATTCTGCTTTAACAAAGTTAAGTAAGTCTTGGCCTAACAGCCCAAATCAGAGCAGAAAATCCTCCCAAAGTGTGAAAAAAGAAAACATTAAAAAGCAATCCATTTGCATTCCTCTCTCTCTCTCTCTCTCTCTCTCTCTCTCTCTCTCTCTGCCAGAGGACAACACTGGGCTCTTTCTTTAGTAATCTCTTCCCATTTGCATTCCTCTCTCTCTCTCTCTCTCTCTCTCTCTCTCTCTCTCTCTCTGCCAGAGGACAACACTGGGTTCCTTCTTTAGTAATCCCTTCCTACTTCACTGATCCTAGGGTGCTCAGATTCAGCTAGACTGTCTCCTGGTCATTGAGGCCCAGGGATGCCCCTGTTCCTGTCTCCCCAGTGCTGGAATTATAGGCACATACCACCATACCCAGTTTTTTGACATGGGTACTGGGGACCTGAATTCAGGTTTATGCTTGTGTGGCAATCACTTCACCAACTAAGCCCTCTGTCCAGTCCTAAGGGCTTTCTTGACTAGTCTATAGAGACACAAAGCTGTGTCAGTCTTAAATCTAGCTTCAGGAATTACTTGTTCCCCATTAAACACGTCACGTCTGATAAATTATTGAACCAGTTGAAAGAAAGAATTTGTGCCTTTTCTCCAAGTATTAATCTGAGGTCACCAGGAGCTCCTGGCATAATCAAAGCTAAGCAGCACCCAGAGGCTCTGCTAGGTGCCAGCTGGGAGGGCAGTACTCCTGAGCTGGTTCAGAGAGGTGCTGGGACAACCTTGGCTCTGTACCACAAATCTTACTGCAGTAGAGACTGCAGCAGGCAGGCAGGCACACCCTGTTAAAGTCACAGCACTGCGTTATCTCACTGAGCTCCAGCCCTGGCTGCACCAGAAAGATTCTGGTATTAAGGAAGAACAGGCTTCTACAGGGATTTCATGTCATCTCAGGAGAAGTCCAAGCTCTGGGGCTGTGGTCTGTGGATGGGGGAAGAGATTTTTAAGGTTACATTTTCTTTCTGTTTTCTTTCCAGCGTAAATGCTTTCTACATCCACCTGCATAATTAAGCCAATTTTAACCTGTCTGGGGACCCTGGGAAGGGCTGTACTGCCTGCATTAGTGACCACAGGGCCCAGGAAAGTTGTCTGTAAAGATGTAGCAACATCGTGCTGTTCTTTGCTAATCTGCCTGACTGCAGGCTCCACCCACTCAGGGCCCTTTCCATCTGGAGTTTCTGCACATTCATCTCGTCTGTGCCCAAGTTAGAATATTGGGTAGACCTGGTCACAGAGACTGGCAGGGACTAGCAGGGCTGCTTTTCCAGGTAGCCCTTGGAAAAGGTAGGCTTTTTTTCTGTTTCTGTTGCAAAAGACACAGAAGCCCAGAAACCATTTTTTCCTTCCTGAGTAGGTTAGGTAAGTGATTGCTTATTTATATAATACAATAGTGCACATCATTGAGAAAAAGCTCTACATTTTTCTTTTTTATGGAGAGAATTTCATACATGTATACAATTAAATATATCATATCCACTCCATTTCCCTCCTCTGAGTCCCTGAATTCCCTTCCCCCACACCCTCCTCCCAACTTCATGTCTTCTCTCTGTGTGTGGTAACCACTAATTCTGGTTGGTGCTGTCCATATGTGCCCAGTTGTAGGGAAACTTACCAATGGCCACATCTTCCAAGAATGATTTTCCCTCCTCCAGCAGCTATCAACTACCAACAGCTCCTCAGTACGGGCAGGTCCTGGAGACCACCTCTCCCATCTATGCCAGAAGTTTTACTGGTTTGAATTTTGCAGGTCCTGTGCAGGTAACTACAGCCACTGTGAGTTCACGGAGTGCAAAACCATGTCTTGTCCAGACATCAGCCTTTCACAGCACTGCTCCCCACCCTCCAGAGGAACGAATGTAACAGCTCTACATTAAAAAAAATTTATTATTCTTATGTGTATGAGTGTATTGTCTGCATGTATGTGAGCGCACCCATGTTGTGCGATGCCGTGGAAGTCAGAAGAGGGCTTCAGATTCCTGTGGAACTGGAGTTAAGGATGGATGTCACCATGTTGGTGCTGGGAATTGAACCCGGGTCCTCTGCAAGAGCAGCCAGTGCTCTTAACCGCTGAGCCATCTCTCCAGCCCCCAGCTCTACATTTTATGATGCGAGATGTGAAACAATACTATAGTTTGTATTAATAATGGTATAAGCATATAGTAGCTCCTTTTAGCCCCTAGGATACAAGACCCCAGGGATGCTGGAAACCTCAGTGCTAACTAAGCCCTGTATATATTAACTTGTTCCTGTACATGCATTTCTGTGATGAACTTTCGCCTTTTACTTAAGAGTCTTCCTTTGGCATATCCAAACTGTCAGCATTATGTGTTTGAGGCAATTATTAAATAGAATAAAGATTATTTTATCATAAGCACTGAGATACTGTGAGGATTAGATAACTAACAGGAGGGTAGTGCACACAGTGTGGATACATTAGACAAGGATGGTGCTTTGCATCCTGAGTGGGCTGTAACAAGATGTCATGAGATCCCCTGTGGTACTCAGAATGATGTGTAAACTGAAACTTAAGAAGTAGGTTATTACTGGAATTTTCCATTTGATGTTTTCAGACTGCAGGTGACAGAAGGTGACCGAAACCAGAGAAAACAAAACCACAGATAACAAGGTAGGGGGTTACTGCATAGACTTTCCTAGACCTAGAATGGGGAGGAAAGTCAGGTGTTGAATGTTCCAGGCAGAAGAAAGAGTGCATTCTGGGTGGAAAGCGTGAAGAACCTCTGGCAGGGAAGAGTCACGAAAAATCTGGTGTTGAGGGAGGAAGAGAAAGAAAGCTTCCAGAATCAGGTTTGTGAATGGCTTTAGGGCATGTGTGGGAGCCTGAATGGCTGGAGGGCCACCTGCTGCCTCCCTCTGAGAGAGCAGTATGCTTAGCTCTTGGAAGGAGGTTAGGAGGGTGCAGATCACAGTGACTCAGATAAGATTCTGGTTAAGGCTCCGTATGGATAAAATTCAAATACAATCAGGAGGGTCAACAAACCTTTGGAGGTTACCTCTGCCCACAGCCCTGAGGCCAGGTCTGAAGGAGACGTGAGACACCAGCCTGGCAGATCTGCAGTGGCAGACAGTCCTTGCATCCAGCTGTCTGAGCAGGAGGGCTGATGTGGGTGGCTTTGACTCATTGCAGTAAACTTATTAACTCCCTGCAATAGCCTCCCAAAACAGGTATTAGTATCAACCCCACTTTGCAGGAGAGGTAAATGGAGCAAAGAAAGATTAAATAACTTGCTCAAGGTCATAGAACAAATAAGTATCAAACTGGGATTCAAACTCAGTACCTGGCGACAGACCGGAGTCCACCGAACTGATAGGTAACTCGGTCTCCATTCAAACAGGCAGACTTTGAAGTAGAAAAGTCTGAAGGCTGAGAGAAATGAAGGGATCGTGAGAGGTCACAGATGGGGAGATTTCATGTCCAAGGGAAGCAGATTAAAAATAAACAATGGAAGGAGAAGGCACTTTCAATGGTTCTACAAGGGTGAGCCTCTCTCCACCCAAATTCAGAGCAGGGAGTTCCAGGTGGGGGGCACAATGTATATACACTAAGTCTCATGTAATCTTCAGATGTCACCCTGAAAGTCTGAGTGGTCTGCCATGACAGTCTCCACTTTTCCTATTCCAATTGTGTCTCCACTCACTCATTCATCCATTTATTCATTCATTAATTCATTCATGCATGCATGTATTAATGCATACCCTATCTCTGAGCATTTACTCTATGCCAACTGTTTCCCTGGCTGGATATTAGCAAGGCAAGCATAACTTTTACAGTACCTTGGTTTTCCTCTGTAAACAAATATGTCGATGCATCCTCCCCACTTGATAAACATTAATGGAGATTCCTGCCCTCCCCCCAACAGAAAGCATAATAAATAAGGACCAATGTTTTGATGGAAGGCTCTTGCCTTCAGGTAGCTTACAACTTGGATACAGCTCTCATATATGAGATGGATAAAGGGATATCCATGTCACATTAGCCTTTTATTGATAAACTGAATATATATATATATGTATATAATGTGAGTATAGAAAAACACATGACCAAATATGCAGGACAAATATGCCAACATAAACTACAGAAAATAATCTGTTGTGTATGTGGGGTCATGTGGTATATGAGCTCAAAGAGAAAAAATTTGGAAAGAGAATTTATGAACTCTCCAAGATGGGAGAGGGAGGAGAGCTTAGAGAGCATTCAGTTTTTTTTTTTTTAATTATTTATTTTTATTTTATGTGTATATAAGTACACCCATGTTGTGCAATACCTGCAGAAATCAGAAGAGGGTGTCGGATCTCCTGGAACTGGAGTTACATATGGCTGTCAGCTGCTATGTGGGTGCTAGGATTTGAACTCAGGTCTTCTGGAAGAGTAGCCAGTGCTCTTAACTGCTGAGCCATCTCCCCAGCCCCTCAGAAAGCATTTGAACAAATAGGAAAAGGTCAAAGACAGACCCTGGGAACAGGCAGGGTAGAGGAAGATAGGGGTGGTGAAAAGACCAGCTAGGTCAGAGGCAGGATTCTACACTACCAAGGTCACAGAGGACCTTAAAGGGTGACGTGAGAGTTTGCAGACATTTTCTTATATGTGTCCTTATGCCAAGAGGGTGACATAATAAAAATGATCCTTTTAAGATGATTAATCTGGCACTGTAATACAGCATCGATTAAAGAGGAATAGAAACCCAATCAGTTAGGAAATTACCGCAGCAGTCTAGACATGAGATACGTGTGTCCTAAAATACAACTGTGCTTGTGCTCAGCAATCAGCCCACTTTTTAAAAACTATTATGTTGTCAGAACCACCTTGGGGGCTTTTCTAACTCATACTTTTTGAGACAGGGACTCACTGTGTAGCCCCAGCTGGCCTGGAACTTATAGACCATGCTGCCCTCAAACTCACAGAGCTCCACTGGCCTCTGCCTACTAGTGCTGTGATTAAAAGTGTGCACCAATATACCCTACCCTAGTCATTTTTAAAATGTTAACAGTTGCAAGGAGGAAACTACCCTTCTTTTGTAGATGTAAAGATTCAAGGCTGGGTGTATTGCATAGTGATAGAGCTCTTGCTTAGTATGCATGGCACTGAGCCTAGCAAAAATAAATAAATAATAAATAAATAAAAACCAAGCAGGCTTAAGAGGTTATATAACTTGTGCAAGTTCTTCCAGCTAGGATATTGGGTATTGCATCATTTAAGTTTTGGTCCAGTGCTTTATGTGTCATATAACAGTTGTTTTTCTTATTAAAAGATTCTGCTGCAGGTGTGTGTGTGTGTGTGTGTGTGTGTGTGTGTGTGTGTGTGTGCACATAAAACAAGTACATCATCATTTTGAAGATTAGGAGAGGGTTTCAGAAACCCAATATTTAGACTGAGCTAGAAGAGGCAAAAGTTTCTAGTATTGATGGAAAAAAAGTGACTATGAAAAAGACATTTTAACCAAATCCAAGTGACTTGGGGATTTGGATGGAAAAAAAAGACAGTTTGCTGGACAGGGGACATTGCGAAGTGGTAGAACAATTGCCTAGTATGTTCAAACCCCAACACTGCAAAATAAATAAATAAAAATGAGCCATGCATGGTGGCACATGCCTTTAATGCTATCACCTGGGAGGCACAGGCAGGATGATCTCCGGGAGATCAAGGCCAGCCTGGTCTACATAGCAAGTTCTAGGGCAACTGGGACTACAGGGAAACCCTGTCTCAAAAAAAACCAAAATAACATGAAATGAGTATGCATACTAAAAGATCTTTTACTTTGGAGTCGTCATGAGAAAATGATATGAAGTCAAATAGAGAAGGAGTTAGAAACTGTTGACATAACCCATTGGAACTGGATGTTTCACAGAAAAAAAAAAAGGAGGCAGGCAAGGGATGAATCTAAATCATGTTTGAATCATAGTAGCATTAAGAATAGAAGTTTAGGGGGCTGGAGAGGTGGCTCAGTGGTTAAGAGCACTGACTGCTCTTGCAGAGGACCTGGGTTCGATTCCCAGCACTCACATGGCAGCTAACAACTGTCTGTAACTCCAGTTCCAGGGCATCTGACGCCCTCTCCTGATCTCTGCAGGCATTGCATGACACAGGTGCCTATATGCAGGAATAGCACTCATACACATAATAAAAAGAAAGGAACTTTAAATGTTTAAGGGAATTTTAAAGGGCCTGATATGCCATCATAGAGAAATGTCTCTAATAAAAAGATCCCCAGGAGGTGATGTGATTCTATGGAAGGAGGGATAAATAGCAAGGGACAGGAAAGTAATACAGCCTAGTGACTAGCATTTGCTTCTGTAAAAAGGTTTAAGTGTAAATATATATTTACCATTTAAAGTTTCCAGTTATGGGCCTATAACAAGTTTTAAAGTTTTTATTCTATGACTTAAAATATGAATAACCTCAACTCCTATATCTTCAGAATTTAAGTGTGTCAAGAAATAAATTCTTTGGAATTTAAATAAATTCTTATTTTAGGCTTAAAACACTCAACACAGAAAGATTGATGTTGGCAAAGCAGCTGGAATGTAGCCTTGTCTCTTCAGAGTATTGGGTTTTGTGTCAAATCAGAGTGATGAATGAGCTGAGTGGAATCTGAAAGCTGAGGGATTAATTTACAGTGTGTCCTCAAGGCAATAAAAACAGTTGCCTGGGATTTTTGGGTGCAGATAAAGACCTACTGCATTATCCCCCCAAATTAACTGATTTGACAAATATACATATATGTCACGCATGTGTACATGTGTATGTACATGTGTGTAAACCAGAGGACAGCCTTGGGCATCATCCTCAGGAACACAGTCCACCTCCTTTGAGACAGGGTCTTTCATTGGAGCTTACCAATTAGGTTAGACAGAACAGCTAGTGAGCCCAGAGAGATTCATGTTTTTGCCTCCCCAGTGCTGGGATTATAAGCATGTCCATTTTGTTGTTGTTGTTGTTGTTACGTGAATTCTGGAGACCAAACCCAAGTCATTATGCTTGTGAGGCAAGCACTTTGCTGACCAAATCATCTCCCTCCTGCCCCTGACAAGTGTATATTCATTAGGTAGTCATGAGTACATTGTATTTAGGTGAAATGTGGGAGATTTGAGCCAATCTTTCAAGATTGGTAATTAATGACAAGGCTCCAAAGGGAACACTCAACTTCAGGAGACAGAGGGAAGGGCTATGGGGACTCCACCCACCTCCACTCCACATGAGGCTCTACATTTGCAATCTTGAGAGATCAGGATTTGATTATTGTGGTAGATTGAATGAGAATGTCCCCCATAGACTTCAAGTATTTAGATATTTTGTCCCTAGTTGGTGGCTCTGTTTTGGGAGGTTTAGGAGGTGCAGATGTGCTGGAGGAGGCATGTCACTGGGGGCGGGCTTTACTCCTGGATGTGTAGAAGACACAGCTGGGCTTCAGAGAGGTTTGAGTAACTTGCTGATAGCATCTTGCCAATCTGGGATTCAATCCAGTGGGTTAGCACTTGACCACTGAGTTGTGATGCATTTTCATACTACTGAGGAGGTGTTGAGGTGCAGTTTTCCTCAGTGTGCTTCTAAGAAATGGAATGACCTTTCAGAGCACCAAAACAGCGTTAATTTAGGAAAGATGCAAGATACATACAGTTATGAATTGGAATTCAGAATAAAGTGGTTATAAAGCAGAACTCCACTCACCTAGGTAATCACTTCTATTCTCTATTCACTCAGAATATGATATGAAATGTTTTAGATACTTGGAGGATAGTTTCTGTGATACAGGACTGTCCTCTGAATCAGACAGACACCATCTTCCTGAGCTTAGCTGTTCCAGTTTGCCAAAGATCTTCACAGCTGGATTTGTTGACTGCTGACACTCCCATATAGAAGGAGAGGCAGGGAGGGTCTTGGGACCCTCATCTGAGTAACCACCTACCTCCCAACTGATGGTGAACAATTCATCCCTAATTGCGGTGGCCTGAAGGAAGGGCTAGAGTATGTATCAGGGGAGTCTAGGGAAGGGAGTGGGGCTCCATTTATGCAGCTGTAAGGAAGCCATCATCCATGCTGGGTAAAGACTTTCCAGTGCAGCCTTAGGGGAGAGTGCCCACACTCCTGTAAGTAAGCCTTCACCCACTGCTCTGTATGTAAACCCAATAAACACTGGTTCCATAGAGTGCACTTTGGTAGAATTGTACCTCTATTTGTCTTTGGGACCTTCTGAGGAGTGGGGGTCAAGACTGTTTGTATCACCCCAAGGAAGGAGTTTTAGCAACCACTTCCATGAGTATGTTTATTGAACCTCAACAAGTACTTGTGAAATATGAATTGTCATCTCCATTCCACGAAGGAAAGAACGGAAATACCTTAGAGCTAAGTGACCTGCCCTATATATCCTGATTGATGTGGGATGGATTTGGGGCTTCAGATTTGGTTTGTTTGACTGTAGGATCAGGCTATTTGTGGGTGTAGTGTGTGTGGGGGTGCATACGTGTGTGCGGGTGCACAAACGTGTGTGCACATGTGTGTGGAAATGAGAGGATAACCTCTGGTGCCGTTCCTCAAGTCCTGTCCATCTTGTTCTTTGAGATGGTTTCTTCATTGATTTGGAACTCGCCAAGTAGGCTAGGCTAGCTAGCCAACGTGTCCCAAGAATCCACGTGTCTCTACTTCCCCAGTGCTGGGATTACAAGTGCAAGCCACCATGCCCGACTTTTTTATTTAAAAACATGGGTTCTGTGGGGATTAACTCATGTCCTCAAGCACGGAAGGCAAGCACTTTACTGATTGGGCTGTCACCCCAGCCCTCCAGGGCTATTTCTAATAAAATAAGACATAGCTACACTCAAACAGCATTTCTAACCTTTAGCCTTGATTGAAGGGCACAGTTCAGTCAATCCAACAGTTACTTATTGGACATCCAGGGAAAGTGGATTAGGTTGTGGAAAATACAGAAGTGAACGTGTTCTCAGGAAGGGCCCAATACGGTGACATATAGTAGATGCTTAATAAATATTCATTGCATGGTGGAAGAAAGGATGAATGAATGTTACCACTGTCAAGTAGAAAAAAGTCTATCAGAAAAACAGAACATCAAAATGTAGAAAATGTACGGCAGCTCTAAGCTGATGTATTAAGAAGGGATGGATGTTGAAAATCCTGTAGGCTAACCCTTCACATGGAAGATCAAAGCAGAAGCCACAAGGTGAAATCATTTGCTCAAAGTCAAGGCCTGCCTGCAGCGGCGTGTGTGGGTGGGAAGACCTCCTGAGCTCCAAGATTTGTGCTTCGCTCTCTCCCATTTGCGCCAGACCCAGATCTTATTTCCATCTCTCTTTGCATGCAATCATCAAAGAGCTATTGTTCTATCCTTCCTTGGACAGCAGCTCTCTGTCTTTCTGGGGACTGTAAGGAATGAAGGCATTAGCTGACAGGAATTGACTATCAGTCATAAGAAGAAGGTTCTTTCGGAAGGAATGAGTTATTCTGAGGACTGAACTTTTAATACAAAACTCATTGATGCTTATTATGATTTTCCTGATACCTCTGAATACATGTGCTCAAGGCAGCAGTATACAATCACATGCATGTACGTGCACATGGTGCCCAACAGTGCATCTGCACTGAGTCCAGCTGGGATATTGGGATTTGGAATTCTACTGCAGCAGCATCAATGAAGATGTTCACACAAGCAGCTGACTCAGCCTCAGAATCAGTGCAGCTCTTTACTGCTCTTTCCTTTCCCTTGTCTCTTCTTCTTCTTCTTCTTCTTGCAACGTTACCCCCTCATTGATCACTTTCCAGTCACTTAATTAAGATTGCTTTTTGAGATGGCTAGGAATCATATTTGACACCATCATAATCTCCAATATTTTTTTATTTCTATAACCTGACAGCACAGACACTCAGCAGAAGAGTATGATTATTTTAACTAAGTATCCACACTAAATAGTCTCCCCCAGGAAACTCTGAAGACCTCAATTGATCTCCCTCCCTCATTATCGTATGATCTATTCTGCTTCCTAGGATGCTAAGTTCCAGAAACAAGTAAGGTCAGGCCATTTATTAAAATACTTTAGATATTCCAGACTAGATAGCTATAATAGCCCATGCAAAAAGCTGAAGCTGGCAGATGCAAAGCTCTGCAAGAGTCACATTTTCATTCCAATTGTCTAATAGTCAACACATACACACACACACACACACACACACACACACACACGGCTATTTCTCTGTTATACATGTATGCAATTTAGCAAATATTTACTCATCGTCTGTTGATATGGTTTGACTGTGATCTGTCCCTTGATTTTTAACAGTTTTTTAAATTTTAAAAATATTTTAAATATTGATTTTTAATATTTAAAATATTATTTAAAATATTTTATCTATTATTTTTTATTTTATTCGATGTGTATGAATGTATTTCTGCATGTATATAAGTGTAACTGTGCCATGAAATGCCTGCAGAGGACAGAAGAAGGCATCAGATCCCCTGGATCTGGAGTGACAGATGGTTGTTAGCCATATGTGGGTGCTGGGATTTGAACTTGATTCTTCTGCAAGAGCAGCCAGTGCTCTTAACCACTGAGCTATCTCTCCAGACACATCTTCAATTTTTAACAGTCTGTGTGATGGTGGGAGCGTTAGGAAATAATTATGTCACAGGGGATCTACCCTTACAAAGGGATTAATGTAGTTCCTGGAAGGTATTAGTTACCTCCAGAATGGGTGTTGGAGAGCTAGCCAGCTTACTTGTTCTCTCTTTCTCTTCCATACATACCTGTGTCCCTTTTCTTTGCTCTTCTGCCCTGCATGGAGCATGTGGGTCCTTGAAAGAAGCTATGAGGATACTGGTACCTTCCCAGCCTCCAGACCTCAGTCAAAATAAACCTCTTTATAAATGACTGTCTTGGGTATTTTTCTACAGTAACAGAAAATGGACTAAGATGCTCATCCTGTGGTTTGGGATTTTACATTCTAACTAAAAGAAGACACAATTGCAATAGCACAAGGTAGGTTCTAAAATATCATCTTATACAACATGTTTCTCCAGGTAGCCAGGTGTCTTAGACTGTTATGACTCCTTCACAGACACCCCTCTCTAGGGAATATGGGAGGACACTTCCACCTGGAGAAGCACCAGAAAGAGTCTCTTCTCCACTCCTCAGGCAGGAGCAGGTGTCACATGACTTGCTGATCCAATGAGCCCTCCATCTGCTGAATCACCTTCATATTCCACAGTTATAAGATGAGGGCAAAGTCTCTGTGGTATCTACCTCTAAAAGAACAGCACAATTACAGCCCTGAGAAAACTGTAACCACAAACATTTCCTTCTTGGGGTGAAGTCCTCTACACATGGCCCATTCTCAGACTTCTGACTCACACATCATTCTGCGCCGATGGTTGTAGTCCATTTAAGACCTCCAAGAAAGAGGAGTCTGCAACCCCTTTCTGAAAGCCCAGGATACAGTGAGGGACAAGGAAACAAGTGCCTGGCCACACGCTCTGTCCCTCAGGCAAACTAACATCTCTGACTATCTTTCATCAGTATTAAAGCTTCTAACATGAAAGGTTGAGTTTTCCTTTTACCCTTGACATCTATTGATTTTAAGATTTCATTGACCCAGGAAAGAGAAACTAGAATTCACAAGACTCCATGGGGAAGGGATAGAGGAGAAAATCCAAGTCACTGTGAAAAGAGAACTCAGTTGGAAATCACACAATGCCCATTCTCAAAGGAGTCCAGGCAAAGACCGGTGCCTGGATGTTTCTAGCAGCTAAACCTTGGAAGCAGCAAGATGTTCTCCAGGAGGTGAATGCACAGACTGCAGCATATCCAGGTAGGAGCATGTGGCTCAGTGCTCAAAAGATGGGCCAGAGAGATGCCTCAGTGAGCAAAGCCTTTGCTCTGCAAGTGTGAGGACCGAAGTTCAGATCCCAGAACCTACACAGGGCCCGATGTGGTAGTATGCACCTGTAATCCCAGGGCTCTGACAGTGAGATGGGAGGGGAGATGAGAGACTCCCAGGAAGCTTGCTATCTGGCAGATGCAGTGGCAATCACAGGAGATGCTGATTCAAACAACGTAGAGAGTGAGACCCAAGGTTGTCTTCTGACTTCCACACACACCAAACGCTGTTGCATGCACATGCCTGCACCTATATACATGGACATGCACACACACACACACACACACACACACACACACAAATAAAGTCTTAAATTTTTTTTAAAAGAAATGAGCTGTGAAGTCATGAAAAGAACATAGAGGGATCTTAAATGGAAGAAGCTAATTTGAAAAGGCTACAAACTATGATTCCAGCTAAGTGCCATCCTGAAAAAGGTAAAACTATGGAGACAGAGGCAGAAGGAATATCAATGATTGCTAGGGATTGTGAGGAGAGGGTGTGACGAAGAGGCAGATCATAGAAGATTTTTAAGGCAGTTTGATGGTTAGTATTAACTGTCAGCTTGACCCCTAGGTGGCAAGGCTCCGGGCACACCTGTGAGGGACTGATTAGTTGGCCTGTGGGCACATCTGATCATCTTAATTATGATAATTGAGAAGGGAAGACCTGTCCACTGGGAACAGCGCCATTCTCAGGGCAGGGGATACTGACTGGTATGAAAGTGCAGAAATGGAGCTGAGTGAGCTCTAGCATGTGTTGGTCCACTGCTCTCTGCCCTTGATTGTGCATGAAATGTGTTCTCTCAAGTGCCTGCTGTTGGGACTTTCCTACCAAGATGGATTGCAATGTGGAACTGTGGACCAAATAAACCCTTTCTCCCTTAAGGGGCTCTTGTCAGAGTATTTTATCACAGCAATGTGAAAAGAACTAAGACAATCAGTGGAACTGTTCTGTGTGATGCAGTGATGATAAATTCAGATCATTGTTCAAACCTGTAGAGCCTGCAACATCAAGAGGCTATGTTGCTATTTCCTCCTGATTGAAACGCTGCCTCCTGGTGGGGCAAGGGGTAAGTTCACTGAATGTACAAGGTTCAAAAGCTTGCAATTTACAAGGCTCCACCACAAGCCTATAAAAGCAGTAAGCTTGGGGGGAAGAAGAGACTCTCCAGGGGAGCTGCCTGCAAGTTGATCAGGGAGCCCCAGAAATGCAGTGTTGTGAGTGGTCACATGGTCATATGCTTGGGTGGACTTTTTGGTTATGCATCTGACTTTGAGTCATCCATGCTCCTACAAGTAACCCCAATAAACTCATTGCTTCATCTAGGCTTGAGTGGAATTATTTCTTTAGTGCGCTGCCAGTGCCTAATCTGAAGTGAATACGTTTGTTCCTGTCTCAGGAGAAGTCACACAACAGAATCCTAATGTAAACTATGGATCTGAGGTGAATGATGCCTCCAGTGTAGATGGATTTATTGAAATAGATACACCATCTTGGCACAGGAACTGTACATGTAGGGGAGCAGAAACTTAAAAAAATGTCTATGCCTTCAATTCAATTTTGCTCAGAATCTCAAAATCACTTTAAAATATGAAGTCCATCCCAGGTTCAAGTCCCAGCACTCACCTGGTAGTTAACAACCATCTATAGCTGCAGTTCCAGGGGATCTGACGCCCTCTTTTGACCTCCACAGCTATTACATGATGGGTGTAATTACACACATGCAGGCATAACACTCATACACATAAAATAAAAATAATAAATAATTTTTAAAAGTTTTAAAATATAAAGTCCACTAGAAAATCTAGTATGAATTCTAGCCCTTGCTTCTGCCATCAGTACTTGATATATTGGCTGACCACAAAGCCCAGTCAATTGAGACACTAAGCTTCTGGTGCCTCGATTATACCCCAGTCTCATGTCCCACTCTCCTTCCTTTACTAGGCTCATGGAGTCTCTCCTTCAGTTCAAGACTACCTTTCCAGGATGTTCAGTGAGTTTTGTGTGCTCAAAGATTCTAGGCAATGCTATTATCTCCTCCAAATGCTTGGAATTTCTGCCTCTATCTCCTGTGTACGGCCTGCCACGGACATACTTTTCTCAGGCTTGATGTTCACTTACTTTCACCTGCCTTCCTTCTGGAATCTTCTGCATACTTTCGAAGCCTTGCCTAGAGCAGCGAGCTAGATGGGCATTTGCTGTTGTAAGGCATTAAGCATGGGGAGGTCCCCGGACATCTTCCTGATGGAATGTCTTCAGAGCCATCAATGAAGCCCATGTCTTATCTTGAAGGATGCTCAGCAATGCCCCCGAAGTTTCCAGGAGAACAAACTCACAAGCAAGCTGAGGAGTGCAGTGCTCCCAAACAACAGAGGTCATATTGATCTGTTCGCATCCATTAGCCTGGAGATATTGGTTGCCTGGGAAAGGTACTCTCAATGGAGAGGCTGTGTTGCTTCACTTAGGTGAGAAAGACGAAAGAAAAACAGGAGCTCTGCAGTAAAGAAATCATCTTTGGATCACAGGCTTAGATGCAGAACTGCCCAATGCAAGACATACATCCTATCAGAGGCTGAGATTTACTGTGTTCAGAACAGGGACCTGGGGTTGCATGAGCAACGAGACACCTCGATGGGCCTTCACAGAAGGCCCCCTCATGCTTTCTCTGGAGAGCCCTACAAATCCATCAGGCTCTCTCTTCTCATTCTTTGATAAAAATCTAATTGTCCATCTCCTGTTAGGCCCCCTTACTACTAATCAAATCAGGACAGATGATCAATTGCCTTGGATTAGCATGATTAGTCTTTAAATCATACATATTCAAAACGCTCTAAAAAGCATCTGGGTATTTTCTTTAAAAATTGGTAGAGAAGAACAAATTAATAGTGGCATACTGAATGAGGCTTGTAGGTGACGACTTGGAGAGGGTGCTCCTTCAAAGTGATGCTTTTAAAGATGTGAAATCCCATTGAAATTAAAGGAGGAAGAGTATTCTTTGGTGGAATTGTCAAAAATAGCATAGTTGTTAGAGATTAGAGTCCCCTGCTGGGGTTTCCAGGGTCAGCCAAGCACAGACACTGGCAACATTTGTAACTAGTGAACCTTCTAAGGAGCTTTTCTGCAGCTCTGCTGGCCAGAAGAATAATCACAGGAAGCCATATCTGACCCTTCCATTTCCCAAGAAACCCAAGGACTAATGAAACTGCCCACATATACTTGACTTCATGCTGTTTAGACCCAGGCTTATATATCAAAGTCTACTTCATCAATTCCGCTTTCATAGGCACTGAAAATAAAGGGTTCTTTACTGATCATAGAGCTTAAGCTTGTAGGAGCTCAAAGCAAAAGGCCAGATATAGTCACACAACTATAATCCAAAGTATTATGAACTTAGCTTTCATCCATCCTTACAGCCATTGGGTCTGACGAAAAAGGACAAACAGAAAAATGTCCATGAACATTCATTCTTGCTGGCTTGTCTGCTAACGAGGCATCAGATGGTACATGATATAATTAATAGCTAAGACCTCCTGTAATCCATCATCTTCTTCAAGCCATAGTCAATTCCTCTGAACCAGCAGAATTTCAAAGTGTGTTGCTGTTGTGAGTCCCAGTCTGCAGGTGATTTGATATGGCATGCCGCAGAATACTGCAGGCTGGTAAGGTTGTCAAGGGAGAGCAGGAAGAAACTAACTTACAACAATGGCTTTTGTTCAGCACACAATTCAGGGGACCCCTGGCTTAGCAGTTAACCATCTACACATCAAAGCAGTTCATTTCTATATTAATCAGTATGTTCCTTCAGTTCCCCAAGTTGCTATTTATGGAGGATTTTTAGCTCTAGGAGAAACTGTTAAATAAAGCGCAGCCTCAGTCTTCAGTCATAATGCTTTTAAAGTACATCATGCCTGCATATGCCCCATTTTACCTGTGACTTTTAAATGCACTGATCTTAATCTTTTAGACTATCTAAATATCCCATTAGGTTATCTTAAGCTTAGAAAGCTGGGAAGGACATTAGAGAGGGTGTCTAAACACTTGAATAATGGAGAGGAGGCTAAACTGGTTAAATGATTGGTCTAAAGATACAGAGCAGATTGTTTCAACATCCCTGTGTCCACTGGCAGCCTGTAGAATGGGAGGAGCATCTCCTCTTTCTTTCTGGCCTCCAGGCTTGAACATCCCTCAACCCCCATGTAAAGTGTGTCTTGTACAGGCACAGGCACACAGGACAGAAAGCATTTCCAGAAAATGAGGTATTGTCTCCAGGTGGAAGTGATGTTTAATCTTTTCTGTGCTGTTCTATATGTTCCAAATTTTGATAAAGAATGCCTCATTTTGAGAAATAGAAAGAAGGAAATAATTTACATTAAAATCGAGATGCCTCTTGGGCATCCTCCGTGCACAGGGTTCCCATGGCACCCTGAGCATTATTACCACACTGGTTTATAATCCCCTCTCTAAATGTCTGTCTGTCTCATCAGGCCCTGGACACACAGGGCCATACTTCCTTGAGCATCTCTGCATCTTCACAGATGTGTCTGTTACACTGGAGGCCTCTGCAGAATGTTTGCTGAATGAGTCAGGGATGAATTCATGAATAATATTATCAGACAAACAATGGATGTCCTTACAGCAGTTTGCCTTCATCCTCTGCCTCCAAGGAGGATAAAGACACCTCATAAACACCGCTCTAGATGGCAGAGAGGGGCCTTTCTTCGGAATCCATTGTCTCCTGTCTCCTGTATCGGCGTCTCCTGTCTCCTGTTCTCCCCAAAGGAATCCCTGTCCCTTCCAGACTCCTGCAGGCAAAGGTAGACTTCAAACTTTGTCCTGCTCTGAGCTAAGCAATGTTCTTCAGGGCATCCTCATCCTCCCCTGAAAATACTCTAAATGAATTCAGACTCAGGATCTCAGTAAACTTATTTTTAAAATTATAACCCCAGAATTACATTCTCATCGGCAATAAACCAGAACCTGACCATGCATAATAGATGATTCCTGAATGAATCTTTTTTTTTTTTTTTTTTCTGTCCCAGTGAGTTCTCTCACCCTTTGGGCTTAAACAAAGTAGATGGAGGCAAAGCCATGCGGAACTGCAGGTGGTACTACGGGGGATGGGGGGGGAATGGGGGGGGGAGAAGCTGTTGCCCTTGGAGCATCATTTGGCTTCTTGTGGCAACAGAAGTGTTGAGTTATCTCCCATGTACCATTAGCTAATTAGGACAAGTATTACTGGCCTGTGGTCTGGTCATTTTAACAGGAAATACCAGGAATCTGTGGTTTCAAAGTAACTGCCACAGTAAGACATCCACCTCCTTTCTTAGTCCTGTGATGTGGATGCTTTCTATTCTCATCTCAGCGCTGCAAAGAAAACTGCTGATTCATTCCTTTTTCCTCCTCACTGCCGCCAGGTTGAAAGTGTATAAATAATTTACATTAAGATATCAAGACAAGCAATAGTTTTAAATTTGTTGCATTCTTGGTAGGAATTGCTTTTGTGACAACGAATTAAACTAAAAGGGCCATCAATGGCTGCTAAGCATTTTAATCTGGTCAGAGCAACCCCTTTCCTGCAAAGTCCTAGCTTGAAGGTCAGTAACTTTCACACTGCCTCTAGTTGGAGACGGGGAACACAGACACATCTTGTATGCGCCTCTGTGTGTGTGTGTGTGTGTGTGTGTGTGTGTGTGTGTGTGTGTGTAGGCCAGAGGACAACTTTTAATGCCATTTTTTCTAGATGCGGTCCACCATGTTTTTTTAAGACAGGGTCTCTCCTTGACCAGGAACTCACCACGCCGGCTATGCTGACTGGCCAACTGGCCCCCCTTCCATCCTCCCCACAGCTGGGACTCAATGCCAGCTAATTTATTTGTGTTCTGGGGATCGGAACTCAGGTCCTTAAGCACTTTTATTGACTGAGCTGTATCCCCAGCCTAATGTTAGGGTTTTAGTGACCCTTCTTTAGAGAAAGAATTATTACACTGAAGACAGATGAGGGGCATCAATGCCCCTGCACCCTTGTCATGTGGGGGAGCAAAAGTGCTCACCAAAAAGCATCACCTCCTAAAGAGCCCCAGAATCTTTCTTTCTTAAAAAAAAATTTATTTTTATTTTATGAGCATTTTGCCTGACTGGATGTAAGTACACTTATGTCATGCAGTGCCCACAGAGGACAGAAGACAGTATCAGATCTCCTGGACCTGGAGTTACAGACAGTTGTTAGTTGCCATGTGGGTGCTGGGAACCAAACCCAGGTCCTCTGGAAGAGCAGCCAGTGCTCTTAAGCACTGAATCCTTCTTAACCCCACACACTCAGCAGCATCAATGCAGAGTTGCTACACCAGAGGGAGCCACTTTGTTAACCTTAATGAGATAATGTTGATGTTGATTTCAAGTGCAGGTTTTCAAGCCACTTAGGGGACCATCCACTGGCCGCGGTCAGCAGGCAGCAGCAGCACAGAGACAAGCGACCGACCAGCCACTTCAGCTGAGTGCGGACTGCTGTTGGGACAATTGCTCTGAGACTGGACTTGTTTCCCCCAGAGGATCAGACTTATTTGTTGGAGCCTGCGAACTATTTTGCAAACAACTAGGCAGTTGTAGTTCGATGTTTATAATTCTGGTCATTGACTCCTATGGCTTTCCTTCTGAATCTAAATTCTATGTGGTCAGACTTTGTGCTCTCAGATTGGATTAAGGCCACTTCTGTCAGTTCTGGGTGGAATAGGCTCCTCTGAGTAGAGGAAGCTACTGTGGGTCTAGACTAAGGTATGTGCCTTAGTTTGTTGTGGGTGCTTTAACAAAATACAAGAGCAATGACTGCTCTTGAAGAGGACCTGGATTCGATTCCCAGCACCCACAAGGTGGCTACAAACCATCCTTAACTCCAGTTCCAGGGGAACCCGACGCCCTCTTCTGACCTCCCTGGCATTGCACGACATGGGTGCACTCATATACATGCAGGCAATACACTCATACACATAAAATAAAAATAATAAATGAAAAATTATTTTTGATTTATTAATTTTTATTTTATGTGTATGAGTATTTTGCCTACATGTAAGTGCTCCACATGCATGAAGTGCCCACAGAGGCTAGAAGAGGGTGTTTATTCCCTGGAAATGAAGTTCCATACCATTGTTAGCTGTCATGTAGGTCCTGGGAAACAAACCCAGGTCTTCTACAAGACCAGCCAGTGCTCTTAACCACTGAACTATCTCTCCAGCCCCAAGATTTTATTTTTTGAATTGTGTGTGTGTGTGTGTGTGTGTGTGTATCTACACATGTGCAGTTATGTGTGTGTGTGTGTGTGTGTGTGTGTGTGTGTGTGTGTGTATCTACACATGTGCAGTGCCTACAGAGGCCAGAAGAGGGCATCATGTCTCCTTGGAGCTGGAGTTACAGGCAGTTGTGAGCCAACTGATGTGGGTGCTGGGAACTGAACTCAAGTCCTCTAGAAGAGTAGAGAATATTCTTAATCCCTGACCCATCTGTCCAATCTGTTTCATCGTTCTTTTTTATATTTATTTTAAATTTTTGTACAGGTGTATATTGCATATTGAGACCCCCCCACCCCATTTTCCCCGCTCCCTCTTCTGGTTAGTCCTCCTTATCCTCCTAGACGGCCATCCTTTCACTTTCATGTCATGTGCACACACATAATTTCATGTATCTACGTAAAATCTAGGAACCACAAATGAAAAAAACATGGTATTTGTCTTTCTGAGACTGGCTTCAGTCACTTAATATGATTATTTCCAGCTGCATCTATTTTCATGCAAACAACATAACTTTGTTCTATATGAATGAAAAACATTCCATTGTGTGTTTACACCACATTTTCCTTAAACTTTCCTCTGCTTTTGTAGCTCCCAGTTCTTAAATCTGGCAAGTCCAAGATCAAGGTGACAGCAGGTTTGGTGTCTGGTGAAGGACCACTCCTCATAGACATGTCTTCTTGCTGCCATCATAGTGAAAGGGCCAAATAAGCTTCCTGAAGACTCTTTTGGAAGGGCACTAATCTCGTGTATGAGAGCTTCACCCTAATGTCCTAAACCTCTTGTGTGGGCTCTACTTCCTTTGTATTGTTGGATCTGGGGTTAAGCATCAATGTAAGAATGGGTGGGGGAGACACAAACCTTGCTAGCCTAGCAGTGGTCTCTGAGCTCCATTCCCAGTCTAATCTTGATTGTCAGGGTTATCACTAAAGTTTGTGCACATCTTTCTTCCTGTCTCATTCTTGACTCTGGGTACCTGGCCTCTATTTCTGAGGGTCTATTGAAGCAGCTCTTCTTAAAAAATATGTAATATTTTTATTAATTCTTTGAGAATTTTACACATGCATACAATGTATTTTGACCATATTCACTGCCCACTCCTCCAAACTCTCCCCAGATCTATCTAACCTACCCCAAATTCTTGTCCTCCTTTTTTTTTAAAAAAAATAACTCACCAAGTCCAATATATCTGTGCTGCCCATGTACTCATGGGTGTGGGACCATCTCCTGGAGCATGATGACTTACCAGGGGCCACACACAATCTTAAAGAAAACTGACTCTCCCTCCCCCAGAGTCACCAACTGTCAATAACTCCTCAGTAAGGCATTGGGACATGGAAGCCCCTCCCACTCTATCCTGGTATGTTGACTAGCTTGATCTTGTGCAGGTCTTGTGCAGGCACCCACAGCTGCTGTGTTTATGAGTGTTATGTTCCTGTCATTGCCCACAAGACACTGTTTCAGTCTGAACCTTCCCAACCTCTGGCTGCTCTCACAATCTTTCTGCCCCTTCTTCCACAATGGTCCCTGAGTATAGGTGTCCATTGAAGCCACAGGCAATGTGAGCTGCCTGACATAGGTGCTAGGAATTAAACTCAGGTCCTCTGAAAGAGGAGTCCTCACTCTTAATTGCCAAGCCATTTCACAAGCCCTTTTCCCATCATACTTGAACACCTGCTTTATCATGTGATGTCTTTGGAAAAGAATGGTCAAGAGAGCCATATATATATATAATTCCATTGTGCTATATCAAAGGTTCTCATTTCCAGTGTCATCCCATTCTTCAACTTTCATTATCTGACTTAGGTAACTCACCCTCCCCACCACCTCCCTGTGCTCAGGTTAACCTCCATGCTGTGTGGTGACATTGCTCTCACCCAGAACATCCTGTTCACTGTTGTTCATCTAGTCAGATTCCAATCTCCATATGATTCTGCTCACATGATTTTCTTCTATAAATCCTTCGCTAATGTCTCCCACTCCCCCAGTCATTGCTACCTTGTCATTGATTGTTCTTTAGCTTCTGTTTGATGACTGCATCTCTTACTTAGTTGTAGATCTCCTATGCAAAGATCATTTTTTGCAATCATTTCATTTTCCATGGAGCTCAGAGCATCATGGCAACTAATACGCAATCAATAAACCCTTCATTGATTTACTATTCCTTAATTTAACCAACACATATTGATGGATGGAACGAATTATTGGGTGAATAAATCAAATTTTTGTGATTGATTCATTGATTGATTGTATTGATTCAATGCAGTATTGTGCAAGCTCAGCTCCCTGGATTTTAATCTGAGGGGTGAGGGAACCAATATTTTATCCCTTTCCACCTCCCAACAATTCCTGGAATAGAATCTCATAAATAACCTATAGGGCTACTAATACATCTACAATCACTTCCCAGTGCAGTTATGGTGGACAGAACATTAGTATCTGAATGTTAATGATTGAGGAAACCATTGCCCAGTAACCTGCTGTGAAACACTGAAGATGATATATATCTCAATGAAAAGGCAAATTAAATCCTGGCTTTCTTCCTAGAAGTGACACATTAAACACCAGATCATTTTTCTCATTAGATTGAGAGATGAGTAATATTTCAGACACTGGAATGAGAGGTGCTGCCAGTCTAAGTTCTGCATTGTACAAAAGAGTTACCAAGGGTTAAATGAAGGGTAAGAATCCCATTGTTCATGTTTGTCTTGAAGAGTTCAGTGTCTTCCAAACAACATTGTCATAGCTGGGTGTGCCAGGCCTGGCAACGAACCCCTGTAATACAAGCATCCGGATGGTGGGGTAAGATCAAGTGTTCAAGCTTCTGTTACATGGCAAATTTGAGCTTATCCTAGGCTACACAAGACCCAGTATTAAAAAATGAGTGAACGCGACATTGCAGGGGTGGAAGGCACGTGGAACGTGAGGAGAGCACCGTCTCCGGAATCTGACATGGCTGTTGTACTCTTGATCTCACAGCAGTTGTGAACTACGCAGAAGAAGATGGAAAAAGATTGGGCCTGTCAACAATCTGTCATGTGTGAGTGGAGAAAGGGCCCATGAGGCCTTGTCCCTCCTTAAGGTCTTACAGGTTGAAAAGGGCATGGGGTGGTGTGGCTTATGAAACCCCACCCCTCTATGAAGCAATTAATGGTTGCTGGGGGAAAGAGAGACATTTTCTTCAGTGGTGTGGCCACTGGTTAGGAGCCTATGCTCCTGAAAATAATCCCTCAGACATGCTCTTGTAAGCAACCCTCATGAAACTCATTAGCTTAAAAAAAAAAGATGTGAAAGTAGAAGAGGATCTAACTGGGAAGGGGGAGGGAATCAGAGGAAATGGGACGGAGGCGGAGAGGAATGGGGGTGAATGCTGAAGGTATATAGCAAGGCTTGGTAGCACACTGGCAAGGCAGAGGCAGGCGGACCTCTGTGAGATGGAGGTCAGCCTGGTCTACATAGTGAGTTCCAGGTCAGCTGGGGCTACAGGAAGACACTGTCTCAAAATCAAAACAAAACCAAAACCAAAAACCTAAATAACCTCCCTAAACATAATTATAAAAAGGCATAATAAAAACCATTATTATGTATAATTAACAGGCTAATAAAAAACAACTCTCCCTTAAATGAAAACCAAACCACATTTTCTTTCATTCAGAAACAGCTACACTTTGTTAAAACATCTCACTTTATCCTGTTTAACCACCTTCACTGTAATATTAACTTTAAGTATAGAATGATGTTCCCCACATCTGCATACGGAAGGCCTCCCCCCAGTACACTTCAGAGCACGACTGAATTTGAACAAGTGGCCTTGAAAGGAATGATTAGGAACTCCCGTATGTGAAGGAGCTGGAGTCATTGCTCAGGGCAGTTTCCTTATATAAAAACTAGTTTAAACTTAAGCACTAAATAAAAGAAGGTATGTTGGATTCCTTTCCAAGCACCTTCATTCACCATGTGGAAAGCTTGGTGGGCCGTCTCTCCTTCACCTGTCTCCTTGAGAAAAAGATCTAAAAAATGACATGGGAATAAATAACCCCAAACTCTCTACTCCCTGGGGGTGGGATCAGGAACTTGACACCTTTTCAACAACGTCTGAGTTAGTAACTAGCATTTGGGGTATGTAGCTATGCTAGTTAGCTTTTCATTGCTATGATAAATATCTGAGGAAAACCATTTAGAGGAGGAAGCTCTATTTGGGTTCATGGACTCTGAGGTTTCAGCCATAGATTGCTGGCTCTGTTATTTCTGGGAAGGGGCGCAACAAAGACACATGGTGGGAAAGTGGGGTTGGGCAGAAGTGCTCACCTCATGGGAGTCAGGAGCATGACAGAAAGAGGACAGATAAAAAGACGTCAGTGCAAGATACAGTCCCAAGGTTATTCCTGGGACCTACTTCTGTCAGTCAGGCTCTGCCTCCTAAAGGTTCTAGAACCTTCCAAAATAATGTCACTAGCTGGTCACTAAACCTTCAACACATGAGCCTGTGAGGAACATTTCATATTCAAACATAACAATAATCTAAATTTCCATGGCCGATGTGGGCTGTAAATTCTTCACGTTTGGAGCAGCAGACCTTCAGTCCGAAGGAGAACTGAAGGCAGGGAAGAGAGACAGCTTTGGCCCAGAGGATACTTAGGCCGAAAGAGCAATGGCACATGGAGGCAGGCACCTGAACTCACCTGAAACAGAATAGACACCCCTTCTGGCACATTCTGGCTCTGATTTATGTCATCTCAGTAACTCAAAAATCTATGTGTGCACAATTCAGTTGAAGGGCAGAAGAGTCAAAGGCTGAGGGAAACTTAGCTGATACTTTTCCAAGTCTAGGAAACCAAGGGCTGCACTCTCTAAGAGCAGCTCTGGGAACTAGCACAGGAGAGGGGCTCCTGATTCTAAGCGGGGAGAAGCAAGTACATGGCTAATGAATAAAAGACACAAAGTTTTGCCTGTTGGCCTCTTCCTAGTCACCTGGTGATATCTATGGCCTAGCCAGGCTGTCTAGTACTGTCCAAGGGGATTATATCAATGGCTAGTTTGGTGGTTTTCTTTTGAGATAGGATCTCCAACTAGCCTGGAGCTTGCTATGTAGACCAGGCTGGCCTGGAACTCACAGAGATCTGCCTACCTCTACCTCCCAAGTGCTAGGATTAAAGGCATGCACTGCCATACCTGGACACTCACTGGTTTTGATTGGGACTGGAGACTATCAGAAAGGAGAGCCTTGGAGTATCTAAAGTGAGAGGAGACATGTGCTGGATCAGAGAACCTGTTGCCAATGGTGTCTTCTGGACCACAGCTATGATGATGGTGTATATGATGACGGTATATTGATGTCATAATGATAAGAACCACAGTCGCCTCCATACCACTTACATATTTGCTTACTGAGTGTGCTAGTTTGCTTATCATCGCCAGAACTGGAGGCAGGAATAACCTTCAAGGACCCACCTCTGCATTCACCATCCAGGCCTCATGTTCCAAAGGTCCCGTAGTCTCCAAAAGCAGTGTCACCATCTAGGAACCAAGTGTTCAAGCACATGAGCCAATAGGGGACACCACATCCAAACCGTGATGCTATGTGCCACAGCATTGCACAAGAGGTCTTATGCATCCTATTACTTTTCTTGTTGCTGCAACAAAATATTTGACACAAACAGCTAAGGAAGGAAGGGCTCATTTTGGCTTATAGTTTCAGGGAACAGCCCATCACTGTGAGGAAATCATGGTGGCAATAGCTTGAGGCAGCTGGTCACGTCACATCCTCAGTCAGGAAGCTGAGGAAGAAGAACTCAAGGATGGAGACCTTCGTGAACGATACATTTCATACAGGGGCTCACTTTCTCCTGTTTATTTGGCCCAAGACCCCAGCTCATGGAATGGTGCTGACCACTGTCAGAGTGGGTCTTCCCACCTCAATGAACCTAATTGAGAAATCCCTCTCGGAAGAGCACAGCAGAAAAGAACAGAGTAAGAAATAGGTTTAGGAAAACAGCAAGATGTTTTGCTAGAAGTTCAGTCAGATGCCAAGAATCCAGAGAACACCAGAGCCAAAATAACTGGGCTCATCATGAGCTTCCCTGGGGGAGCAATCCCCTGACAGTCAGTCTTGTAGTCTGTGGTTGATTGCTACTCTGATGAGGCAGAGATAATTAACTCTTGCTTTACCTCTACCTTTACCACTAAAATGGAGAAACTTGATCTCATATTGTAACTTGGTCTCATGGTAACGTTAGAAGTCTAAGAGGAAATTCTCCATCAGTGTCTACAGATCAGCTGTTCCCTCACCATGGCACACTGCCCCATGCCTTTAACTCTACTGCTGAGGGCTATGTATCACAACATACCTAAACATACTGGAAAGTTCCTCCCTAGCCACAGCAAACTGCCTAGTACATATGTCTGACCTATTCCCATTCTCTACAAGTTACAGTAATGTTCCAGAACGTTCCAGGGTCCTGGTTGATTTTTTTTCTTTCTTTTTTTTTTTTTCTCCTCAAAATTGTGTAGCAGAATTCCCTGTGCATCTGCCATTCTTCTGTATTGTCTTCAGTAATTTATTCCAACAGAGACAGAAACATCAAGGTTACCCCACAAAGAAAGCAGACATTTGGAATCTAAATAAATGAAAGCAAACACTGGTTGCAGCCCTTCCATCCCAGACTAGGAGCAGCAAGATGTAGTTTTATTTGTTTAGACCGTCTTGCATGCATGCTAGATGCTCTCCAAATATTTAAAACTCTACAAGGATGGAGACATTCATGAATAATACATTTCATACAGGTAGCCCTGGGGTCAATGATGAAGGATAATGGTTCTGAGATTCTCCAGTTCCAGAAAGTACCTGCGACCAGGACACAATCAGCCGAGTTGGATAGCGCGTCTCAAATACAAATAAGAACAGTGACTCCAAGTACTGATAGCTTGAAAGGGGAGCCATGCCAAGTCCTCAATAATCTTACTGAAAACGGGGGAGGGGGACGAAATGTCCCTGGAGCTGACTGGAGTCATGGTCAGTGTTAGCCAGGAGTTCTTCTGCCTGGTTGGTACATATCACCAAGGCCTGAGAGTCATGGCACGCACTTCCAGTGCTGCCTGGGAAATACCAAAGCATCTGTACGTTTACTCTGTGAGCTCCACAGACCTCAGGGCAGGAAAGCGGCCCTTTGGTAAGAGGACATTGCAAATCGAGCAGCCAGACTATGGTTTAGAATGTTGTAAAACAAAATAGTTTTCTTCCCTTCCTTTTAATGTAAACCTTAACTGATCTGACCCCTGGTAAAACTCACATATGCTCACATTCAATAAAAGGATAAATATCTTGTCTTATAGGGACTTATGGGTTAATACTGGGAGATAGCTTATGTAGTTCAAGACTGTGAGGAAAGAGTTCAATCATGACATCTAAAAGTAAAATAACTTTCAGACTGTGTTAGTTTTCTGTCATTGACAAAATATAAGATGGTCAAGTTTGTTTTAGCTCATAGTCCCAGAGGCTTCAAGCCATAGTCAGATGGCTGTATTGCTGTGGAACTGTGGTGAGGCAGAGCATCACGTGGAGGAGGGCAAAGCTCTTCCTTCATCCTTTCATGTTGATGAGGGGGAGAGAGAGAGAGAGAGAGAGAGAGAGAGAGAGAGAGAGAGAGAGAGAGGCCAGGGTCTCGGGATTCCCTTTGGGGCTGCCCCTAGTGACTTAACTTCTTCCTACTAGGCTGACCTTCTTGAAGATTCCATCACTTTCAAACCACCCTCCAAGCCAGCAAACAAACCTTTTAGCATAGGACCTGTGGGGGGTGTTTAAGATCCAGACCACAATGTAGACATATGAGTTAAGATAAAAAGATGAAGAAACAAACACCATAGTACATCCAAAGAAAACAGAAGAAAGGAAAATAAAGAAATAAAGTGAGGGAAAATAAAATAAAACAAAGCATTTGGAAAGTATAGTAAAATTCATAAGCCCCTAGGGTAGAAAAAGAGAAAACAGTTATTATGATTACTACTATTATTATCATTATCAGAAAGGAAAAGGGAATATTACTATAGAGTCTATTTTATTAAATTAAAAAGAAGATATTATGAACTAATGTGAGTAAATTCAATAGCTAGAAGATGATGCAATTTTTTAAAATAAATAATTTTCTGAGATTTACTCAAGAAAAAAATCTGAAATGTTCAAGGTCTTTTAAAAAGAACATGTAATTAAAAATTTCAGAGAGCTGGATTTATAAGGCAGAGGCAGGAGGATCTCTGTGAGATCAAGGCCAGTCTGGTCTACATAGCAAGTAGCATGGCAGCTGGGGCAACAGGGAGATCCTCACAAAACAAAACAAAACAAAACAAAACGCAACAAAACACAACAAAACACAATGCAATGAAACATTCCTCAAGACATAAAACAAAACAACAAAAAACTTCAGAGAGAAACTTGAGACCCACATGTCTTTACTATTGAACTATAAAAACAAACAAAACAAACACTGAATGATGAACACTATCAATTTTACACAAACTTTTTCAGAGGCTAGAAGAGAGATCAGGGGCTGGAGAGATGGCTCAGCGGTTAAGAGCACTGGCTGCCCCTGTAGAGGACTTGGGTTTGGTTTCCAGCACTCACTTGGTGGCTAACAACTGTCATTCCAGTTCCAGGGGATCTGACACCCTCTTCTGACCTCCATGCACATTGTATGCACATGGTGCACTTACGTACATGGAGGTCAAGCACTCATACAAGTAAAATAAGATCAATAAACAGAAAGATAATTTCTCAGAGCATTTTGTGAGGGCACTACAATGATGATACTGAAACCTGACAGAGACATTACAAGAAAAGAAAATTATGGATCAGTATTTCTTTCAAATATCAATGAAAAGCCCTTGGCCATCATTAGCAAACCAAACTCAGCAATAATAGAGAAGATAATGTAATAGTCACGAAGGACTTATCTCAGCAAAGAAAGTTAACATTTGAAATTTAGTCAACAGACTTTTATCTCACTGACAGAATAAAGAGAAAATGCATCATCTCAGTGTATGGAGGAAAATCAGCTGATGAGATTTGGCAGCTATCCATGGCTAAGGCTCTTACCAGACAGGGAACAGAAGAAAGTGCCATCAGTATGATAAAGAATAGCTACTAAAAGCCTATAGTTCACATCATACTTCATGGTGAAATACCGAATGTTTTCCTCTAATTCCTACAAAAAAAATGAAACTGTGCTCACCGCCACTACCCCCATTCCACACTGTACCAACAGTTATATTTCCAGCAGAAAAGCCCCAACTCGGGAAATAACAAATCAAAAGTTGCAAAGGAAAAAGGAAAATTATCTCAAGTCAGAGTAGCCATGACGGTGAGTCAGCAAACCCCAGGGATCTGTAAATTACTTGATGCAGTGAGTTCATTTAGCAAGGTGGAAAACACATACATTAATGCTTTAAAGTCTGTTATTTCTATATACTAGCAATAAACCACTGGAAAAAGAAGCAAAAAGCAATGCCATTCACAACAGCACTAACCCCTCCACCTCAGGATCTGGGACTAGATTCATTAAAAGATGCATAAAACTGTACTTAAAAGTACAGATGTTGCTGGAAGATATTAAGAAAAAAATGTAGTAAATGGAGAGATGTCATCATTGACTGCAGAAGTTAAATTGTTAAGATGTCAGTTCCAATCAAACCTGATTTATAGGTACAGTTCTCTCCTATCCCAATTAAAATCCCAGTAGACTTTTCATTTTCATAGAGATTGGTAAGCTGAAGCCAAAATGCATACTGGATGCAAATCACATAGAGCAGTCTTGAAGAAAGATGTAGTTGGAGGACTTTTTTATAGTTTCAGTTTGTAGCATGCTGTCAACTGAATTTTGTCAAAGGCATAGAAATTAAGTGGTTAAGGGAAAGTTTTTCAGTAAATGGTACTGGAATTAAATAAGCATATGAACTACTTTCTCCTATACCTCACCTCACACATAAAAATTAATTTAATATAGATCCTACATGTATAATTAAATATAAAAATGATCATATTCTTAGAGGAGAACTTAAAAGAATATCTTTGTGATCTTTGGGGAGCAAAGATTTTTTTAAGACACAGAAAGCACTAACCATAAAAGAAAAAGAAACTGATGAATTTCATCTAATTAAGAAAACTTACGCTTGTCAAAAGATAATGCCAAGAGAATCAAATAGCAGTCTACAGACTAGGAGAAAATTTGGAATACATATAATTGACAAAGTACTTTGTTATTGCTAAAATATTAATAAATCCTACAAATCAAAAGACAACCAATCCAACACAGATGCAGTCAAAGGATTTGAATAAATGCCTGCATTAATTATTTTTCTGTTGCTGTGATAAAACACCGTGACCAACACAACTTATAGAAGGACGAGTTTATTTGGCTTATGGTTCCAGAGGGATAAGAGTTCATCATGGAGGGGAGGCATGGGGCAGAGGCAGGTGCAACAGAATGTTGAGTGCTAACATCTTCAACCACTCATGGGAAGCAGAGAGAAACTGGAAGTGGGGCAAAGCTTTGGACCCCCGAAGCTCACCCCCAGTGACAGGCTTCCTCCTGTAAGGCTGCATTGCCTAGGGGTTTCATGACCTGCCTAAAACAGGACCACCAACTGACCAAGTCTTCAAATATTTGAGCCTATGGGGGACAGTTTCATTCAAACCACTAATGCTCAACACACAAAGATGTCTAAAGGCACATCTGTAACCTTAGTGCTGTGAGGGTGGGGACGGGAAGATTCCTGGTTCTTGCTGGCTGCTAGCTTAGCTCCAGTGAGAGACCCTGTCTCAAGGGAATAAAGCCACAATTGGGAGAGCTGGATACTGGATGTCTTCCTCTGGCCTCTGAGCACATGAGCATGTACATGTACACCTGCACACACATGTGCACATACATGGCACACCTTCACCACACACACAGATATACATACAAAAATAATAAAGGTTTTAAAAATTAAAATATCAAATTATATATTTAAGCTTTGTGAATTTTACTTCATGTATGTTGCTCCTAAATAAACAAAGAGCAAACGGGTTGAGGCAACAAAGACTGCTGTAATCAACACTGCAGAGAATCAGAGGAGAGTGACTCAACAGGAAGGATGAGTGACTAAGCCTTTGAGAGTAGGTGGGGAAGGACAGAGCCTGAAGATGACTGGTATTCACAGCAGAAGGATGAGATGTTTGTGGGTGGTTTCTTCTAGGCCAGTCCACACAAGACACATCTAGTAATTCCAACTGCTCACAGTGGCACAGTTATGTGTCTAAGAATCACTGGAGTACACTTCAATAAAAGATCTCTTCGTTGCAGCTAATTTAAATAGACAAAGTATTTAAACATTTTAGGTCAATTAAATAACAGGGACTTGCTGCAGCCATATTTAACATTTTTCAAGTTATGAGCTTATTATGAAAGTATTGGTTTTAGTGGTACAGGCCTGTAACCCCAGCTACTCAGGATGGTAAGGCAGGAAGATTGCAAGCTCAAGCCCTGTCTGGGACACAGATTGAGTTCAAGGCCAGTTTGAGCAGTTTGGTGAGACTATGTCTCAAAGCAAAAAGTAAAATGAACAGGGATGTAGCTCAGTGGCAGAATATATAGTCTAGCATGCATGAGGCCCTGGGTTCAATGCCCAGAACTGGATAATATCTTTCTGCTTGGTTGTACAATACTCAGACCAGAGTAATGGGAAATGGTTGGGCAAACTGGGAATTACCTGAAAAGCTTTATAAAGGCTGTTATGGCTTGAATCTGCAATGTCCAATACAGGTGCACATTTTGAATGCTCAGCCTGAAGTTTACAAAGTTATTCTGAATGCCTTGGAGCCTTTAGGAGGTGGGATCTCGCTGGCAGAGATGGTCACTAAGGGTGGGCCTTTCATGCTGCACCCTCCTCTGGTTCTGGCCTGCCTCACAGGCCAGTGGTGAACGTCCACTGTAGTTTACTGGAGCCTCGAACAGAGCTGCATCACCGGGACCTCTTACCAGCCCTACACGGAAACCTCTTTGGTACTGTAAACCACAACAAACCCTCCTTATGTGGCTTTTAGCAGGTACTTTGGTCACAGCAACACAAAAGTAACTACAGAGGCAGATGAAATTTAAGTTGTCAGTAGATCAAAAATGTACTAAACATACACCTTGAGTTCTAGTTCTCTAAATTTGAGATTTGACTTTCATCTTTAAGCATTCTTCTGCTTCTAACATCACTGTAAATAACATCAGGACTCACAACTTATTCTAAGCATATCTTGATGCAGAAGGCCCTTTATAATCTGGTCCAAGCCCCCTTATCATTCAAATCCTGCTTGTTCACAAAGTTGCCAACCAGCCTTCCTTGCATCCCACCCCTCTCACTGAAAAGTAGTCTCTATCTAGAGTGGGTTAGCTACCTCCTCTGCCCATCAAATCTCTCTTACCTAACAAGGCCCATCAAGGAAGGTGTCTTCACCATAATGACCACTCTGTGCTTCCACTGTATGGGGATTTCTATAATTTATTTGGAAGTACTATCTTTCAGTTACCCTTTATCATACCTGTGTTTCCCCACAGCAAGACTGTAAAAAGAGTAATTAATATATGCTCTGCCTTCCAATTACCCACAGTATCTAGATGTGTTATTTTTACCTTAAAAAAATATTTATTTTGGGGTTGGAGTGCCACGGTTCAGCTGTTAAGAGCACTGGTTGCTCTTGCAGAGGACCAGGGTTGGATTCCTAGCACCCACATGGCAGCTAACAACCTCCTTAACTCCATTTCCAGGGGAATTAGATACTCTCTTCTGACTTCCCCAGGCATCGCAGGACATTTATGCATATGCGGGCAATACGCTTATGCACATAAAATTAAAATAATAAGTAAAATATTTTAAAAAAATATTTATTTTAGCCGGGCGTAGTGGTGAACACCTTTAATCCCAGCACTCAGGAGGCAAAAGCAGGCAGATCTCTGTGAGTTCAAGGCCAGCCTGGTCTACATAATGAGTTTCAGGTCAGCTGGGGCTACAGTGAGACCCTGTCTCAAAAATACCAAAGAATTATTTTATTTTATTTTTAATTATGTATATGCATGTGTGTCTCTGTGTGGGTATGTGCACAAGTACAGATGCCCATAGAGGCCAGAAGAGGATGTCTGATTCCCTGGAGTTGGAGTGACAAGTAGTTGTGAGTGCCTGACATGCGTGTTGGGAGCTGAACTCAGGTCCTGTGGAAGAGCAGCAGGCGCACTTAACTGCTGAGCCACGTCTCCAGGCCCAGCTGTGCAGCCTTTAACCGCTCTTCAATAAATGCCAGATAATTTACTCACATCCTTGAGATCGAATCTCACTATGTGTCCCAGGCTGACTTTGAACTTGTAATTCTCCTCTCTGTCTCCAAAGTGCTGGGGTTACAAACATGACCCAGAGTTTGGAATCGTACCTTTTTAGAGGAAAAACAGAGTGAACGAGGTTTAAATATGTATAAATGCAATTCCTGGAGGAAAGCACGTTTACTGGAAGGAGCTGGTCTTAGATGTGGCTATCTTGGTTGTGCCATGATGTTGATGGATTGGAGCACACTATTGCAGGTGACTACATCACAGACCGAAAAGCATAATGTTTTGGCATCTAGTATGCTTTGCTAAATTAAAGTTTAAAAGGGAAAAGCATGAATGAACGAGACAGTTACTTGAAGGCCAGTCTATTAAAATGACTCCATGTAAGTTCCAAGACAGGCTTGAAGCTGCTTTGGATATCAGTCAATCATGGAACCAAAATAGCCCTTGAGTGTGCCTCTTGGCTTGCTTGTGAGCTCACTAAGAACAATGGAGACCTGCCCAGGAAGAATTAGTATCTAACTGCGCAGAAAATTTGAAGCTCTTTGAAAATTCTAGGGCTGGTGAGATGGCTCACTGGGTAAACTTGATTAGGTCCCTGGAACCCATGTGAAGGTGGGAGGGAAGAGATACATCTGTCTTCCATGGGTCATATGCTCATCCGTGATCTCCTGACCCCCCCCCCATCTCACAATTTAAATGGTAATCTGGTCAGAGCATCAGTCAGGACTGTGGAGGTGGCGGTTTCTGTGAGGCATTCTGATGATGTCATTTATTTGTTTAACATTTTAAAGACTTTCCTGGGTCTTTAGTATAACATTCAAGGGGCTGGAGAGACGGCTCAGTGGTTAAGAGCACTGGCTGCTCTTGCAGAGGACCTGGGCTTGATTCCCAGCACCCACATGGTAGCTAACAACCATCTGTAACTCAAGTTTCAGGGGATCTGACATTCTTTTCTGACCTTTGTGGGCATTGCACGACATGGGTGCACCTACTTACATGCAGGCAATACACACATGAAAATAGAGAAAATATTTAAAAATTACAACATTCAAAATCCTTTGCATTGCCCAAAGCCCTCATGACACATCTCTATGTCTGTAGCCTCTTCCAACAGTTTCCCTCTTTCCATGATCCCCTTGGTCTTTGGTTGCGTTCTATCCACCTCTCCCTGCCTCCCAGCCTTAGTCTGTGATTTCTTCCCTTTACCTGGAGCACTCTACTGCTATTGGCTCTATAACTTGCATACATTCATATCTCTTTCTTAGGAAGCCATGGGGGAAGCACTCTGTACTTCAGAAGCAAACAGAAATCAGAATAGATTAAGTGCACATATCATTTTTCCTTGAGTGTCTGTCTTCCACCCTAGATTTTGCTAGGGTGAATATTCTGTCCTCTGACCTCCCATTTCCAGTACACACATGAGGAGTCCTCATGTGTCTTTCTCCATCCCTTCTCAGATAGTCATTTGTGAGTACAGACGTCTTCAGAAAAAAACAGGGCATGTGGGATTTGCCCTCTGAGCGCTTCCCTTTCTTAAAGATTTACTTGCTTATTTTTTATTTATGAGTTTGTGTGCACCTTGTGTGTGTAGGAACCTGCAGAGGTCAGAAGAGGGCATTGGATCCCCTGGAACTAGAGTTATAGGTGGTTGTTAGCCAGGTCCTATGTAAGAGCAGTATACACTCTTAACTGCTGAATCATCTTTCCAGCCCCCACTTCTCTTTTTGATGTAAGTTTTCTGGCAGAAACAGCATCCTGGACTGCTATGTACCCTGGGAAAGAGGGGTATCCCCAGTGAGAGGAAGAAAGGAACAACTACACTTGTCTGGTTGGGCCCGGAGCCTGGAGAGGAAAAGCCAATCAGATTTATTGATAATGCTGCTGAAAGTTTGCTCCCGTGTTTGCTGTTTTATTCCTCATTTAGCACAAAGCTCAAAGGGGGAAGAAAACCATGTAAACAGTCCTGCTAAACTATCAGCTTGCCTCATTATCACATCCAGGATAAACCCTAGTCCAGGTCCTGCAAACTGCAAAAGTTCTATAAATGTTTATAGAACGTATGAATTATTTACTCTCTCTAGCTTCTTTCCTCAAATATAAAGTGGTGCAAAGGCCTACAAATCTGGCAATGTTTTACAGGTTTCCAAGACACTGTGTTAAAGTGCTCAGTACAGTGCCTGGCAGGGGGCTAAGTGACTAAATCCATGGTAGCTATTATCTGTCTGCACCAACTGAGAATTCCTGTTTAGAGCTATTGGCTTCAATACAGTGTCAGAATAATAGTCACAAGCTAATCACATCTACCTGATTATTCTTGAATCTTTCTTAAAAATAATATGGGCTGGGTGTGGTGGCTCACACCTTTAATCATAGCACTCTGGGAGACACAGGTGGATCTCTGTGGGTTCAAGGCCAGTCTGCTCTACATACAGAGTTCCAGGCCAGCCAACAATACATAGACCATATCTATAATAATAATAATAACAATAATAATAATGTAACAATGTAAGGTTTTTAGCCTATATCTATATATACAGATGAAAAAGATGACCTACAATATAAAATATGAATAATCTAGACAACATACACATATAGACATATAAAATTATCTAGAATGTATAAAATGTCTGATTTCAGCTCTTCTTTTGTTTTTCTCCAGTCTTTCCAAATGAAATTATTGGAAAAGCACTTTCAAAAGCAAAAAAGGATATATTTTCTGGACTTGGTTTGAATCCATTTCCTGTGTAATTTTGTGTAAACTACACAGCCATGGCTCCCACACCGGCCCCTCCCACACTGGGTATTCCCAGGACCAAGTCTGATGTGTGGCTGAATCCTGCTGTCGCTCTCTCAGCTTACCCCTTTTCAGAACACAGTCCCCAACTTCAGGTCTTCAGCACTGGTTGCTATTGTTACCAGTGAATGCCACCAGATAATGTTAGTGCCCCAGGGTATAGACTAGCAAAGAGAAGACCATGCCTTATCATGGAGGGCCAGTGGGGTGGGAGAAGTCTTTTTACAACTAGATATGTGTTAGAAATTTCACTGGAACAAATGTAAAGTATCTCCCATTGTGTGTGTGTGTGTGTGTGTGTGTGTGTGTGTGTTGTATGCATGTGTGTGAGGGGAGCACTCACCTGTGTAGATATGGGTGGAGGACAGAAGTCACTATCATGGGTGTCTTCCTCCATTGCTCTCTACCTTGCTTATTTAAAAAATATTTTATTTATTATTATTTCTGTATGAGAGTATAGCCTGCACGTGTATAAGTAGATCTGTGTCTGTCAGAAGAAGGTGCCAGGAACTAGAGTTATGGATGATTATTAGCCACCACAAGGGTGCTGGGTATCAAATCCGGGTCATCTGTAAGAGCAGCCAGTGTTCTTAACTACTGAGCCATCTCTCCAGCCTCCCACCTTACTTTTTTGAGGCAGGGTCTCTCGGTGAACCTGGAGCTCTTCCTCTCAGCTGGGTTGGACAGTCAGTCTGCTCTGGAGAACCATGTCTCCATTTTCCCAGCCCATGTCTCCCATTTCTTTTTTGAATGTAATCCTTTTTATTTATTGTGAGAATTTCATACACACTTACTTGTATGTTGTATTTGGATCACAGATCATATTCACTTCCCTCCCCCCTCCAGCTCCTCCAAGATTCCCCCACATCTCCCTCCCAACTTCATGTCCTCTTCTTTCAGAGCCCACTGAGTCAAGTTCGTGCTGCCCATATGCACATAGGCATGGGGCCATCCACTGGAGCATGGTCTACCTACCAGGGGCATTACCCCTAAAGAAAACTGAGTTTCTCCTCTAGCAGCCATGGTCTGTCCATAGTTACCATTTCTTAAGTGACATATTGGTACCTTTGAGTAAAGGTAGAAAGATCAGCCAGCTGCCAGTTAGCATGAAGGAGAATGTAAAAATGTTACATCTCTAATCAGAAAGCAGAGAGAGAGAGAGAGAGAGAGAGAGAGAGAGAGAGAGAGAGAGATATGCTAGCTTTCCATGGATCTGGTGAGGACGAGAGGATGTAGAGAAGCCTTGAGAAGTTGATGTCCAGAGAAGGTGGCCCCTCCTCTACAAGAAGAGAATTATGGGTATTTGTGTCCTTGGAGTGGATGCTCAGTTTGATGGAGATAAGAGTAAATCTGCCATGGGTGGAAATTGTGCATCAATGAGGAGAAATAGGCCAGCATTAAATGACAGTTAGGACTCACTGATGCTTGGGTCTCTATAAGAGCCCCCAGGGCTAAACCACAGCCCTTGGCCTGATAGTCATGTCTACCTCTCCAAATATACCACATACTACTCACATACATAAAGACACACACAGAGACACAGACATCATTCACATCCCACATATCACATACACACACACCATGCAGATACCCTGCACACCTATCACACACACAGAGATACACCCAACATATATACAACCCCCTGTTGGGAAACCCTGCTGTTAGGGTTGTAGTCCTCCATGTCTGGATAGCTCTAAGGGGCTTAGCGCCAAATGGAAGGACTCCCCTTCTCAGAAGGGGGCCTCCTGCTCTCTTCCTGATTTACCTGGAAAGTGCCACCAAGCACGGATGCCTGACCTTATTTGGAACATGACCTTTGGCATAGTTACCTAGAGTAAAAACTACTCCCAGGTTTTTTCTATATGATAATCAGGCATTGCCTGGTAGTCGGAGGATAGGAGCCCACTGCCACATGTAAATAAAGCATACTATGAGCACCTATTAGCTGAGGCTTTGGCTGCTGCCTCCACACTATATTTTCCCCAGTTCTCCCACTGAATAAACGGAGCTGTTTCACTGAATCTAGAGCTGTCTCACTGAGTCTGGAGCTGTTTGCTTTGTTGAACATGCCTCCCCGGAGGGCTTTCTTCTGTCAGTGCTCACTGGCCATCCTGACCCCGCTCGTCCCTTCTGCTCCCCCTGTCTTTGTGGACCGGTGGCCAATGACCTGCAAGGAGAGGGAGAGACCCCACAACCCCCCACATCACACATTGTTCTAGTTTGTTCTTCATTGCTGTGACAAACTACTCTGACCAATACCAACTTGGGGAGGAAAGGGTTTATTTGTCTTACATCTCCCAGGTTGCAGTTCATCAGGGAGCCCAAGGTAGGAACTCAGGGCAGGAACCTGGAGGCAGGAGCTGGAGCACAGGCCATGGAGGAATGCTGCTTACTGGCTTGCTCCCTTGGCCCCTGCTCAGCCTGCTTTCTTATACCACACAAGCCCACCTTCCCAGGGGTGGCACCACCCACAGTGGGCTAGGCTCTTCCACATCACTCATCAAGAAGATGCTCCTCAGACATGGCCACAGGCCAGTCCAATGGAGGAAATTCCCCAGTTGAGGCTCCCTCAACCCAGGTGTGTCAAGTTGACACTAAAGCTATCCAGCACCCACATACATACACATAGCACACATGCACACACCACACCTCACACCGTACACACATACCATACACCTCTCCACACACATGCTAGATGTGAAATGGGGAGAAAGAGGGTCCCCTAGAGGGTTCTTAGTCTTATTTATAAAAAAAATTAAGAATGGACTCAAAAGGAAGCTTTTACAATTTTATTAGAATCTTAAAGAAAAAATCCTCAGGGCAGGCGAGCTGGTCATCTTGGCAGCTGCCTTGAGGAGGTGAGTGGTGGGAAGAAGGAAAGAAGGCCATGAAGCCATGCAGGTTTAGAGCCTGCATGGAGGCCCAGCCATGTGACTCACAGCCATATTGCTGGGAGAAGGAAGCTTTAGAAAAAAAGTGAAGAAACACAAGATGCTAGGGGCAGCCCAAAGCCTTAAAGAATGTTTAGGAGGTTTCAAGATGGCGGTGGCAGGGTGGTTGACTGAGCGGCAGAGGTGAAGATCCCTCTGGAGAAAGGACACTAGGGCTGCCCGCCGCCAGGCCTCGTCGTCCTGGGAGCCCCACAGTTCCGTTTTTTTTTTTGTTTTTTTTAATGAAGTAAACCATACAGATTGTCACCATGGGATGGTGATCAATGTCATCCACCAAGAGTGGGAAATTTATGAACCCCACAGACCAAGCTGGAGAGGAAGGCCTGAAAAGAGAACTGAAGAAATAAAAAAACAACGCATGATGGTACGAGCTGCAGTTTTGAAGATGAAAGATCCCAAACAGATTATCCAGGACATGGAGAAATTGGATGAAATGGAATTTAACCCATTGCAACAGCCACAGTTAAACGAGAAAGTCCTGAAGGACAAGCGGAAAAAGCTGCGTGAAACCTTTGAACGAATTCTACGACTTTATGAAAAAGAAAATCCGGATATTTACAAAGAGTTGTGAAAGCTGGAAGTGGACTATGAGCAGAAGAGGGCCCAGCTGAGCCAGCACTTAGACGCTGTCAAGAATGCCCAGCATGTGGAAGTGGAGAGCATTCCTTTACTGGATATGCCCCACACTCCCTCCAACAGCCTGATCCAGGACATTCTGCTGCCTGGGGCCCAGCCACCCTCCATCCTTAAGAAGACCTCGGCGTATGGACCTCCAACTCGAGCAGTTTCCTATCCTCCCTGTTCTTGGACAAGGTGTTCCACGATTGCCACCTGGGATTGCCTCCTGGCCGTCCACCTGGGCCCCCACCTCCCCAAGTCCTGCAGATGTATTCCTTTGCTGGATATGCCCCACACTCCCTCCAACAGCCTGATCCAGGACATTCCGCTGCCTGGGGCCCAGCCACCCTCCATCCTTAAGAAGACCTCCGGCGTATGGACCTCCAACTCGAGCAGTTTCCTATCCTCCCTGTTCTTGGACAAGGTGTTCCACGATTGCCACCAGGATTGCCTCCTGGCCCTCCACCTGGGCCCCCACCTCCCCAAGTCCTGCAGATGTATGGCCGTAAAGTGGGCTTTGCTCTAGATCTTCCCCCTCGTAGGTGAGACGAAGACATGTTGTATAGTCCTGAGCTTGCTCAGCTGGGCCATGGCGACGTCTCCAGCACCAGTGAGGATGATGGCTACCCTGAGGACATGGATCAGGATAAGCACGACGACAGCACTGACGACAGTGACACAGACAGGTCCGATGGAGAGAGTGAGGGCGATGAGTTTGTGCACCGTGACGACAGTGAGCGGGACAACCCCAAAGAGAACTCAGGTCTCAGTGTACAATTTGCTGATACGTCTGGAAAATCACGGAAGAAGAAGAAGAACATGAAGGAGCTGACCCCTCTTCTAGCCATGATGCTTCGAATGGCAGGTCAGGAAATCCCCAAGGAGGGATGGGAAGTGGAGGAATTTTCAGAGGACGATGATGAAGATGACTCCAACGATTCTGAAGCGGAAAAGCCATCACAGAAGCAGCACAAGGATGATTCTCACTCTGACAGCGCGACTGCTTCCTCCCAGCAGCAGGTGCCCACAGTCTGCTGCTCCTTCTCAGATACAAGTCCCTCCGGTGCCAGGACCCCCTCCCCTTGGACCACCACCTGCTGCACCCTTATGGCCTCCTGGGCCACCTACAGGCCTTCCTCCTGGGCCCCCTCCAGGGGCACCTCCATTCCTGAGACCACCTGGAATGCCAGGAATTCGTGGACCTTTACCACGACTTTTACCTCCAAGACCACCACCAGGCTGACCTCCTGGCCCCAGGCCAGGTCCACCTCCAGGTCTGCCCCCGGGCCCTCCTCCTCCAGGACCCCCACCAAGGCTGCCTCCCCCTGCTCCTCCAGGTATCCCCCCACCTCATCCTGGCATGATGCGCCCACCCTTGGTGCCTCCTCTTGGACCTGCTCCACCAGGGCTTTTCCCACCAGCTCCCTTGCCAAACCCAGGGGTGTTAAGTGCCCCACCCAACTTGATTCAGCAACCCAAGGCGGATGATACAAGTGCAGCCACCATCGAGAAAAAAACCATAGCAACCATCAGTGCCAAGCCACAGATCACCAACCCCAAGGAGAGATTACCAGATTTGTACCCACTGTGCTGAGGGTTCGTCGGGAGAATAAAGAGGCTACAGCTATTCTCCAGAGAAAGTCAAAGGATGATTTTGCTGTGCCTCTCGCCAAAGCAGCCCCCAAATCTGGTCCTTCTGTTCCTGTCTCAGTACAAACCAAGGACGAGGTCTATGAAGACTTCATGAAAGAGATGGAGGGCCTGCTGTGACAGCTCAGGTCAGAACAGGCACTGTGTTTCAGGGAACAAGAGGCTCCTGTTAAGCTCTGTCAGGGTGGTTCCTAATTTCAGTTCCAGGAATCTCCTGCAGGTTAGCCTTGCTGGGAATTTACTGCACAGGGGGTGTTTCATTCAGAACAGATTGGGTATCGGAGCAGTGCAGCTAACAACTGTTCTCCCCTGATGTTGCCATTTCATCCCATTCCTCCCCCATCCCCATGCTGGGAATTTGTGATGGGCTGTCACTCACTTGTTTTGACTCTCATGTGCTAGGGGCACTGCAATAGAGATTCCTGAAGAAAAAAAAATAGTTTATTTCATCTTGGCTTTTGTGTTTTGAGTTATTTTTAATATTTTCCTGTAAATATTTTGTAATATTTTACTTGTAGTGAAATGGATTACAATATCATTTCCTAATTCAAAGCAGTATGTATGGGAAGAAAATGTAAAATTCTTTGATTAAAGTAATTTCCCACTGACCTAAAAAAACAAAAAACAAAAAAAAACCATGCTTAGTAACAAAGGCATGAAGACAAAAAAGAAATTACGCTTTCCCAAAGAGCTCAGGAAAGTGGACAGACTTACAGAGACCTACATGACTAGCTGGTCTGGAAGTTCTGAGGGGATCTGAACTAGTTCCAGGCAGGAAATTTTACTACCTCATTAACACACCAGGTATTCCGCCCATCTGTTTAGCATAACTTAAGGCGAACCTGCCTTCCTGGGAGTGGTTCTATCACCAGGTAATTGACCAGTGAGACTGGGAAACTAGGTATTCCAACAGATAGACTAGTGATTTTATAGTCTTAGCCAGTTAAACTTATGGGGCTTATTGATACTTTAACAGATGTAGTACCAGGTAATGGAAAACAGAGATCACATGTTAGAATTTTATTTAGATCATGAGGTGTGGCTGGAGTAGAATTATCTGAAACTGAAACCCATTTCACTTCTAGCTTAAATACCAATAGGATCTGGAAGATCAGCAGAGACTGAAAAAGCCTTTGGAGTAACAACTAGTGTTCACATGGTAGAGGCCAGCTGTCTAGTCCATTTCCTGTTGCTGTAACAAAATACCTGAGTCTAGGTTACAAGGACCCTGACCTCATATGTAGATTAGGGTCTTTCTTTCTGAACTGGGTAGTTCTGGTAAAAGGCCTCCCCTCACACTTGCAAACATCCCATCATGTCACAGCACAGCACAAAGCTTTCCATAGATGTCACCATCTAATCCTGGGTTTTCCACCCTCCCAAACTGTGAGCTAAATAAAACTTGGTTTTCCTTCAGAAATTTCAGTCACAGGTAGTCTGTCATAGCATCATGGAAACCTCTGAGAGTCAAGAGACCAGCAGCCAAGTCAGGTGAAGGAGAAGCGGAGTTTATTTATGCCAGTGGGCTGACATCTGGATTATTCCAAAACCGTGCCAGTCCCAAACTTAAGTTTGTAGGGCAACTTATAGTAAGCAAGCAAGTAAGGCATTCCAGAAGTGTCTAGGTGGTAGTTAAGCAAGTGGTTACACATAAGCACATGGTTACAAAATATCACAAGAATGTAGCAGTTTGGCAAACAAAGATTTCAATGGTGGATAGACCCTTAATAACAGGAGTACAAAGGCAGCTTCCTGTTTACCTTCCTCATTCTTTTCTTATTTTTTTCTGTCATATCCTGGGGGCATTCCAGAGTTCAAGGTTCTTAGCAACCATTTTATTATTACCAAATTTCCATTTACCATCACAATACCAACAGAAAAATGTACTAAGACACCAATGATACATGTTCAGAATATTCTGAGCTAGAGGTCTTTGTACCTTTTTAATTCTGTGTTTATATCTGCAGGGAGCATGTCAGGTACTTAACAATATCTAGGTACAGTTAGGTTTTTAGCCAATATATTTTTGTATGATAATGATTATGTTGATGATAGTGATAATTCCATGTAAGAAATATCACAGGACACTATGCAGGGCTGAAAAATACTTCCTGGTAACAGTAAGTAACTATTATCATATAAGATTGATATTGACTTAATAGCACTACATTTTGGCAAAGAAAACATTTCTAGTCAATTTGAGTTACTGTAATACAACACCACAGGCTGAGTGGTTTATACAACAGAAATTTATTTCTCATAGTTCTGGGGGCTGAAGTCTGAGATCAGGGTCTCAGTAGAGCTGTGTTCTAATGACTGGGATTTTGGACAAGTATCTTCCTGTACTTTTGGGAGACAAGGAGAAAGTGTGAGAGGGCTGGGTGTCTTTTAAAAGGGCATGAATCCAAATGTTGTCGACTTGACTAGGGCTTTGTGCAGGCCTATTAGGGAAAGCTATTTCTCTGACTAGGGCGGCACAAACCAAAAAGTTAACCCAGTACCACAAATCACCAGGCCAAGGGACCCCCCAGGAAGACAGGAAGACAGGACCACCCCCCAAGGAAGGCAGGATCACTATCTCCCCACCCTTCCTCCAGCCCCATCAAGGCATGCAGTCTATAGAAGTCAATAAAGTATTTTGATGTTTACAACTCTGCAGTCAAAGCCAAGCCTAGCCATGCTGCCTTCTATCCCGGCTCTGCTGGGAGGGAGCCTGGTCAGGAGGGGGACCTGGAGTAGCTTTATCATCCCTCTGCACCTCTGTTTTCTCACCAGCAAAATGAGTGAGTGGAGGCTCGGCTTCCAGATTTTCAGGCAGCTTTGACATTCTGTAGTTAAAATGCACCTGAGCCAAAGAGGGCCTGAAAGCCCTCGCCCTACCTGCTGCCCGCCCTGCACATCTTTTCAGCCACATCTTTTCACCCGAGACCTTTGTAATAGTCTTAATTAAAGCAGTGAAAGGCCGATGGGGGGGGCGGGGCGGTTAATTTCCTTCCTTGTAGATAACCCTAACAACTGAGGTTGATTTACATACTCAGGGAGGTGACCCGCGCCTGCAGAGCTAATGGGCTGCTTGATGGCCCATACCTGATAACCAACCACCTGGCTGGCTGGGGGTGGCAGCAGCTGCTGAGGGAGGAACCCAGCTGAAGGGAGAGGGTGGCGCTCACAAAGGTCAGCTGGCTGGAGTCCGAAAACCAGAATGAGAGACTGCGCAGGCTCAGCAGTTGCCCCCCCCCCCCCCCCCCCCGTGGCTCTGCTGCCAAAATAAATCAGACCCTCCTTTTGGTCATCATAGAAAATCAGGTAGGCAAAGAGCTTTGAGAGTGTGGAAGGGAAGGAGAAGCCTCTAGCTGTAGAGAGAACAAAGATGGAGTGGGGATCTGAGGACCTGGATAGGAGGCATCAAGTCGCTTGGCAGAGGCTAGACTTCAGTGTGTCTCCTTTAAAGCACAAGGGAACAGCATTTCCTTGCTTGGGTTATCCCTTCATCCACCAGTGACGGCACCTGCTGTTAGATTTAGAACAGAAAAAGGAAGAGACAAGAACCAGGGCTGGAGAGATGGCTCAGTGGTTAAGAGCACTGACTGCTCTTGCAAAGGACCCTGGTTCCATTCCCAGCACCCACATGGCGGTTACCGACCTTAACTCCAGTTCCAGGGGAATCCGAAGCAGTCTTCTGACCTCCGTGGCATTGCACGACACGGGTGCACTCACATACATGCAGGTAATACACTCATACACACAAAATAAAAATAATAAAATATTTTTAAAAAGAACCAGAGGCAGACCTGCAACAGGGAAGGAATAGGTTCCTTTATTCAGGAGAAGACAGCAGAAGTCCTCTGCCGTTTGTGGAAACAGGCATCGCAAAGAAAGGCAGCACAGTCTGGACTTAAATAGCTCTGTTGAATGAAGCTGCAGGAATTTGCTCAGTGCAGTGCCCTTGGGGTAACTGAGTATCTTCTTCCTAAGATTATTTTCTCAGGAAGAACAGGTAAGTTATGGCATTAAAGGAGTCAGGTTGACTCTGTAAACAGTCTGTCAGCCTGGTAAGTGACCAGTTCATAAGGCTGGAGCAAAGGCCAAGCTGCCAAATTGGACCTTTTGGCCACCTTGAGGAATTTATGTCTTTATGGCTTCCTTTAAGGACGCTTATGGCTCTCCTGCAATTTACACATTCTATCACCTGCCATAGCTACTCACCCACAACCCTTCCAGCTGAAGAAGGGAATCGAAGAGAGAAGCCAGGAATAGCCAAGATTGTCTGGTGTTTGTTTATTTTGCTTAGAAGCTAAAGTTTGCACAGTTCTTCACTATCCAATCTCTCTAGCTCAGTGATAAGAAAAATAAAATAATGAGGGCCAATGAGATGACTCAGTGGGTAAAAGTATTTGCCATACAAGCCTGACCACCTAAGTTCCATCCCTGGATTCCACGGTGGAAGGGGAAAACTGACTCCTGAAAGTTGTCCTCTGATCCCCACACATATGGACATATTTCTCTCTCTCTCTCTCTCTCTCTCTCTCTCTCTCTCTCTCTCATTAAGTATAAATAAGTTTAAAATATGTGAATAGCCATTTTGCACATCTCAGAATTCAGGAAGCATCAGCAAAATAACAACAAAAAGCATCCTTTGGTCAGTTCTCTAAATTCTCCTTCAGCCAGCTTGCAAAACCGAGCACCACCGCATTCCTTCCTGTTTGGGGTCAGTGTTTAATGCAGTTGCTTTCTCAAAGGGTGGGCTTCCTAACCGTTAATAGATAATCATGCCTTTCCCAGAACAGGAGTAGCTTTTCATCCCAAATAGTCACTGAAATTCAGGGAAATGCAGATTATATTTTAAGACTTTGAAAATGGAGGAGGACCGATTGAAGGACCTTCTTTACCATCATAAAACACTAATAAAAATGCACAGTCATTGCCCAAAGGCACAGTGGAAGAATTTTATGGTCTGCTTTTCTGTTCACTGTGTGGTTTTGAATAAAAAGGTGCTGGAGGAATAACCCCTTGCTGTCTGTCCTAGAGCCTCTCAGTCCTCAACTGTGGATTGAGGTGAGATGTCCACCGTGAGGGTCCAAGCTGTTGGTAACTTATTTCTAAGTGATACCAGGGAAATTGGGGTCCTCTCCCCTCTTCTTAGTCTCATTAATAAAATAAGTTAAGAATGAACCCAAATGAAAGCTTGAGGAGAATTTTATTAGAGTTTTAAAGAAAAACCCCAGGATAGGCAATCTCAGCAGCTGTTGGAAGGGGAAAAATGAAGAAAAGGGAAGATAACCATGTTTTCTATCTAAACCAGCATGGAGGTCAGCCGTGTGGGGAGAGGGCAGCCACAGGGCAGGGACTGGAGTTTTACAGGAAGAATAGCAAAGTCCACAGAGTTAGGAAAAGCATGCTTAGAACAGAGATAGAAGAAAAGTTACACTTTCCTGAGTAATTCAGCAAACTGGGCAGACTTGCTAAGCTTGCAGGGCTTTGGCCCTGTAAACTACTGAGCTTAGAGGTAGAAATTTTGAGAAATAAAAGTACATTATCTCATTAAAGAGATAACAGTTCCGCCTATCTCTTTAGCATGGCTTAAGGTGAACTTGCCTTTCTAGGGTGGTCCCTTAGCCAGGTCATGGACGCTGCACAGCTGCAATATTAGGACAGAGAGCTCATTCTCTCAGCTAGAAGGAGACTGTCTTAGTTTGTTCTTCATTGCTGTGACAAAACACTCTGAACAGTACCAACTTGGAGAGGAAATGGTTTATTTGTCTTACATCTCCCAGGTCGCAGTTCATCAGGGAGCCCAAGGTAGGAACTCAGGGCAGGAACCCGGAGGCAGGAGCTGGAGCACAGGCCATGGAGGAACGCTGCTTACAGGCATGCTCCCTCGGCTCCTGCTCAGCCTGCTTTCTTATGCAACACAGGCCCACCTGCCCAGGGGTGGTACCACCCACAGTGAGCTGGGCCCTCCCACATCACTCATCAAGAAGATGCCCTTCAGACATGGCCACAGGCCAGTCCAATAGAGGCAATTCCCCGATTGAGGCTCCCTCAACCCAGGTGTGTCAAGTTGACACTAAAGCTATCCAGCACAGAGACCATTTTCCTTTACTATGCCTTTATCTCTGCTGAGTCACAAGCACTAAACTTACTTGGCTGTATTATAAACAAACCAGCACTGACCTTTCAATAAGTTGCTGTGATCTACACACAGATGTAACTAATTTCGAGACTGATGAACCCATGACAGTGGCCTTAAACTGGCCAGTTGTTAACATAACCAAAAGGTAAAGGACCAGAAGTAGAGGCTGCTGTTTATTCCTCCTGGCTCAAAGCTAGCAAAACCAGAAAGTAAGCTGACAACAATAAATTCAGTTATTTATCGTCCCTCTTTATCCTAGACACACCCTGAGGTCGAGACCACTCAGACTCACTCCCAAATGACCACAAGGCTGAACCAAATCATATTAAGGCTTGATATTTTCTCCATGGTTGACCGACAGGTAGAGCATGCCTCCATGACCAAGGCCATGTCACCTTGAGAGCAGTTTTGCACCTCTTCAACAAAAACTACAAAAAACAAGGTCCTGGGCACCCAGTTCTTCCTCTTTCTCTGGTGTGCCCACCTTGTTTTCTGAAGTCTCTTTTTTTTTTTTTTTTTTTATG
>NW_008336255.1:27247-35243 GCF_000622305.1 Nannospalax galili | reverse complement strand
CTGCCTCCCGAGTGCTGGGATTAAAGGCGTGTGCCACCACGCCCGGCTGAAGTGTCTCTTTTTACTTGTACTCTATTAAAAAGTGTGACTGTCTCTCCCCTTTCCTGTTCTCTTTCCCTTGATACTTCTACCCTCTCTGGGCCCCCTCTTTCTGACTGATAAACTGGCCTTGAGTTCCCTTCAGTGTATATTTTAAAATTCTTTGATTGGTGAGACCAAGAACCTGGAAAGGGAACTTGTGCCCCAGTGACTGTTTCTATCTAAAGGTCCAGCATTTCTTTCTAGTTAAGTTCATGATGATATCACTCCAGAGATCTTTCTGGGGCTTAACATGCTAGGACACAGTCACAGGGCCCATACCTCTAGAAGAAACTCAGCCTTCCACTGGCAGGATTGTGAAGAAGTTTAGACCATGACTCCCCAGTCTATGCCACAAGGGCATGAGCTGCTCTTTGGCTTATGAAAGGCTATGTCCTGACCACTGGACGAAACATTGCAAGTTGAAAGTTCCTTTAATACACTCAACTTTCTGAGTCATGGTTGGTTCATATGAGAGCATGTAGTGAACTGTGATTGGGCAAGCTCACCTACCAGAGCAGAGTCAAGATCTCATGCAGTTTATTGAATACTGTGTTGAAAAACACAGACTGGGTATATGGCTGCTGTTTCACACTACCATAGAGTTGAGAAATCCTAAATGGAACCTGTAAGCTGAAGATTGTATTCATCATTTTGAGCTAATGAGGTCCAGAAGTGACCTCATTGGCTGTAACCCGTTCCCTTCTTTATCCGTGTTTATTAGACATTCCCAAGATCTACTCAAAATGTTGATGTTACTGTGGTAGCACCTGCTCTGATGGGCCTGTCAAGGTCAGCAAGTTCCCATGTACTTTAGTGCCCTTTGCTCCAGGGCAACACTTTTACCTGTATGTCCTAGATCTTGAGGTCTGAAGGACCTCCTTTAGCCACTCAGCATGTCTTACTTTAACTGTGCTAGAGTATATTGGTCTTTGGAGCAGGTATATAGACCTTCTCCAAACATCTGATGACTTTTCCTACCCTTTCCCCCATTGAGAATATCTGGACAGTGCTGCTCGAGACTTGATTGTCTTTAGCATGTGGTACATATATCCTTTCTGTTCTGTCTCTAAATCTATAAAATGCACCCAAGGGTCAAGAGCAGTTGCATGGTGGTCCTGGGCTTAGGAAGCCAGTGAATGGGAGGTGCTAAAAGTGTCCCCGGTCACCTGGCTGGGGTTTTAGTGCCCTACCAATGTAAATGATGGGTACGAGAGGAAACGTTCATCCAGTGCTGACTGTCCTAGGCCTTTGGGTGCCCAAGGCTCAATGGCTATACTGGCAAACCCAGTGGCTAAACCCTGAGAGCTAGGAGCTTGTTTTTCCAGGCTGGAGAAGCTGGAGACTTATGGCTCTAGGCACTCCAGCTGGAGGCTTACTGTTCTCGGCTTCAACCACCAGTGGTCCTAGCACCTGACAACCATTATAACTCTTGACCTTCAACAGCAGTGAGCAACATCATCAGATAATGACAAGTAGCCAACAGGTGAAGTCTGTTGGCGTTACAGCTCTTGAACAGGTGCTGGGTCCTGCAGATCTATGGCAGCAAGTGTTGCATCTCATAGATGGCTAGTGTTATGGCTCTTGAGTCTGGAGTATTCAAGACCCTCAGCCTTAAGACTTGGCTCAGCTTGCTCTACTGTACAGAAAGATCAGAAGTAGAATGTGTAGACCATTCGGGAGAATCCTCTTTTTGGATCTAATGTTGCGTATCAAAGGGCAGCACAGAAGAATGTCAAAGTGAGCCAAACAGCCTGCTTACACAGACAGGGATGTGGCAAGGGCATCTACACCAATCACAATGGTCTTTCATGAAAAATTCTTTGAACTAATCACAGCACAGTTCCTCTTCTGTATGAAAGAATGTGTTTGCACTAATCATAGGTCTTCTGTTAAGTCCTAGGAGAAAGCTCTCTCTCTGGTGAGGGTGGAAATAGCGGCAGGGAAATCTAGAGCTCACCAAGGTTTTTTGAAATACCTGTGGTGGGCCTTAAGTCCAATTAGGCAGCTGCTGATGAACCCCAAGACAAAAGTACCACTACTGCACCAGTAGAGATTATTTGCTGGGCCAGTTATGGTTGTGGTTCATGGACTTTACAACTGGTCATTGATTGATTTTTCTCCCTGGCAGGGTCTTACCTTTAAATTCTGGGAGGCAATCGAGCGCTGTGGCAATAGCCTATATTCTTTTGGGAGTTTCTTGGACCACCCTGACTAACTGAAAGAGAGGTTCCCCTGCCTGGTTCTGTTTTCTGTTGCATAGCCTTCAGCTATTCACATGTATTCATGTATATGTTGTATAATTGGACTCAAAGTCTATTTAACAGGAGGAAATCCATGTGTGGTACTGTAAACATAGCCAAATACACATGCCTGAAGAGGTCATATATCCTACTTTTTGTCACATTCCTAGACCAATGTAATTTCTTACTATATACAGATGGAGACTGTTACAGAGTTCCACAACTGGTCAAACACAGAGAATAAGTGTCTGGGAGGTGCCCAGCCCTAAGTGACACATCTATAATACACATAAAGCTCAGAGGACAGTGGAACAGGGGGCAGAATGATTATTAATGCACCGCTCAACTCTCACCAGCTAAGCTTCCTCAAGCAACAGATGGTGATTAATCCAGAAAGCCACAACTGGCCCAAGTGCAGAGAATAAGAGACTACAGAATGCTTATCCCTGAATAGGATGCAGATATCAAACCTCTACCACCCAGGTCTCAGAGACCATTGTGGGAGAAGTGGGAAGAAAGATTGTAAGAGCCACAGGTGGTGGATGTCCAGAAGGAAGCTGTGTTTTTCAGACAGCTAGAAAGTTTCTCATATGAATTTACAGCAATGGTAACAACATGCATAAGACCAGTGCAAGCTCAAGCCAGACAAAATCGCAGCATACAGGGCTGGAGAGATGCTCAGCAGTTAAGAGCACTGGTTGCTTTTGTAAAGGACCTGGGTTGGGTTCACAGCACCCATATGGCAGATAACTGTATATAACTCAAGTTCCAGGGGATCTGATTCCCTCTTCTGATTTCTGTGGACACTGTGTGACATAGGTGCACTTACATACATACAGGCAATACACTCGTATACATAAAATTAAAAAAAAATTTTTTTAAAGAATTCCAGCATAGAAGTGGGGACGTGGGTAAGAAGCCCCGACTTTAGCTGAGGAACTATTGGCAATCAATAACTCCTGGGAGAGGGAGAGGGAGAGTTGGCTTTCTTTAAGGGTGTGATGCTAGCTAACCAGGCTCCAGTGGATGGATGTACACTAAAGGACATTTGAGGACATACACTTGACTCAATAGGCTTTGATATATTTGATAAAGTATGTGAAACCCACTGGGTGTGCTATCAGAGGGGTGCAGATGGGGTCTAAATACAAAATTTGCAAAAATTCAGTAAAAATATGAAGAAAATAATAGCTGTGGCTGGGATAATGTCTTCTGGAGTTCGAGTTCTGCTTCAGTGGCAGCAGCTGTGGCTGCAGCGTAGTTTCCTGTAGGAAACCAGGATGCCAGGCCCTAGCGAGAGATGAACCTAAAACTCTTAAGTCCAGGCTGCATTCTCTGCTAAAAGGAGGGGAAAACAGTAGCTCTGATAACCCCTGTCTTGCAGAACACTGTGACACTGGCAGGAGAAAGCAGCCTGGTTATAAGTGCAGGTCCCTGCTCTGTGGAAAAGTGTCTTGGTCAACACCCTTAGCTCATCTCCTTGTCCTGAACAGATAACTCAGCTATCCCTGGCTAAAAGATTAGGCCAGGTTAAAGGTTTACTCTTGAGCTAAAAGCTAAAAGTTTACCATGATTTTAGCCTTAAGAAAGAAAACACTGTGGCCAATAAATTACTGGATGGGCATTGATAACCTTGAGTAAAAGTTTAAGCATCCTTCTGGTGCCAACTAACAGACTCTATGTCCTGTTTCTTTGTTCCCTAAATCTTTGTATGTGACTGCCATATCCCACGTGACTGCCAGTTCCTTGGGATACATAGAAACCATCTGAATTTTGTAATAAACGGCTTGTTGAGAAGATACAAGTCCCAGGGTCTCTGTTGCCAGTTGGCATCGCCATCCTTCACGACAGCAAGGTTCCCTGACAAGCAAGGCACACTTGGGTCACCTGATAGTTTCCTTGACATGTCTGTGGCATTCAAAGCAGCAGATGCTGGCATGAGCGCAGTCTGACTGGATTCTTGGCCGGTAGTCACTCATGAAGGCAGGTTTATAGCTGCCAATGAAGCACTCAAATGACACCAGCCTCCAACATCCTATTTAGAGGAAAAATGATCAATAAAAGTGGTGTTTATAACAAAGACCTATCATTGCCATGTAACAGTGTTTAGCAGCACTGTAACAATGCTTAACTCCTGTACCAGGAAGAGGTGGGACCCTCTAAGTTGTCTCAGGTAGAGAGGAAGGTAAATTTGTGAACAAGATAGATGGGTAACTTCAGTTCTCAGGAAGAGTGTTGACTGGCTGGCCTGGAACATACTATGTGGACCAGACTGGCCTTGAACTCCATGCTACCTTACATGGTTACCTGATATGGCTAGTCACATTAGTTGCAGGTTGTTTTCACTAAAAGATGAAATGGCTTTCTCATGAAAGCTTATCATTCTGTGTGTGCATGTGTGTTGGTGTGCATGAATGTTCATTCACATGTATTTTCACACATGGATATGCATGCAAATGTGTGCACATGCGTGTACTAGTATGCATGGATGTGAAAAGGTATGTGTGTGTGTGTTCATGTGCATGGATGCACATATCGAAGCCAGAGGACCTTATTCTTCAGATACTGTCAATCATTATTTTTTTCTGAGACAGAGTCTCAGTGGCCTGGAACTCCCTGCATAGTGTAACCTGACAGGCCAGTCAGCCCCAGGGATTTGCCTTTCTCTCCCTCCCCAACACTGAAATTACAAATGCAAGTCACTACATGTGGCTTTTATTTCTATGAGTTCTGGGGGGTGAATTCAGGTCCTCACCCTCGCAAGGCAAGCACTTTACTGACTGAGCCATCTCTACAAATCTGAGAACTGGTAATTCTTCTGGTCCTTCTAGATTGACAGTGCTCAGGAACAGTTTCAGATACTCCAAATTTGAAGCCAAGTATTTCATCTAAACTTGGGCATGAAGTTTTAAGAAGTTTTTAAAAAGTATTTTATTATTATTATTTTTTTATTTTGTGTGTGTGAGTCTGCATGTGTGCAAGTGCACCCATGTTGTGCAGTGCTCCTGGAGGTCAGAAGAAGGTGTCAAATCCCTTGGAACTGGAGTTACAGACAATTGTTGGCCACTATGTGGGTGCTGGGAATCGAACCCAGGTCCTTTGCAAGAGCAGCCAGTGCTGTTAACCACTGAGTCATCTCTCTAGCCCCCGAATAAATATTTAGAAAAATATTTTTATTTCTTTTTATTTTATATGTATGAGTGTTATGCCTGCATGTAGGTAAGTGCACCTGTGTCATGCAAATGCCCATGGAGGACAGAAGAGGCTGTCGGATCCCCTGGGAATAGAGTTAAGGGCAGTTGTTAGCTGCCATGTAGGTGTTGGGATTTGAACCTGGGTCTTCTGGGGTAAGAGAGATTTGATGGGCAGAGGAGGTAAGCTAACCCAGCCCCAATTTTAAGAATTTTTAAGGTGTACCTTGCACTAAAATACTGCTCCTGAAATAAAAAGCTTTAGGTTTCAAGGCTTTTCTTTTGTGCCTGTGAAAGGCAAACAGTTTGCTGTGGTAGGATGAGTTGAAGAATCTTACTCTAAATTCTTGTGTGATTGTTCAGATATTATCAGGGTCTTAAAATGCAAATGTCTTTGTTTGGGAGACCATCTTAATACTGATGCTGTATCATTTTTTAAAGATTTATTTTTATGTGTTATATGTCTGAGTATATGCCACATGTGTGTGGGTGCTTGTGGAGGCCAGAAGAGGCACTGGGTCCTCTGGTGCGGGAGTTACAGGTATTTGTGAGCTGCCTGATGTGCATGCTGGGAACTGAGCTCAGGTCTTCTGCATGTGAAACAAGTATCCTTAAGCACTGAGCCAGCTCTCCAGCCAGATAACTTATATCTTAACTGGAATAAGGGATTTGAGAAGATCTGGAACATAGCTGTTTTACTGCAGGTACATACATGTGCTCTAGTCATTGCTGCTCTTATCCTTACACGTGATAGTCAGGAGACTGCAGAGTTGATAAATATTTCTGATCCACAAGTTACCATAGTCTGATGGGTGGGCAATGTGAATCATCTTTCATCTTTCAAACTTTAGGGTGGGTATGGTGGTTAAGAACCAGAAGGAAGGTCCAAAAATATTCTTAATAATTTAGGATGCATTGATCATCTATACAGTATAAGGAATTTTACCATGCAGTTTTCACACAGAAACATCCAGTATATGATTCCTCCTCATGAAGCCCTCAAACTTTTATTGGAGAGTAAGATTTCTGCTGAGCTTTGCTGTGGGGAACTGTCTTAGCACTCTGTAGTTCTTAGCTGCCTTGCAGTACATAAATGTAGGGGAAAGACAGAAATGGTCCCTGTGGTCTCTCGAGGTCCCTTATAAAGCTAGGGAACTCATAAGACCTGGGATGCTGGCTTTATCCTGAGACATGGTGATGTGATTCCAGGGACCTTTCATAAGTGTCTTTTCAGAGTAGGTTGAGTAAATTCCTTGACTGACTCAGCTACAAAATCCTAAATGACCACCTAACTTCTTCCTACCTTTTCTTCTGAGGACAAGAAAAGCTTGAAAATAGGTCAGTCTGTGATTTGTAGATCTGAGGAAAGTTCTAGCTTCTTTTTTAGAGATTATGTTTCATCTTAAAGGAAAGATAATTAGTTCTTCTCCTTGATGGGATATGACCCAAATACTGAAGCCTAGAGTCGGGGCAAGACTTGGCTAATAGTGGAGCCCATGAGCTCTCACAATGGGCAGATAATTGGATGAAGGAAGAAAACAAAAGCTGTTTTCTGTTTGATTTTGGAATTATTATTATTATTATTATTATTGTTATTTATTTATTTTTGAGATAGTGTCTCACTATGTGGTCCTGGCTGACTTGGAACTTGCTGTGTTGACCAGGCTGGTCTTGAATTCACAGAGATCCACCTGCCTCTGCTTCCCAAATGCTGGGATCAAAGGCATGCACCACTACACTGAACTCAAAAACCAAAGCTGTGGTGTTTCACATCTGGACTCAAGTCCCAGCCAGGACACAGTCTCACTTAGGCAGATTTTCCATCTTTTATTTCCTTGATGCCATTTCCCCTCAGTGACAAACTTTAATTAGAGACCCATAACTCAGCAATTAGGAATAATGTATGTCCCTTTCCTGAGGGAAAATTCATCAAGCACGCCAGATCCTTTATCATTTTCCTAACTGGCTAAGAAGCCAGCAGCTCCTTCCATCCCGGCATCTTTTAAAGTGCTGCAGTGCCTGCCCTGGACTTCCATTTTGCACCAAATATTTTCCACGTTCTCACTGTCTCATTTAAAAACAAAAGAAAACAGAAAGAAACTTTTAAGTGGCAGGAACAGACCGTGCTGGGTTTGCTTAGCGACAAATAAGTCTTCTTGTCCCAGCAATAAATATTAGCTGGCGAAAAAGCCAGCCCCAGGGGTGCAGCGTGCCTGGGATTGCTTCAGAGCGACGATAAAACTCCTAAACCATTCGTGCTGCCTCCCTGCTGCCCCTCCACCTTCCCCAAGACGGTCCGGTATGGGTTCCCACCACTCCACTGTGAAGGGTGCTTCTGCAGGGTTGGGGAGGGTTGGTGGGAAGCTCTCAGCTTCCCGTCTGAAAAGAGTTTCTTCCAAAGAGCAAGGCAAAGAAGCCAAAGAGGAAAAAAAAAAAAAAAAAAAACCCCCCAAAAAAAACGAAAACCTGCTTGGCTGTTTTTTT